>NW_023494797.1:3245000-3327500 GCF_904425465.1 Colossoma macropomum | reverse complement strand
CTCCAAACATTTTCCTTACTACTGACACTATGCACACAAACCCACTCCTTTTTTTCTGTATAACCAGTCATTTGGTTGCAGCTAGCGCTGGGCTGTTAGAAGTGGTTCAGGCGCTGCAACCTCAGTGACATTCGTGCCACAGTCCCCACCAATAATAACTACCAGAGATGAACAAATCACAAAGTCTGCAGGCTCTGGCAGGGGGCCAACCTGTGCCGCCGGGGCTCCACATCTACAATAATAACAGCCTGTAGATTATTTTCTGTGAAAATAGACTCTCCACAAGCCTGCACATATGGAGCCTGTCTGGCAGGCTACCTCCACACTGCATGATCTTGTACTTTAACAAAAAAGAAATGCAGCTCTAGCATGGCTCGCAGATATAAATCTTCTGTCCATTGTTGTGTGTATGTGCAAAAATGTTCATTCGTTTCTTTCGAGTTCTCCTGACTGTGCTGTGTGAGCTAGAGGAGTAACTAGCAGTGTGAGTGTTGCTAATTTCGAATATCTACAGTGTCCTGATGCTTCATGTGTAGTGATGTCTTGTCTAGTTCTACTGCACTGAGGCCTGTTTTCACATTTACACTGATACTGCGAGGAAAAGCAGAGTAATATTCAAAATATATTGCAACATATTCTATTTATTTTGTTGGAATACAGAGGCAAACCACAATACATAACAACATATTTCATTTTCATAGAAGATAGAAATAAAGAAAAGAAAGAGAGGAAGAAAAGAAACAAATCTGAAGCAGGCTTCTCTCTCTTATTTCCACTCTATCTTGTCTTTCTATTTTTTCATTCTCTTTCTCATTCTCTTTCTCTCCCTTCTATCTCTCTCTTTGTATCGCTCTTTTTGTCTTTTTCTGACTTTTTTCCCTCCCTTTCACCCTCTCTCTCTTTCTCTTCTCTTCGCTCTCTCTTTCTTTTTTCTCTCCTATTCTCTTATGCTCTTGCTTTCTCTTTCTTCCTTTTCTCCTCCTTTCTTCCTTTCTTTCTGTGATTCTTTCTCTCAGACTCTCTTCTGTATCACTCTCCTACTGTCTCTTTCTATTTTTTGTGACAGTTCTTCTTCTCTTTATGTATAAATCTCTCTCTCTCTGTCTCTCTCTCTCTCTGTCTCTCTCTCTCTCTCTCTCTCTCTCTCTCTCTCTCTCTCTCCCCTTCTCTCTCTGTCTGCAGGTTATGTTGGGGGTTATGGAGAGTGATAAGGATGCAGTGAGGAGGGCTTGTGGACACGTGTTCTTGTGTCGTTTGATATAATTGCCACTCTGTCTCCCGTTTGGTATCTGAGCAACATCAATCTAGTACAGCCTGAGATGTCACAACGGTCTGATTGCAGTGGGGAGAGAGAGAGACAGAGAGAGAGAGAGGGAGAGAGTGTGTAATGTATAATACAAGACTAGAAAAAACATACAGTTCACCGCTCAATGATGTGTTAGAAAGATGCTGTGGCTAAATGTATGTGTATGTATAGAAAGTGACTCGACTACCTTTCTAAAAATATTCCAGAATGAAAGAGTCTAAATCAGGATCTCATCTAAATCGAGGCTCTATCATCAAAGCGAGACTTCACATTTTACCCTGTAACTAAAGCAGAAACATCATGTATGTATGTATGTATGTATATATGTATGCATCAGATAAGTTAATTAAGGTAATTCAGGTGTGCATGATGTCACTTTTGTAACAAAACCTCTCATGTCAGAAAGGAAAAACAGTCTCATGTTTAATGAAGAATTTATGCAATGTGATTTTATTCCAGCTCATTTCAAGCCATTGCTTTACATCCATTCATCAAAATATTTTCACACAATGTAAAGGGCAGCGGGTGTTTTCAGATGATGTAAAAAAAACAACAAAAAAGTGGAGTCTTGTGTCTAATATGTCTTAATAAGTTATGTACTGTTTGGTTTATTCATTTTTACAGCTTTCAAGAAATTGTTTGATACCCATAGAATATTTGCATAATAATTAGAAACCTGACATACATGAACCTGCAACAATTTTTTTAATTAAATTGTTTTTATTTGATTTAATATTAAATTTGTGGCTCTGTACTTTGTGTCCACTGGTAGTGTATGTTAATGTTATAGAGGAAAAAATAGACCCACACACACACACACACACACACACACACACACACACAGTGTCACTGCTGGACTGAGAATAGTCCACCAACTAAAAATATCCAGCCAACAGTGTCCTATAGGCAACGTCCTGTGAGCACTAATGAAGGACTAAAGGATGACCAACACAAACTGTGCAGCAGCAAATGAGCTACTGGCTCTGACTTTATATGTACAAGGTGGACTTCTAAGGAAGGTGTGTCTAATATAGTGGACACTGAGTGAACACAGTGTTTAAAAACCCCAGCAGCACTGCTGTGTCTGATCCGCTCATACCAGCGCAACACACACTAACACACCACCACCATGTCAGTGTCACTGCAGTGCTAAGAATGATCCACCACCCAAATAATACCTGCTCGGTGGTGGTCGTCTGGGGATCCTGACCATTGTAGAATAAGATAAAAGGGGGTTAACAAAGCATGCAGATAAACAGTCTGTAATTGTAGAACTACAACGTGCTCCTATATGGTAAGCAGAGCTGATAAATTAGACAGTGAGTGTAGAAACAAGGCGATGTTCTTAATAAGGTAAATATAAAATAAATATATGCAGAGAAGATAGATCTGAATCACAGTCACAGAGACTGAGAGAAAGATATAGAAAAAGAGAGAAAGAGAGAGAGGAGCCAGCTCTGGGAGGAGTGAATGAAAGTCTTTAGATAAGAAAAAAAGATTGTTTGGAGGGAGAGGCAATATTTCAGGGAGTGAAAAGAGAACAGGCAATCTGCCTGTAGAGGGGGAAGGCTGCAGTGCTTTATAATGGAAGAAATTCAATGTGACATGTTGAGAATGAATTGCTCAGTCAACCAGAAATATCCCTTGTTCTAATGGCTTGGGACATTCAATGGTGTGTTCTCTCTCTCTCTCTCTCTCTCTCTCTCTCTCTCTCTCTCATACACACACCTTTTTTTTCTCCTTCATACCCTGAATAATCTAAATGCTGGTGTAAGCTTAAATATACAGTAACACACCATAATTGCACACCTAGTTTCACACTGTTCATAAACGTCTGACAGATTTGCTGTACAAGATACAAATCGAAATGTGCACTTAGCTGCACTGTACACTTTTACTGGGAAAACACATACAGAAGGACAGAGGTACTGGATGATTTCAGAGCTGGTTAAAGCATGGTAAACACAGCTTAATCGCTTAATTACTTACACGTGAAGCATTTGGAGAGAGAGAGTGAGGAGCCCAGAGCTGTCTTACAGTGATGCTCCATTGAACCTCCATTTAATCTGCTTTTCTGAAAGGTTAAATTGGCAATAAATTCTGTGATCGGAGCCGAGCAGATGTGAACAGACCGTTATGAATGAGATATTAATGCAGTCGACCCCTGCAGGGAGAGAGAATGTCATTATTCTGTATTCCGACATCGTTCTGGCTGCAATGGGGTTTTTGCTTAGCAGTTACGGAGTCTTGTATGTCTGTAATGTTCTTTGGCTTCTGAGACAAAAGAGTTGTTTTTTTAATTTCTTTTATGGCCCCATGTTTGATGTCGGAGCCAGCTCGCTTTACTGTAGTTTGCTTTCATAAAGAGAAATCTTTAAAGGCTGTATTGTTTATTGTTGGGGAAGATTTCAGAGTTCGCTGCAAAGAATGAAAAGAAAAATAATGGGTGTTTGGAGAATACATTAACAGTGTTACATCCATTATGGAAATACTACACACACACACACACACACACACACACACACACACACACACACACACACGCACACACACACACACACACATATTGCATTTTAAAAGTCTAGGCCTGTGCCTAGTGATGGTTAGCTGAGTTACCGTGGTAACAGCCCACCAGTGACGGTAAAAACTTTAAACATCTTTCAACATCTTTTTTATGTATTTCATGCAAACAATAGCAAGACATTAGTATTACCACAGGTGAACATAAATAAACTTTTAAATAATGAGATATATTTTTCATTAATACTACAGATATTGTGCCCATTATAGATTTGATTGTTTGTTTGTTTTGCCCCCCCCCCAATTTAGTGATGGCAAGTTCCCACCAGGAGGGTGAAGGCAAGCATGTGCTTCCTCTGAGATATGGGAATGCAATCACATTTTTCCGTAAGTAACGCAACGTGAATGGACGCAGCATGAATGAACTGCTCAACATGCTTGAAAGAGAATGATAACTGCCAAGTGTTTTGCCAAATGTCAGCAAATATGTGCCTACATTGGCTAGCATCACTGTGAGAAACAGGCACAGAGGAAGGACCACCCAACCCACCCAGAGACTTCGACTCCTAGCCATGGATGGCTGTGGCATCATGAGTGATCAAACTCAAGATCTCCCAATGACCATTGGTGTAGGAACCAGGAGGGATAGACAATAGCTGCATTTGTCCCACCCAAAAATTATATAGCAGAGGAGAAAAAAATGATTTTGAAAGCGTGATACTGAAGGATCACGTTCGGCCAGCAAATCAGACAACCTTCCCATTTCATGCTACGTTGTGTGTTGGTGGCGCTGGGACTTCTTTTAGCCTTTATTAAGGCTTGTGTTGAGGTGCCTGTTCAAAAGCTTTTGCCTAAAAAAACACTGATGTGTTTGAATATCCTCCAATCACCAGTTTCACTGGCCTCAGCATTCACCTTGTTAGAGTGTCTGGTTGGTAGTGAGATTAGTTTTCACCAGCTTTGAACTTGAGGTCAGTAACGAGAGCACAATGAATAGCAATGACAGCTAAATATAGCTATGAAAATGGCTTTTGTGTAACTTCTTGCTACAGTACTAGGAGGGTTTGGTTAGCTAATCTTGACATTAACTATGCTGAACTCATCAAAAAACACCCTGAAACATCAGGTAACATTAGCCTTTCGCTGCATCCCAAACTGCATACTGCTAAACTAAATAGCATGTAAAAAGTAGTACACTACCATTAGAGGTGCTTTGAGTATGAAGTATGTAAAGTTCCAAAGTGTGTTGTGTGGGAGGCAGCTTACTGTCTAACATTAGCATTAGTCTTGTCTCAGTCTTGCAACGCTAGAACATTCTCAGTGTTAACCTTAATGTAGATGGTTTTGTCATCTCATTTCAGCATAATGTCAAAAGACGATAATTGAAATCATCACAGGACACAACGATACTGAGGGTTGTTTTTTAAACATTTAATTTGCCGTTATTTTGTTTACCCTAACCATTTATCTTTCTATCTTAAGTGAATACAATGCGTCATTAGCCTCTCCATTAGCTTGGCAATTCACAGCAAACCATTAGCTTCTTCAGATCAAACGTTTGTCTGTAATTTTTACGTTCTGAGTTGTACCTGTGAGACAGGACAGTAATGTTACATATCGGCCTCCACAGAGAAAAATGAGGCTGAAGTCAGCCTCCTATAAACCAGCTTCTTGTTTGAATGCCCGTTCCACCTTAAATGGTACAGCAGTTACATTCTGATGCTAACAACTGCTGCATCATTTAAGGTGGAATGGGAAAATTTGTACAAGAAGCTGGCGAATTAGAAGCTGACTTCAGCTTACACAAGTAAGTGCTGCCTCGCGTGTCTCCATACTGTTTTATGCCAGTTTCTTAGACCAATACACAGAAATAATACAATATGCTTAGTTTCTCAAAGCCTCTTCAGAATTGTTTTCAGGCAGCTATTCAGCTCTGTGACTTCAGTGGCAGATTCATAGTAGCAAATGTGTCCCCCTCAATGTCAAACTCACTCCTACACCCTTGGAACCAAAGCTTACATTGTTGTGCCATTCATAGCGCATTTCTAGTGCAATAGATGAGATTGTTCAGGACAACGTGGCTGTTGAGCTGCGTTTATTGAAAATGCTGTGTTCTTTTGTGGCAGGCAGATATTATGTCTATACAAAAAGCTGCTTATAGTACAGTGCACTGGGGTGGCATGACTATTCGTTTTTCACTAGTCTAGACTAGTAGGGGTTGCACAGAGTAGGACTTTATTACTCTGCTATGAAGCTTTATGTCAACTAGTCACTAACAACATGGACACTTTAGAGAAGACAACAGGTGAGCAGCCAGGTGATTTCAGGGTCTGTATCTTTGATTTCCTGAAGGCTTCAAATAGTGCTTCAAAGATCAGATATTCGGTATCTCTGAGAGGGGGCATAACACCTTATAGTCCTGTAAAATTTGAAGTCGGTTAGTCATATTTTCGCTGAGTTACAGCACTCTAATTTTCTCTGGCTCTCCAGACCCCTCCCGTGATCAAATGTGTAAGCATGGCCGCAAATAAATGAGATATCCTTGTGCGCTTGCCAATGGGTACTCCATGTTTGTTTTTGTTGCACACGTGTTTGTGCTAAACAGTCTGTGATTGGATGATTTGCATGTCAGTCAAACAGCCCTTTCCTATCATGGTTTTCAAAACCTACTCGGTCTGGCTTACGAGCCCGTATTTCAGCACAGTCATACGCAGCTTGCAGTGGAATTGACGTCATTTTGTATAGCATTCCAAAGTGTTTTGGGTTTTGTGTTTAGCCCAAAAAGTTTGTTGTCACCTCCTACAGTTTACCATCCTAAAATCACAGCATCAGTTATCAGACAAAACAGCGTCGGGTCTAGGGAAAAACGCTGTCTTGTCTCAGCTCTTGTACAAGTAGACATCAGCATCAGTCTAAGCAGCCTCAGACAGTAAAGTTGGTATGACGTTTCCTTTCTGTCTGATTAGATTAATTACAGTTTCAAGGCCAAATTCAAGATGACCATGTACTAAAAGCACAATCTTGGTTTTATTACGGTCTTTAACATGGCAACAATTGACTATGACTGTGTTTACTTTCCTGTCTGCTTCATTGCTAGGAACTGTCACAATATTACTGGAAGAAAAAGGCGCAAGGTGAAGTGGTAAACCTGAACACAGAAGACCATCAGGTTACAATAACAAAAACACATAAAATGCATCCAAACAGAACATTTTAGTATGATAATATGTTAAGACACAAGAATAACATTATGCAAAAAAGAACTAATGAAAAATAAGAAAAAATAATAGTTAATTAACAGAAATCAACAAAACTGCTAAAAAGGCTGGGAAGCTTTTTTGGCAAAAAAGACTCTACAGTCTGTAGGACTTCTCTAAATGAATTGATCTTAACTAGCTTCACCTCAGTAACAGTAAAGGCATAAGACAAGAAATAGTATACGTTACTAGATTTTCATCAGAAAGAATAACAGATAAGTAAAGCAAACCAAAGAATTAGGTTAATGGAATTGATATGTTTTACAGTGTAGGTTGAATGTGCATGTCAGCACAAAGTGTATGTATTTCAGAACAGTGGAGGCACTGTTTATATTTCATCATGCCATTCTGTATTCAAATATTCCAAAACAAATATAACAACCCAAGAGCAGAGGTTTGGAATACTTCTGCTTCTGCTTAACCTCTAATATCTCAAAAGGCCAAACAAAATTTGCAAATTCTGCAAAACATCTACATAAAACTGCTGCTAACACTGTTCCATTAATGTGCTCCAGTGTTACACTCTGAAACACAATGACCACTTGATCAGAAAAAAAAACCAAAACAAAACAAAAACATACAGCAGGAAGATTTAATGTTCACACACACACACACAGACACACACAGACACACACACACACACACAGACACACACATACAGCTCTTCACAATATTTAGACACAGAACACCATTAGTCACATCTCGCCTTTTTTTGGCAGAGGGTGAAAAAAAAAAATCACATGCATAAATTCAACACATTTGTTACCACGGCAACCATTCACCATGTCATTCACATGTCAAAGCAAATCATTTCTTTCTCTCCCTCTTTCCCTTCCACCTTCTTTCTCTCTCTCCCTCACTCCTCTCTCTCTCTCCTCCCCTTCTCTCTCTCTCTCTCTCTCTCTCTCTCTCTCTCTCTCTCTCTCTCTCCCCCATGGTCCTTAGAGATCTTTTTTTCAGATTTTTGTCTTTATGCTAATACAATAGAGTAAGGTCAACTGTGCACTGCATGTTTTATATCTGTGTGCACCTTTCTGCTTTTCATGTTTAACTAGACAATAACAGAATCAATGTGCAATGCTCATAGACCTACTGAAAAATACAAACTAATGGTAAGAGATACTACTACTATCATTTTTTTCATCAAAACCAACAGTCAAATCAGTTTTTTTTAAGCGCAGCACAGCACTCATATCCACTTTTCAACAAAGCTCATTCATCCTTCTATCTAAGACTGAAAGCTTGTATGGACACAAATGATTCATGCAGACAGAAGCAGAGGCAGCGGGACTTGCTTTCTCATGTTTTGGTGTTATATGCTTATGTGAGCGCGGAGAAAAAATAATTTGCCTTTCCCAACACATAAACATATTACATATATGCAAACTGACCATGTCATCTACATTATATAAGACAAGTCAGCATTCCATCACAACAGCATTGAACTTGCTTTGTTTACCCAAGATATTGGAAATGCTTTTTAAACCGGTCTTCCAATATCCAGAACTGGGTCAGAAATGTTCATTTTTGTGTCCCTAGAATTTACAGATATATTACACCTGAAAAACATGTTAGGGTTACAATTTATGATATATTTTAAATAAATCAAAAATAAAATAAAACAATAACTTATTTTAACAATAACTCCTTCCTGGGCCATCAATTTAGCAATATTGGTTTTTAAATCAATTAAATAGAATTCCAAGCACCACAGAAGTGCTCGTCTTCACAGTCATGTGTGAAGGGTGAGGCCATATTTTGAGGTAAAAAACATGTTTCTCTTTCATTTTAACTGCAATAATCTATACATTACTATGAAATATGTGATTTAAATGACATAAAGAAAACAAATGCCAAATAAATATCAGAAAATATATAATGAATGTTGTGGTCCCCAGGAGTCGTGTGACTGGTTTTACTGTGTAACAGAAAATCTCTTATTTTGAAAAATAATCACACTGATGACATCACGACTTCTTTTTACCTATTGTCTTAGGATTTATGAAGAAAAGCACATGGTAAGTCCACTGTGTCTTTCAGTTATCAGAAATGTTCTCATTTAGCTCATGATTTCGTATGAAGCCTTTAGTTAAAGTTACTGGTATGACTGACTTTATTCTTAGGCAATTGTGAAAAAAATGGAATACAAATGGATTCAATTACTTATTTTTGTGGATATTCCATGATTGACGACACGTGGTTTGGTACTCTGTAGCAGCCATTTTGTAAAATGCATTCTTCATGAAAAATGTCACTGATGTTACTGTCTCTGGTGTTACCTTTCTTATGTGTAACACCAATGAGGACTGGTAACACCAGTGACTCCTATGGATAGATAAAAAAGTGGACATTTTTGTAGAATGACCCAACTTCATAAATGTGTGTGCTTAATTTTTGTCATACAATAATGAACATGCACCAGCCACACATTTCACTGCAGAGTTTAATAAAGAAACATTCACTTTATAGGTGTGTTTCCCCACTGCACATTCAAAAACAACTGACCCAAACATGAGCCAACACAACTTACGAATCTAGTTCTACTCCTAGTTCATTCCCCACCTGCTCAAGAGACAGCTGGAACCATTTACAATAACTACAACACAGGATTTAATGGTCTTTTTGGTCTTTTTTTGGTGTTTTGGTCACTTTGGTCGCTAATTAGCTATCTTGCTGCTTGTTAGCTTACCTTACTGGCTGATATGAAATGATCAACTGCTCTGTTCTGTGCAGGGACCCACATGCATGTCTATATTTAATCAGATGTAGAAACAAACAAGTTTACAAAAATAGTCAAAACACTTTTTCTGTAGCTGCCAACATAAATGCTAATAGTGTTAGCTTCTGATTTCCTGTGTTGCCTTCTGTTGAACTCTATACCCTGCTGAAAAAAACAGCACAGACCAGCAAGCATTGCATGTTGGTCTGAGCTGGTCTATGCTGGTTTATGCTGGTCTAATGCTGGTTTTACTGGTCACCCAGCATATCAACTTCCATTGCTACTGACCAGCATACCAGCATCCAAAACACAATTTATGCTGGTTTTACTGGCCACCCAGCATATCAACTTCCATTACTAATGACCTGCACACCAGCATCCAAAACACAACTTATGCTGGTTTTAATGGTGACCAGCATATCAACTTCCATTGCTACTGACCTGCATACCAGCATCCAAAACACAACTTCTGCTGGTTTTACTGGTCACCCAGCATATCAACTTCCATTACTACTGACCAGCATACCAGCATCCAAAACACAGCTTATGCTGGTTTTACTGGTCACTCAGCATATCAACTTCCATTGCTACTGACCAGCATACCAGCATCCAAAACACAATTTATGCTGGTTTTACTGGTCACCCAGCATATCAACTTCCATTGCTACTGACCAGCATACCAGCATCCAAAACACAACTTATGCTGGTTTTAATGGTGACCAGCATATCAACTTCCATTGCTACTGACCTGCATACCAGCATCCAAAACACAACTTCTGCTGGTTTTACTGGTCACCCAGCATATCAGCTTCCATTGCTTCTGACCAGCATCCAAAACACAACTTATGCTGGTTTTAATGGAGACCAGCATGTCAACTTCCATTGCTTCTGACCAACATACCAGCATCCAAAACACAACTTATGCTGGTTTTAATGGTGACCAGCATATTAACTTCCATTGCTACTGACCAGCATACCAGCATCCAAAACACAACTTACGCTGGTTTTAATGGTGACCAGCATATCAACTTCCATTACCACTGACCAAAGTACAAAGTAATAATTCTAAAAATAGCAAATAATGCAAATAATGCAATAACATACCATCCCAGTGTACATTCGGGTACACTTATTGGTCTTGTAGTAGTGCTCAGCAACTTTATCTGGAAGAGTAAAGGATTTGCTAAATTGTCGTTGGCTTCAGCTGCAAGCATTATCAAAGACACAGGTTCCCTCAGTGGGTTTAATACTACTTAGCAGCTTTACCTGCTTTGTAAAGCTGGAAAACAGGAAAAACGTGAGTAAAATCCATTACATACTCGGATACATGAGTTATTACAGCCTCAAACACAACTAAATTTTATTGCATTTGCCAACGTTTTGTCAGATTTAAAAGATTTTTGTAAATTATGCCATAAATTAAGCTGCTTCTATGCTGACTGGATACATGTTATTCACCTGGAAGTATAGCCAAACATTATGTTCACAAACATTCTGATTTGGTCTAAATGCAGACTCAAGACTTAAAGAGTAATTCCACTAATTTTTTAAGATTTCTGCATAATTCTATTACTGAGTGGTTTGATGTGAAATGGTTTATTGTGGAGAAACTTACAGATTTCTTGTGGTGATGATAGAAACCATGAGTCGCAATGTCAATACACACTGTGCAAACCACCAGTGAACCCACGCGTGTCTTCTGAGCTTTATATGTAATGTTGACAATGGTAAAATAGAGATAAATCTGAAAAAAATAAATTGGGTTTTAAATATGGAATATTTAGGACAAAACCTCTAGTCTAAAAACTATTGTAAAACTTCCGGTGAGGGAGATTTCACAGGCATTGAATTCTTCAGACGTCTGGTTCCTATCACCATCACTGCGAACAAATCTGAGACAGTAAGTTCCTCTAGAACAGACAATTTCACACCAGATGATTCTGAATGTCTTTATTTACTTCTCAACTATTTAATTACACAGAAATTTTGAAAAAAATGGTAAAGTTCCCATTTAAGACTCAGGATATTTCAAAAAACATAAACAAAGTAGATAAGATTAGGACCACCAATATTAAAATTATAAAATATTAACAAAATAAAATAAATGTAAATTTTCTCATGCAAAATTATGACCTTAGAAGTGACAACCATCTTTTGAATTAAACCACAAAAACAAAAAACAACACAGGTGACAAGCCAGAGCTGTGTTAGCTTACGAAGTGTAAATTCATGTGGTTTTAATCTTATCAGGTAACAATCCAGGTACAAGTCACATGAAACAACCAGGTATAAACAGGGTCAAAGTCTTACTATCAGGGATGTGTCACATGCACACAGCACTAACACATACCAGGAAGCTACAGATTACCGACTACAGAGAGAAAACAAACAAATTCAACAGAGTAATTCCTAATATGTGGTGTTTTGTGTTATGCTTTTATGAGAATAAAATCTTATTGGAATTATTCAGCCTATAACACAGATGTAAACATTAGAGTTGGTACAGAAAAGTTTTAGATGTAGTGTTCAATTGGTTTGACCATTTCATTAAAAACAGTTGGCTCAAATTCCATTCATTCTTTAATGGAACGATGCTCTAGGCCACATTTTTTGGTGGAAGCATTGTTCATTGCAGTTATTTTTAATAATAAATATATTTTATGTATTTTAAATATATTTTTAATAAAAAATAATTTATAAATATTTACAGCGTACATTGTATCATGCTGTATTTTGTGGTCATTTTATAAATGTGTTAAGGCCACTCTGCACCAGACTAACTGACTACTTAGTAATAACTGATAACTTACACTCTTAGCAAAAGGGTTTTATATAATGCTGAAAATAGGTTCTTTAACTTATAACAATAGTGGAATGTTTTTGGTGCTATATAGAACCATTTTTGAAAGGGCAAAGAACCATACACAACTCGTTTATAACTGGTTTATAGAGATAAACCATTTGACCATGAATAGAACCATTTATGCATCCAAATGTTTCTTTGAGTAATCATGGTTCTGTATAGAATCATTGCCTTAAGAATATAATGTCTCTGTACTTGATTTTGTGTGCCCTGGCAAATATACTTACGTTATGAATTAACATTTATTTGAAATGATTCTACATAATAAACCAAACAGGAATAAAGAAAGAACAATAAATTTTAAAATGTATCAAACTAAAATGAGCCATTTGCACTTGCACATCTCATCTAGCTGAAGGTTTTTAGGGAACCAAGAGTGGGTTCCACTGAATGGCTCCAGAAGAACCCTTTTGGCACCTCAAAATTTAAGATAATAAAACAACAGTGAGGCAACAGAGAAGAAGAAGATGCTGGAAATATTGTGATTTAACCCCTTAACCCGCAGGGCCCACCTAAGAAAAGCTTAGCCAGTTTGCATTGAAGTTCTTTTAGTTACTGAGTAATAAGCCTTAGTATGTAATAAGTCTGGGATTTTAAGAGGTTAAAGGTGACTGCTCTTTTATTAAACACAGCAGCATGGGAGAACTGCCACTCAGCACTAGCTGAAATGGTCAGGAAAGCAGGCAGGTCACTTCAGCCATACACTTTCAGCTGACAGTAGGCGCTAACACTGCACAAGCTACCTCACAAACCAACACAGAATGAAACAATCAACACATATCAATCAACACATATGCATCTTATTAATCTAACAACAAATGATATTCAATGAATGTCCCTCTTAACACATATGCAGTGCTCACCAAGAGACCCCTCACACAGCTGCTCTGCATATTGGATGCTACAATAGTATGACATATACGGTCAAGATGTGCCTACTTTGTTCTGTTGATTATAACAGGAACTGTCTGCATATATCCTTGAATAAGCAGCATGTGCTTAGTCAGTGTGTGTCCACTTAATGAAGATGAGATGTTATTTTAAGAGAGTTATCTGTTAAATGCCATATTTGGCTGTTATATATTTCTCATGCACATTCAGTTTTAGGCATGCCCACTACTGAGAGGATCTACAAGGTTTCTACTGTGATCCGTAGTGAAGTGAGTAAAGGCTACTTTTGATCATGAATTCGTAGTATAATTAGTATATTAGTAGTAAAGATCATCATTTTACTTGGAGAGACATTTAACATAGTAATAAATGGTAACATGAAGTAAGGAGTAAGGAGGAGCTCTTTGCACAGTCAGCAGCTGAATAGTTAGAGGTGAAGGAAAAGCAGCCAGTAAAGCAAAGGTCTGTGTTCCATAAAACACTGTACAGTGGAGGAAAACGTAACAGCAAATCAGTGGGTTAATTAACAGATAATTAACGGCACTAATACATAGATACTTTTTAGTTCTCATATCACTTCTTTATATGAGTAAACACACTTATCAGATCATTATCAGTGTAATAGCAGTTTGTACATAATTAATGAGTAAATAAGCTTTGAACTAAAAACAAAACCAGCAGTTGACAGTGTACTCAATTACTAATTAGTAAGTACTTCATCAGTTACTAAGTAAAAACTGATGCTTGATGAGCAGTTAATTAATATGTACATAATGAGCAGTTAATGACTATTTAATGACATAATTCCTCTATAACTGTGACCCTCAATGTAAAGTGTTCCTGAATATTGCTTTATTTGGAACTAACTGTTATAGAAGATTAGTAAGTAAAGTATAAATCCATGAGTTTTGTTTTATGATTTGCTTATATATATATATACATATATGGAACTGGGAAAATGGAGCTAGCTATGACTAGTTACTGTAAGCAGTGTGCTCACCATGCAATTCTGCACTGAATTATAAATCATTACGAATCATAAATCACATGTAACTGAACAGTGCATAAATCTAAGACTCTGTCAATTCCTGCTGTCTCCACGTGATTTACCCTCTACCAGTGCTTAATTTAATGGACATGTATAGAATGCAGGCTTGGTGTGATGGTCATTAGATGGAGGCAGATTAAAATGCTGAGTGGACACACTTTAGAATGGCATGCACTAAAAGCAATTCTTGTGCTTTGGGTTCTGCCATTGTCAATACCACACAGTACAACACAAAATTTGTGTTGGTTACAGAGAAAGCACTGACAGGTAGCAGCAGAAAATGCTGGATTGGATATCAGAGGAAAAAAACCAATGAATCTGATCCAGTTCAACAAATCTAGCATGAAATTTCACAGAACTGCTTGTAGCACAACATAACACAATCACAGGATTACAACAGAAGTCACATGTAGCATAGTTTTGACATAAGAACAACTAAGATCTTGCTAATTATTATACTATAAATACATCTTTTTTTTCATTTTGAACAATCTAGTCGTGCACACATTTGCACAGCTTAATATGCCACATACTGGTATGTCATTTGATGTGCCATTTATTTTCATGATTCTAGCTTTTAAGTAAAAATGCCAGATGGTTACGTATAAATGGTTAAGATGTAAACAAAGCCATTCAGAATAGTTAGATAATGAAAGAGTCCAATCCAGAGAAACTTACTGAGTGAGAATAGTTCACAGTGGTGGTAATACGAACCAGATGTCTAAAGAGTTTAATGCCTATAAAAACAACATCACAGAAAGCTGTTACATGAAATGGTAATTAGTAATAATACACAGCCTGATGCCTGAGACATTGTTGTGTGATAGTTTTGCAATAATATATAGTTTTAAAATAATATATAGAGCCCAGAGAAGTCGGCAGCATTTCTGCGTGCTGTTGATATATGACTTCCGGTGTGCATTGTACAGGTTTAACTTGCATTTGTGAGCACAGTGATAGGGAGTGTTTATTAACAATGGTTTGTTTCCGAGCCCATGCAGTAATATCCATCACAGAAGCATGCCAGTTTTGAATGTCCTCTAAGGGGTCGACGGTTGTGGGCCTTTAGTTGTAGTTTCAGCCTTGTCCTTTATGCACAGAGATTTCTCTGGATTCCCAGTACTTCTGATGATATTGTGCAGTGTAGACGGTAAAATAACTAAAATCCCGACAGTTGCTGGCTGAGGAATATTATTTTTAAACTGCTAGATTTTGTGCTGATGCATTTTCGACAAAGCGATCAGACTTGATTCATCATGAAGGTCTAGACCTTTCTTGGATGCTCTTTTTATATCCAATCATGATCTGCAAGATGCTACTGATATTATCTATTGAATTAAAGTCCTGATGAAGCGAAGACAGGTGGAGGGTAGAAGGAGCCAATGAAAGGAACAGAAAGAAAAGTAAATGGACAAAAATGAAATGAGTGAAAGAGCAAGAGAGGAAGAGACAGAGAGAGGGAGATAAAGAGAGAGAAAACGAGAGAATGAAAGAACAGCATCTGTTTCACAGCAGTAAGTCTAACAGCAGAAGCAGCAGAGTGGTAAACTCAATAGGGCCTCCACTGTGCAGAATAAATGACACCTTTATTTTACCATATTAAAACTAAACTAGGGCACCACACTTACATAATCACCCACAAGCTGTGTGCCGTGAAAATAGAATTGAACTGATAGGCACTGTAAAATGCTACATGGCTTCTGTAAAGCTCTGTTGGAGGCATAAACGGGGAGAAAAATCCAATCAGGGATTCTCTTTCATATGTAGCATCTGTTATAAAAACCTGTAGCAATGGATTCCCAGCATGCTATTTGTTGTTTAACAAGACGGCGTGAATGATGCCTCCCTCGGACTCGGAATAAAAGTCAGAACTTCATTATGCTTCCTTGTAGCCTTCTTATTCATTGCGCTTTGCAAGTATGTTATGCACCATGTATTATAAATGTAGTGCATAATAAGTATCATAAATAAAACAAAGCTCAAGGTTATGTATTAGGCACTAGGAAGATAATTTGTTATGTACTGTTGGTGTTAAATATAAGGACAATGGATTTCCAAGGTTTTCTGGGTTATTTAGTGAAGACAAGCACTGATTTCTGTACATCGTTGAAAATCGATGTACCTTGCATCTCCTCAATGGTGAATTTATAGCATAAAAATAATTCTTAATTTTGATATATGTTAATGTAACAAGATTTTATTCCAAGTACTTTTGGAAACAATTCAGAATTACATAGGATAAAATTCACAGCGGTGGTGATAAGAACCAGATGTCCAGACTGATTAATGCCTAATAAAAGCTAAAAAGTCATTGCAAGAAATGGCTCCAAATACGCTGCCTGTTACCTGAAGCAGTTTTACAATAGTTTTGATACAGAACAAAGTCCACAAATAAAACTCCTTTTTCGGATTCATCACTATTTTACTGCCATTTCGCATAAGAAATAAAGTAGCTATATTTGTGTTGCAGACATTGCAAACCCTGATTCCTATTATTACGATTCTAAAGAAATCAAAGTCAGTAAGTTTCTCAACATGCATACAGTCTATTTCACATCAAAGGACCTTATCCTTATCCTAGTCTCCATTCTGGCCATCAGGAGTTCTGCAGGTGTGCCTGGAAACCAAGCAGACCACTTTGGAGTGAAAAATAGATCAGAGAGGAATATGATAGGTTAGAATGAAGCATGTTTGAATGAAGAATTTTCCAATATTTATCCATCAGTTTTAAATCATGCTTGTGTAGTTGTGCAACTGACTTATGAAATCAAGTATGTTGTAAATATCATTTACCCAAAACCACATGGGTGATGTTGGCATGCCACTGTATACAGAGCAGTCAAATGATCTGCTCTTGCTCAACTCATTAATTTAAAAAGATTACAATTTTGTATGTGTGGTCAAACAGGTGGGATAGATCATATATTTGTTTTTGTAGCCTAATCCATCTAACTTTGGCATGGTGACAAATTTGTTGTCACTGTACTAATGACAACTGAACTTCAACTCAACTCAAACTAAACAAACATAATTCCATCCTAATTTAACTCACACATTTGAACAAAAACTGAGTTTCTCAGTTTTTTTCCAGCCATGAAAGATTACATTTGTGGCTGGAGCACAGATAATGCAACTCATTTATGTAGAAATTATAACAAGGGTGGACAGATGTTATGACTCATCCATACTTTGACTGTGAATACATGTGATTATATTTTAATTATTAATAATTTATTCAAATCAGGGTGTAAAAACCCACTTAAAAATAATAATATCTCTACATTTAACAAATCAACTCATATTATTGAAATCTTTGCGTGTCGACTTACAGAGATATCTTTTTTTGATATTGCATGGACTGGCTATTAGCATTGTGCCACCAAATGTGGCACACTTCTCTGCCATTTCTCTTACAGTACATGCCTTTCCATCTATTAATCACATGCTTTCCATCTATTAAATGTACTTTAACTATAGCAGCTGTTTTCAGACAGTTTAACTGCCATAGCTTTTATGGCAGGATTCTGCTAGGATTGGAACGGCATCGACCCCCTTTTCTGTACTTTTGGGGATCTCGCTTTAATGTATTTAACAAATATAGAGAATAGAGCACTTTTGCCAATAGGGTTTTCAGTGTGGATCACAGTCACACAGCAACACAGTCACACAGCTAAATGTCACTTAATGACTTGGACATGGACAAAATAATCACTCTTCAATGAACCAATGAGCTAGTGGTGCACTTTGACCCCTCCCCTGAAGACGTTGGTGTGGGAAAATGGCGGACAAAAGCGTTTTTCGTTGAAGTCGGTTAACAATCCTTCAGTGCTGAGTGTTCGGCGTAGGAGGTATGAGTTAAAAAAAGAGTTAAGACCAATGCACCCCCTCACCCTGCTGCTATGGACTCTAATGAGGCATTAACCAGAGGTGTGGGCAGGCTCTCTTTACAAAAGCTCCAGGTCAGCATCGCACAATGAAGACCATGACAAAGACACAGCAGAGCAGAGGTCTGAACCCCAGTTTAGCTTAACTGTGCGCTCAGCAATCATGTAGAAAGAGGGTCTGACTGTGGAGAACGTTCAGCCGGTTTCTATACTAGAGGTGTGAATGGGATCTTTGAAGGCTTTGTCATTGTTTTTTGTTTTTTAAATCATTGAAATCTGGGCCTTTATGTTTTAAGCCATTGAGACAAAGGGCAAGAATTGAGTCCCGATCTGATTCCTGAGAAGTTTGACACACAAGACCACTACCAAAGTTTTCATAGACTGACTTGTATAGCGAGCTTAAGAAACCGATATCTAAACTAACTAGAATAAAATAAACATGTACAGTGTAGATCTAAATATTATGTGGGTCAATGACATGCATTTTTGTGTCCAAACCTATTATTTTTCTATTCCTAAATTTAATAAATGCAACACATTATATCACATTATTCTACCAAATTTCCATTATGTGAATTTATTTTCAGTGTATCAAAATCTAACTTATTTTAGACATTAAAGCCTCCTGAAGTCTAAAAATGCCAGGTGGTTTGACCATTTATATATTTCAGTTTACAGTAAGTAAACTGTTAAAAAAGGTAATTTAGTTATATAAAATTCTAAGTAAATTAGTTTGGCCTAATTATATGTTTGAATCCTTTAACATGATCATAAATCCTAATGTTGCAAAATAGGGCAATTTTGAAAATATTCAGTTTATTTCAAAACTTTTTTCTTTAAATTCTGACATCCTCAAATGTCAAATGAAACTGTCAAATGTCAAACTGAAAACAAAGGACTTTTATTCGGACATGTTTTTAAGAAAGAGTGAGCAGACTAAGCAACATAAAGAAGTCCATTATTTATTATTATTAAATAGATTTCCATTAAATAATTTAATATAAATATATGACATAATGTCACATTATTCTGTATTTGAATAAATTTTCATGAAATCAAAATAAATTTTAGGGATTTATGCCTCCCAAAGTCTAAAAATGTCAGGTGGTGTGACCGTCCAACCATATATTCTAGTTTACATTAAATAAACTGTTAAAAAAAAGGTAATTCAGTTATATAAAATTTTAAATAAATTAATTTGGCATGGTTTTATGTTTGAAAACTTTAAAATCATAACGTTGCAAAATTTTAAAATTACAACCTATTGCAAAAAAAAAATCTGATTTCATCTAGTTTCACAAGGTGACTGAAAAACAAAGGACTTTTATTCTGACATGCTTTTAAGAAAAAGTGGGCAGAGAATAGCATCATAAAGAAGTGACCTTCATGGTGCAATTGCAAGGTCAGTAGCGCTTTCATAGATGTTTGAAAAAATGGTCATTTTTGAGTCATGGTTATGCTGGTTCAGTTTATTTTAGTCAAGTGGTGTGAAGCCATTAAAACCATAAAAGTGTGTTGTTATTATTATGTGTGTGTGTATTCGAGTTCAAGGACAAAGATTTATACAAGTGTCCAAGTACAAAGAGTGGTGCATACACTATTCAGTGTTCAGTAGTCACAAATAAATTTTAAATATAATCATTTTATTATTGCATGGTAGCACCAACATGCATTTTATGGGTGGAAAAGTTGATTATCTTGTTTAAAAATGAATTTATAGTATTATAAAAGCTACAGACAAATATTAACACATTGAAGAGATTAATGCTGGAAAAATCACATCACATTTCTTTAATAAGAATTTTCTAAATGATCATTTTGAAAGATTGTTAATTTGTCATTGATCCATAAACTAGATGCCAAAAGGTATTTCTAGATGTTTTATTCAACATTTAACAATAAACATTGTGAACAAGATGTTACAAATGACATTATATACTGTAATTATCTATTTAAAATCAGCTTATCTGCTTTGGGATTTAAACAACACTTGAAATATAAGGCATTATTTTATTTTATTAAAATATCATTCTCAATGCTAGACCCACCCTTGAGGCCAATTTACAGCTGCGTTCTTCATTCTGCACAAAATATCTTGATATTTTATTTAAAACCTGTTATTTAAATCTTCCACAGGACTTATTCTAGAAAATTAGTTTTGTATTATTATAAAACATTGATTCCTTTTACATTCCTGATAACATTTGAATGATGATACTAAACACTGAACAGCACTATATGCTGAAGAATAGGTTGCTTTTATGTCTAAAGCAGAAGGCTCCACAAATCACTGTCATCAGCTGGCCCTTTTTCCAAATCTCAGCTTTAAATAGCAGTTAGTGATTGCTTCAGGTATTCTGTTAAAGTCTGTTTTCAGCTAAAGTCTGACTTTCAGTTTAAGTCTATAATAAGGCCTTTCATTTTCTTCTGTTGAAAAGTACCATTGCATCGCATAACCTTGGGAAATTTATAGAAAACCAGCCGGAAATCCTCACACAGGATCTGTATGCTTGGAACACAGTCAATAATGTCATTTTTGTTGATACAACTGATAAAATTAGGCATTGAACTTGGGCGCACCATTGACAGCAGGGCTTCCTCAAAACCTCTCAAGCTCAGAAACACAGAGTCTGAGACACTAATGACTCCGTTCAAATTTGATTCGACAAACAGAAGAGGGGATGTTTGGGTGAGTCATCTGTAATTTGCTACATAACTTTCAAAGAACATTATCAGCAGCCAGATGCATGCCTGCAGCATGTCATCATGAACAAATAGGGAACTGGCAACAGAGAGACCACTTAAAGCCAGTCTTTTTCTTTTGTTTCAAGATTTTTTTACCAAATATAGTACACACATTGGAATTCTTGCTTAGTAGAAGTCTCTGGTTTGTCTGACAGTAGGCAGACGCTGTAACCAAGAAAGTCTTTTGACCAAGAATAACGTAACACATAAAACATAAAATGTAAATCATTAACCTCATAATTTGCTAATTTGGCCTTCCAAACCATTTGTGGTAGTACAGGCTGAAGCCCAGATGCTTACAGGCCACATGTTGCTGTGATAGGATCCATGATTGTAGCCATCTTGGGCTTTGAAGGTATCAAGGTATTGCTTAAAAATGCAGCTTTTAAAGCAATGCCTTGAGTTCATTCAACATAAAACGCTGGGCAGTGCTTGCAGGAGACCTGTGCATCAATAAACAAGCAGCAAACTAACTAAAGAAACTGCAAAGTGGCAAAATACAGTTACCGTTAAGAGTCTTAACTGTGTCAAGAATCCACGAGCTGTATTAGTGAGAGCAAGAGATTGAGAGCACTACAATCATGGAGGAGTTGCAACCACTGACTGTATATTCAGTGGAGGAAATAAGTACTCAACATAGCAACAATACATAGCAACATGGCATGATACAGTAAAAAGTGTTGAACACAGTAAGAAAAAGCACTAAACCAGCTGATTCCACTAATGAGTTGACCTACTTGCACTAATTAGAATCAGCTGGGTTAGTTCACGTTGGTAGGTTGGTACTTCCAATCGTTTGTCACCAAGCTGTCAGGAAAGAAACATCTCATGATGGGTAGAGGCAAAGAGCTCTCCCAAAAACTTCACAGAGGTATTTAAGCAGCAAAGCACTGGCACTGGTTTCCAAAGCATTTCTCAACTCCTAAATGTTCCTATAAACACCATTGGGGTCATTATTCGCAAGGGGAAGGAACATCATTTGACCATCAACTGTCCAGGCACAAGAGCTCCTTGCAAGATTTCCAACTGGCCAGTCAGAGTTAATCACAAGAGTAGCCCAAGAGCCAAAGACCACTCAAGAAGAGCTCCAGAAAGGCCTGGAAGCAGCAGGTACAGTCATCACAGAGAAAACAACAAGCCATGCACTCCACCACCTCGGCTGAAACTCTAATTCATGCCTTCATCACATCCAGACTTGACTACTGCAACAGCATTCTTTCTGGCACATCATCCAAAAACCATATGAAACTCCAGCACATCCAGAACTCTGCTGGATGCCTGCTCACCCACTCCCGCTCTCACGACCACATTGTTCCTGTCCCCAGAAACTCCACTGGTTCCCTGTCCCATGAAGAATCTAATTCAAAGTTCTCCTCCTGACTCAGAAAGCTCTCCACAACCAGACCCCTCACTACCTCACTGACCTGCTCTATTACCACTCTCCTTCCCGCTGCCTGCACTCTACTGGTGCTAACCTCCTGTCTTCACCTCTGAGGACCAAGCAGCGGACCTGGGGTGACAGAGCCATCCCCATAGCTGCCCCCACCCACTGGAACTCTCTCCCCAAACATCCAAAGCTGCACCAAAGTTCAAATCACTGGTCAAGACTCTTTGAGTCTTTGAGTACCTTGAAAAGATATGAATACAATGTATTTTTATTTTTGTTATCATTGCAACACCATGTTTGGAGGAGAAATGGCTCTGCATATGAACCTAAAAATGCCATACCTAGAGTAAGGTTTGGACGTGGAAGCATGGTATGGGGCTGTTTCTTTTCTGTTGGTACTAGCAGAAGCTAAATTGTTGAAGGGAAGATGAATGACACCATAAACTGGGTATCAGCAGATACTTGCTTAAAAAGCTCTTTTAAAAACAGGATATTTGATGTTCTCATCATGCCTTCAACATATGGTGGTAGTATGAGGGAAGAGTGATCGAGAGAGGGGAGAGAATTCTGAATACTTGGTCTGGTGTTCTGGACGGCTTCTGCTTGGACGTAGCAGGCCAGACCCTCCTTTGAACGGTGGTAGGTCTGACATAGGGCCAAGGAACAGGGAGGAGGGAGGAGGTGGAAAATGCACTAATAAAAAAACTTTTTTCAGAGTCAGATTTAAGTTAGTAAGATAAATGTGATTAACTGCAAATAACTACATAAAATAATGCAGTTAATAGGGAAAGGGGGGAGAGGGAGACGTAAAACCCCTCTCTGAAATGGTTACTTCCCATTCCCAGGGGTTGCACTGTTTACATAAATATAGACATTTTATTTACCCTCCAAAACCACAGGTAAACCTACATGTGACTTCTGAGTTTTTATATGTAATGTTGATAATGGTAAAATGGTGATAAATCTGAAAAAAAAAAGTTTTCAAACTCAGCCAATGTATTCATAATCATTTTATGTAACAACTTTCTTTAAGGTAGCATTTAATTCTTTGGTTGTCTGGTTTCTATCGCCTCCACTGTGAACAATTCTGGCTTAATAAATTTCTTCAGAATCATGCTTTTCACATCAAACCACTCTGAATTACTTTGTGCATATCTTAAAGGTTTCATTACACAGACATTTTGAAAATTTGGTGGAATTCCCCTGTAACTTATGCATGTTCATGTAAGTTAAAATTTTATTGTGTGTAATTCTGAACCTATTCTGTTTGTGTATTCATCATGAAATGTTGACCCAGTGTAAAGGGCAGCCAGTGTTTTCAAACAGTGGGAATTATAAGGTTATGATATGACAATGATGATATATTACCACTCTTATTAAACATACAATTAAACATATGTCTACTTAACATGTCATTAGATGACCTTTACTATTCCATACCATTTTCATTCAACATCCAAGCTATTCCTGAGGCATCTGTTTCTGTCTTGCTTGATTGGCGCTTTATTTCCAGAATTAAATAAAGCTCAAAGTGCTCCGATCCTCAGACCCAATTATTTTAATGGCATCATACAAAAGAGCACATTAAAAACACAGGAAAAACAATTTGATTGACAACGTCCTTTGCTCTTCAGTTCCGCATTACTGGACTGGGGAGAGTGCTCTCATTAAGATAATCTCAGGGATATTATGTTAAACACTAAATGACCATGTACCTGATTATGGTCCTTTTCTTTTGGCCACAGTGCTATATATGCCCGCAGAATAAAAATGAAGAAGAGAGGAGCTTTATTCCTAATGAGCGTTCGTTTGCTAGAAAGTCCACAACTTCCCTGAACAGGCAGGCTCGTTGCTCCTACGCTGTGGAGATGGGTTAACTAGAGCAGAGGCAGAGGCTTTTTTGGCTAATTAGCAGAGCGGCTGCCAGTGACACTGACAGACTAGTGGTGTACAGGGCTGTGTGCTCTGTTACAAGCTGCAGATGGGCCTGTCTGAGAACAGGTTTTGCTCCAGAGGATTTTAAATGCTTTCAGACAAACTCACGGCAGACGAGAGGGAAACATGATGTCAATTAGAATCACACTGAGCTGAGAATTTAAGAAAGAGCGGATGTAAATACAACATGTTAGCATTCACTCTCTACACCATTCTGCACCTTATGTCCTTGTATAGCGTAGTTCCAATGTTATCCAAGTTAAAGGTCCATTGCAGCTGTCAGACTATTTTCCCGATAAGCTCATTCTTGCCCACTGTGTTTTTAGAATAATAGAAGAACAGTGGAATAATTTAAAGAAAATAGGAGCTTAAATTCTTAGCTTCTATTATGGGTTAATAGTCTTCAGCTTCCTAAAATCTGCTGCATTCGAAACCACTGTAAGATGCTCAATATGCACACCTCACAATGTCTGGATTTGATATTAATGTGGCAAGTCACTAAAAACCATTGTGCTGTGAATGGACTGTTATGCTGCTCGCATGGACCACCAAGTATGTTTACATTGAGGGACTGACAACTTGTTTTCTTAACAACTAGAGTAAACAAAATGAAAAACAAACCCACTGTCACATTGTTGTCCCATTGTTTGACCTCTTTACTGAAAAACATTTGCATTTTAAAAATAAAAGACTGAATTCATATCAGAATTTAATACAATCCGCCCTGAAGTGTAATAAAGGTAATACTATATTGCTTTCCATCATGCAACACTTAAAACAATGTTAAATCATTGTAAAGTATCTTTTACTTTTCATTTTGGCATGTTTTCCACATGTTACTGTTTAAATGCAATCTTGTGTGCATTGCATTTCACTGTTTTGGTTACATTTCAATGAAGCAAAAACATTTCAAGTACAAAAAGATGTCAAGCAATGTAAAAACAATGTAGCAGAGGGTTTGTTTTTCAAATTAGCACATATTACGTCTCACCGATGGAAAAGCAAGGTCATGTGTGTATTGTATTTCACTGTTTTCATGCCATGATTGCATTTCAATAAGGAAAATCTGGTTAAAGTACTGCAGGATGAAAAGCAATATAGCCATACATATACAGACATCCATTTGTTTTCAGCGTTGTCCATTATGCACACAGATTTTCTCAGATTCCCTGAATCTTTTGATGATATTATACACTGTAGAAGCTGAAATACCTAAAATTCCTACAATGAGTCATTGAGGAACATAATTTTTAAATTATTCGAATTTTTGCTGAAGCATTTTTGGCAAAGTAGCAAGTCTCGAACCATTTTTACACATAAAGCACTTTCCTTGATGCTCTTTTTATAACCAAGCAAGATTGTATCACCTGTTTAAGATGTTTTTTGACCATTTCACAATAGTGTCTTAAATATTCCCTGTCCCAACTTTTTTGTAATGTGTTGCAGGCATCAATTTCAGAATGAGCCTATATTTACAAAAAACAATGAAGGTGACAAAATAAAAAGTTAAATGTCTTGTTTTTGCACTGTTTTTGTTCAAATAGAGCTCAAAGTAGATTCATAAATCTACTAGTACAAACACATTACTATATATGAAAATACCAAGTTTGGTTTTTGGCTACTCAATTTCTATAAGCTTTCAAAGTACTACAGCAAATCAATATTGACTTCATCTTGAAAAACCCCATCTTTCAGTCATTAGCTCTGCGCACTGCATTGACCTAATATGCAGTCGACTCATGCTACTTCACTGTTAGCAGATTGGCTTCTCTAACTCCATAATCATTCACTGAATAAAGGCTATGAATAAAGGGTTAAACGTGCCTGTCTGTATTGATTTTGATTAGTTCACTGACAGGATCTCATCAGGCCACAGAAAAGCATTAAACTCCGCTTGGCAAGTCCTTTCGAGCACACTTCTGAAAAGATAATTGATTGGGAAGCCATTTAATTTACTTCAGCTCCAATGCACATTTATAAGGGCGACCAATAATCAAGCAACTCCGCTGATTATGTTAGAGATCCGGACTAAAGAACTAAGAGACTTTATAGAACTCAAGTGAAGATAATATGTTGAACATTATTCCTTTTAATTCCCTAAAACATCTCCAACCCTTTGATTTGAACAGTGCGTTCTTCAATATCAGCAGTTCTGTTTCATTGACTAGAAAACCAGATGTACCTTCCTTAAATCCTATATTATTTGACATTGAGTGGGAGATCTTGGAATTTTTAGTCTTTTCTACTTAACTACCTCAATATTTAATATTAAATGTTTAATATTCAGGTTTGAAGACGTCTGGTTATCCAACATTTCTTCTGAAGTCAAGGGTATTAACAAGGAGTTTGTTCACCGTTTGCTGCAGTAACAGTCTCTACTCTTCTGGAAAGGCTTTACACTAGATGTTGAAACATTGCTGTGAGGATTTGATGGCATTCAGCCACAGTAGCATTAGTGAGGTCAGGTACTGATGTTGGATGAGTAGTTCTGGATCACAAACGCCACTCCAGCTCAACCCAAATGTATTGGATTGTCCTCAATCTCTCCAAAGAATGCACTGCTCCACAGCCCAGTGCTCCACAGCCCAGCGCTGGACATTTTATGCTGGGGACACATGAAAATGTTGGAATCGAGTAAGTATCTGCAGACAATTGTTTTAAAAATTTATCAGCATCAGACAGATTTGTCTTATAATTCAAATCGAAATTTGATGATGTACAGTACTGTGCAAAAATCAGAGACCACCACTCATTTATGTAGTTTCCAGCTAAAACAGCCATTAAATACAAGTTATTCATTTTTTGAACAAGGAAAAAGGAAGGAAAAAAGTAGAAAACATATCTTTACTTACACAGCAGCACCAATAACTAAATGTCATAGCAAGTTTTTGCAGTATTTAATGCGTCTACTCTTTGCCTTTATTAAGTTGGCTTGGAAAAGCCAACTAACTGTTCTTCGTAATCTTGTCCTTATTATTATTGTATGCTTTTCACAGTCTACAGTTTTTGACATACAACCACCAAATTTTGCACAAACCTCATATACGGGAATAGTGTGCTTGTGCTTTTTGGACTGATCTGACATAGAGTTTTCGTAAAATCATTCTTCAAATGCAAAATTTTTCCCATTGAAAATGAATGGCAAAATATTCAGAACATTCAGTCTTGCTAGCAAAGAATTTAAGGTAGCAAGAGATTTAAGGTGGCAGTGAATTTAAGGTATCAGTAAATTTAAGGTGGCAGTAAATTTAGGGTGGCAGTGTATTTAGGGTGGCAGTGTATTAAGGTGGCAGTGAAATTAATGTGACAATCAATTTAAGGTGAAATTCAGTTTAGGGTGGCAGTGAATTTAAGTTATGATTACATTAAAGGTGGCATTGAATTTGAGGTAGCAGTGGATTTAAGGTAGCAGTTTAAGGTAGTACCTTGCAACACATTACCCTCCACCTTGGATACCGTAGCAACCGCCAAGCAACATCTAAGAAACACTTTAGCAACCATCAACAGTCTTTCAACATTTTAACGTCTTAAAGTAATTAGCTGGCTTTTTCAAGCCAACTTAAAGTTCATTCACAAGCTGTCCCTTTCTGGTTACAGCTTGTATTCTTTTCAGGAGACTTGCTTTTGTAGTTTTTCATAGAAATCTGCAGGGATATTTTTCCACACCTCCAAAATTCATTCTTAGAAATTGGTTGCATTTTCTGCTTCTCACAATGCAACTAATCCCTAATACGTTCAGTGGTGTTGAGGTCTGGATTTTGAGGTGGTCAATCCATCATTCTGAGAACACCAGCAGCTTCTTTGTTTGATTGCAACTTTTTTCTTTTTTGTTTATTTTCTTTTTTCATTAACAGCTTCTTGGCCACTATACATGCTTTCAGACTCATAGTGTTGAGTTGTCTTCTCACAGTGGAAGGATGGACAGAAACACCTGTGGTTTTTTTAGATCTGAAGCAAGAGTGGAGCTTGATTTTCTCCTCTCTCTAAAAGATTAAAGCTTAATACTGTTTACCTGATGGGGACGGGTTTGGTGGTCTACCGGCTCTTGCATTGGTGTTTAGAGTCTCATTTTCTGTGTATCTTTTAATCATTTTTTCATTTTAGTGGAAATTAAATAAATGAAGGATGGTGTATAATGTTTGCACCGTACTGTATTATTGTGCTCCAGAAGAGCGATGCTGGGCTAAATTATTAACCTTTTATTGATTATACTGAACTTGCATCTAATCATCCTACAATTCCCATATCAGTGCCACCCTTTTTTAACTTTTTACCCTTCTAGTTGACACTTGGCATTGGGCATGGGGACCTCAGGCTCATGTGTAGCTGCTCCGGGGCATCCAATTCTATTAGCAATGCTTTTCCTTGGAAACTATACAATCTGTGTGGGCACAATTGAATGCCTGTGTCAGCTGTGGTTGCACTAAAAGCAGTTGAATGCACTAATTTAAAGGGATGTCTGGATACTTTTGGGCATATTGTATATATTATATAAGCTCCTAATAGGAACCAGCTGAAAACACTGTTCCCTCATTATGTTCTCATATTCCAAGATGATAATGCCCCCATACACTTTGCTAAACAATTTTAAGAGTAACTTTATGAACTCCAGTATGATGTCAAATGCCTTTTATATCTTACACAATCACCAGATTCCACATTCTTGAACCTCCATAGGAAGAAAGTTCTGCATTTTCCTTAAAGACTACTTTAATATCCCACTACACATTACTCAGGACATCAATTTGATTCTTCCCAGAAGAACTCAAGCAAAACAGATGACAAAGTGCAGCTCTGTTCCTATAGAAAAGAAAAACCTCTTTGGAACCTGTTATTGGTGCTGCTTTGTTAGATCTTTTTAATAGCTGTCACATACTGCTAATTACTGTTCAACTTATTGTGGCACACTTGTCTAGCTGCCTTTGTAACTGCAATTTAGTCACTTCAAAGTTAAAGTCCTTTTTCATGTTGTTTTTTGATTTATTTTGTACACCTTCTGTAAGAGACCATTTAATCCATGTGCTTATGCCTTTTGTAATAACAATAAAATAAAAAAAGACCAAAGGAAAAAGGATTAATAGCATTTGATGAAATATATGGTCAAACAGACATTTTGAAGCATTTTCGCAGCTTAAAAAATAACCTTAAGAGTGATATAATTACAGAAATACTGCATAAATATATGTAATAATAATAAAAAAACTGACTGACATTCAGTTTCACAGATGAAAACTGCAGTTTGGGCTTGTGCACCAGCTTTGTATATAATACGTTGGCAGAATGCATCTGAACGGCATCTAAAACCAGTGCAAAAAGCTTAGTACATGAGGCCCTCAATGTGAAAACAGCCACATCTTGACAAGCGTGGCCTAAAAGCTTGGATTCCAAGACTAGTCATTCAGCAGAGACACCACTGGTTCTCATTTGATCTCACCACTGCTGTGGTTTCCCCATAGACTTACTTACCCACTGTGGCAGATTTATTAAGAGAGGCCCTAATTACTGACAGTCTACCAACAATTTGCACTGGTTGGGGGGGTGTGTTTAGCAGGTTAACTTCCATGCAAATAACTGAGCACAGGTACAACTTAATATATAACCAACGCAATGTAAACACATATTTGCATCACCTCTGTTTTCTATGAAAGTCTGTTTCCACAAGATAGGAGAAAACAGTTTTAATCAACCTTTGTTTCGAGTTCAAACTGTAACACTTTGAAATAATTACTTATTCTCTCAGTATTTTGATTTACTAAGTCACAAATATTTAACTCAAAATTAATTATTATTACATTAAGTAATTCTCTTGAAAAAATAAGGCATTAATTGAATGTAATACATTAGAAATTTGAGGTTTCTGTTCATTTTCAGCTGGTGGAATGAGCTGAATTTTCTGTGCCAAGTTCATTTGGAAGTGTGAAATTGTAAAATCCCTGTTTAATTTCACTCAGCACACTCAGGTCGTTTGGGAATTGTATGATTTTAGGCATAACCTTTAAGCTAGGTGCAGTTCATCAAAGCAGGGATCACAGAGCCCACAAGTTTTAACAATCATTTGGAAAAAAAAGATATCAAACCATGTTTTAGGCAAAACCTGCTCTTTAAAAGTGCTGTGAAATATTTCTAATAAATACATAAATATTAGAAAACAGCAGTTTAAAACACATTTTTTTTCCCAAAAACTCTTTGGATTGGTTTTTGTTTGCTTTATCAGATTAACAATAATGTGGCACGGTAAGTGTTGTGGTGTATTTTGTCGTTAAAAATAAACAAACGTTTGTTCAAAAACTCAAACAACTCGGACCTCTTTAGATGTACACATGTGCAACAACCTAACATATGACATAGCTGTAATAGCAATGTGACAGTTTATAAGAAAATATGTAAATATCAGTGTTTATGACAGCATCTCCATAATCAACCGACCACAATCATAAGTTTTTTTATTTATACTACTCTGCTGCAGGTGCTGCTCAATATAGGCTACAGCAGTGGTCACCAACCCTCCTCCTGGAGATACTTTCCTGCAGACTTTAGTTCCAACCTGCATCTAACATGCCACACCACCCTGGCCTAATGCATCCGATCCAGCCAGTCAATGACTTGTGTAGAAGTTAATTAGCTGGAGCAGGTGTCACAGATGGTGGTAAGAACTACCTTCTGTATGAAGGCAGATCTCCAGGACCAGGACTGGTGACCAATGGGCTACACGCTTTGTAGGTTGGATTAACCTAAGACTCGTTCAGTTTTATGTTGAACTGCATTGCCCTACTCATAACACACAACAATAGACATGATCATGTGTAACTAGCCTGTTGATGGCATAGTGCCATGTTATGTAATTCAGAAACCAACAGGTAGATTAGGCTCATTAACCTGCATGAGTAGCATACTTCCTTACCTGTTAGTTAAGGTTTGTTAGAGATAGTAGACTTTATTAAAGTTGTTCTTAATACAAGAAGAGAGAAAAACAGGACCAGCTGAGAGGTGTGAGGTAAATCATGATAAATTAGTATCAAAGAAAATAAGGAAACTACCATCAAAACCAATGTGAAACTATCAACTGAAGGCTACATGTATTTTCAGCTGAAAATAAATGGGTAAATAAACAGTCAAATAAGTAACAAAATCAAATTAAGTATTGTAACTAGAATCAAATATATATAAATAATCTAATATCTAATATATGAACACTTGAGGTTGTGTGTTATAGCAAATAACCTCACAGCTATGATGATCTACAGCAGTGGTCACCAACCTTGGATTTGGTAATCTACCTTCCTATTGAATCTAGTTCCAGCTAAAATCTGCCATGCTTACTCCAGTCCTTGATTGGCTGGATCAGATACAATAGTTTTAGGTAGAGGAGGGTCAGAGGGAGGCTTTTCTTTTTCTTTTATACATATCTGCTTTTTCAGGCAAAGTTACAGTGTTGTACTATTGTCACATTTCGCCTGCAAAAATTATACAGTTAACCATACAGCATCATGTAAACTAAAGACACAGATACTTCAGACTCCTCTAGATGTCTATGATGTCTATAAGGCATCTCAGTACGCCAGCATGAGCATCTATAGGTCCACAACTGATTAAAGAATAAACATCTCACAGCAAAATCATATCAAACAAACCGCTCGCCCAGCGTCTTTCAAAAAGACAGTAATGACAACCAGAGGCAGGAAATAAGAAAGAGGAGCAAGATGAAAAACAACCGCATGAACAGAAACACAAGCACACACACAAAGATGTAAGGTTAGAGTTTTCATGTTCATTGCTGAGGAAACATTTTCATGTCTATACAGAGAAATAGCAGTTAAAGCAAAGCATACCACACGTTTCCATGCTCTCCTATCACACAGAGACATATAGAGATAAAATACACGCACAAACACTTTCTTTGTGCTCAAATTGACAGAATTATCACAGGTAGTTCTGACAATACAGCCTGTATTTGAAATAATCCACTACATACAGCTTGTGTTCTGCTTGTGCAAAAGTTGTTAGTAGTATGCAGTGTGTGACAAACATGAATTTCTCCAGTACAAGGCAAAATATTCCAGTATGCAGGCAGAGTTCCGTGATATACTGCATCCTGAAATGCATCATTTCAGGAGACATAATCAGCTGGATTTTTTAACAGCCCTGAATTCAGCCTTTCTGTACATTACTAACAGCCAAAGGAAAGAAATTTGTTTGCACTCAGTGCAGCACTGAAGCCCCTTTAGTTTTCTCTGCTGGTCTCGAGGTGGGTTTGCTTGCTTTGTCTATTTAACAAAGATAACATACTGCATAGATAACCTGATTAAAACAGTAACCGAATAAAGTTGGTCTCAACCAAACAATCCGCTCATTGGCTCATCAGACCCCCTTGTGGAGTCATACTGTTTATTATTCAGTCCAACTAGCTCAATTACGCCCAACTACGAATGTAATAAAAGTGAAACGACTCGCAAATGGACAAAAACAGGTGTGTTTGGAAACCACAGATGTTTTCCACACAGACTAACCCAAAGCGGATATTTTTAAAGGTTTAATTGTGACTTTGAGGAAGGGTAGAAAACAGCATCCGGCCTTCTGTCATTGTAGGTGTCTTTGAAGTCACACAGACCCAACTCTTGGCCAAAATGCAAAATACATGCTGAAAAGCAGCAGCAACAGTTGTTAAGCGGTAATTGGAAAGCTGAGGAAAATGGGGCGGATCTTGAGAGGAGTCCCGTGAGATTAATTCGGCTAATTAATGTCTTTAGAAGTCCTTGATTGGCTGAATCAGATACAATATTGTGAGGTAAGGGAGGGTCAAAGAGAAGGTTTTCTTTTTCATTTACAAATATCCACCTACACAGGCGCATCTCTTGACCAAAAACACAAAGTACATGCTGAAAAGCAGCTAGCAACGTTTCTGTGTCTGTATTATAGGACTATTTTGAATGTTGATATTTCATGTAAACGTCACAGTATAACATTGAGACACTTCCACCTTTATATTATATTATATTATATTTTTGTTTTGCATTGCAGTTTTTTTGACAGACATAAATTCAGCAGATTCAGCAATACCTCAGCTAATATTTCTGCACCTTATATTTGTGAATTAACAGATAAATACACAATAGTGTAAAAACAAGCTTAACTGTTTTCAGTTTTTACTCAAAAAGTTTAAACCATGGTATCAAAAGAAAAATTTAACACCAAAAAATTCACTCTTGTGACCTAAAATCCAATTTGTATAAAGCTTTCATTTATTTCTGTTTACAAGTTATGCCCTTTTTCTGCCCTCCTTCTATGGAACATTGCTTATATATGAAAGCTCTCTTTGCAGTTTCTGTCCACAGTTAGAAAAGAGCACTTTGTAACCCCCACACAAGAAAGGAGTGTGTTTTTTGCATTTTTTTACACAGTCTGTATCAACTGCATCATGATGCCAAAGTGACTCACATCTTCTGAATAACACGATTAGGGACCTGAAAAGCACACTCTGTGTTGTTCTTGAGCCTTGTTCGTAAAAAACATCCTCTTGCCATGTTTTTTGTTTTTCTTGTTTCTCTCAGAGTTGCTCAAAGACACTTTCATTATGACTTACGAATCAGAAACTCATTTTGGCTGATGCAACCTAACCAAAGCCAATCTGCGCACTCATCTTCCAGCACTGCAAATGTTTAAAATCTCCAAATCACATGCTCTGATTGGCTGTGGCTAGCTAACCAAAGCCAATCAAATGCAGAATGTGGACTACACATCACGACATGTCACAAATGAAGATGGATTCAAACTGATATGTATTGTTTATAACTATTACAACTAATACAAGCCTAAGGTGGCCAAATTGTCTGATTAGCCACCTTACTTGCTAGCTATCCTTACTTAGTAGCAAACACTGGTTGTACTATCGAATCAATACTATGTACACATTGTTGTGCACGTACACACACACACACACACACACACACACACACACACAAACATACAAATGTTACATGGAATTATGTGTAGAGTTAAGTAAAGTGGCATGTTCTTCATGAGAGTTAAATATTAGCAAAAAACAGTCATTCTGCCAGCATTACAAACATTAGAATTAGCTACATAGATAACAAGTAAGCAAACATTACTGAGCACTGCCTTCTAAATGTTGGAGCACCAAATTACCAAATTTACATCATCAAGTTCTAACAAGTTAGAACTTGATGATGTAAATAAATGCATTTACTGCTTACTTTTATTTACCTTTATTTGCCTCAACCCAACACACTCAGTTCACATGTTTGTTAGACTGTGAAATAATATGACTGTGACTGTGGAAAATAATTGCTGCTTATATAAGATACCATTTGACCTGCAGCTCAGTCAGATTCTGAAGTATAGTGTTATCACAGGCCCACATCAGGTTCCAAACCTGTCAGCAAACAACATGGGCTGTGAAAAGCTTTACATATTGACTGGAATGAAATGTCATTCACGTTAATCTGGCAAGTATTGACAAAGCAGAGCTGAACCTGAGACAGTTTTATGTCTCAATGCGAAGGGCTACTACTTTTTGTGGTGGAAGGAACTGCCAATATTAAAGCATGTTAAAAGAACTAAGCTCACTGTTACCAACGCCATGACACACACACAAGGAGAGAGAGAATTACTGTATCCTCTGTGTTACAGAGGCCTAGGCCACTCACAGTAGACTCGGCCGGAAGTGCTAATGAAAATAAATCCTTTTTCCTCTAAAATTCCATATTTCGTGCTTTCAAACTTGCAGCTCAATCTGACTCTGTCCTCTCTAAAAATTGTGCTCACAGCACTCAGAGTCTATGCAGAACACTCTCTCTCTCTCTCTCTCTCTCTCTCTCCATCAAACACTGGCAGCCTATACTGCCATAATGCGCTTCTGTGTGACTGCTGGCTCTGTTCTTCTTTTGTTATTTTAAAGGCCCATGGGGAATGAAAGACTGAAGAGGGAATGAAAAGGAGAGAAATCTGGGCATGTAATGCCAAAATAACAGCTTGTCTTTAGGCAACTTTAAATAAAGACCCAGTTAAAATGAACTGTGGTAGCAATTTTTAAAACCCTGATAGTTCACTTGATGAATAGAACTCTAAAGAGTGCATCGTCCTTCAACACTAATGCATCACCAACTTCTCAAACTGTAGCCTACTACTGCCTAAATCACATGACTACCACTTTTGCTAATGCTAATTTGGTGAAATGTTTATGTTATGATAGCAGTTCAATTCAATGTGCAGGAGTCCATGTAGCATATGTTTACTGCCAACTTGTAAACTATTACAGCCAAAATCACATAACTGGCATTTTGACTGTGCATCTTTGGTAAGATGTCCAGTGTTATGATGTCAGTTCAATTCAATGTGCAGCAGTGTGGCTTCCATGTGTTTTATGTGTTCCTATTTTGACAACTTAAAGCCAGTGTGAATGCATTTTCCTTAAGTGCCAATTTCTGAAGTAGAGCTAGCTGAGCATTTCGCTTGATTATAGGTGGACGTGGTGAAACATGATGCTTTTGGTCAATTGTCCCTGCTTGTTGGTGCACAGTGATGTAATCAAAACTCAGAAGATGTTTTAGAGTCGAGGAAAAGTCAGTACAGTTCAATCAAAGAGTACAGAAAAAACAAAAAAATCTTTTATCTCACCGAACTGGAAGCGTGTACTTTCTAGGAAGTCTGCACTGCTCTGTTTAAGGCTTCATATGAATGTGAATCGCACTGATGTAATACATATTTCTTACTAATCAGCAGGACTTACTCTCTCAACCATCTTTAGCTGAAACAGCAACAATATTACAACAGCTTCAGCTCTGAGTGACACTGAATAATATATAATAATAGATAAGCATTAATAATATTCAGCTTTATCTTTCAATTTTGGTTGATTTCAAGGATGATGAACAGGTGATAGTAAACATCCATGTCAGTCTGAATAATACAAATACTTATCTTGGCCCTGAGGAGTACACTCCAAGGCCTGTTTTGCTGGCTATCAGCGTTTTAACACAGCATTAAAATGGCTGCTCATTCAGTTTTTCATCATAATCAGCAACAGAATCGAAATTAGCATCAAATTTATTGACTATACAGACAGTCAAATCCAGCAAGAATATAATCTAATCAAAATTTTTTCTATAGAAGCAAAAGTTTGCAGGTGCTAAGTAAATTTAGAAGCCTAGCGTCTCCTCAAAATAACAACATATGGCATGTGTGACTGCCTCATCTAAACGCTTTGTTATTGTAATTGACCAAAATACCAAAATTACATAGTATAAGGATTTCAGGCTGACTTTAATAATGTCATGTTTCAAATGACACAAACGGCACAACGTAGGACAGAACTGGACCTTGGAACTCATTTGCTTTACTTAACCACAGAGAATAATAGGGATATTTTCTGAAAACATCATTCAGTTTTTCCACAAAAAGGGCTCATGTAGATGCTAATGGCGAACTACAAATTGACAACATATCCTCAGAAGTCTATGGACATTTTTTTCCTGTAAGCATCACTTTCTTATAAGCAACATGACCCAGTTTAGGTCCCTTAAAATTGCAATATTGTTCAGCCAAAGATCCTGTGAATCAAAACATTAGAAAATATCTTATGAAAGTTGTGTGTTTTATATGCTATAATTATGACTAGCAGTCATAGTCTTTCTCTCTCTCTTTCTCTTCCTCTCTGAGAACCCTGTGCTAAAAATATTCGATAGAACAAAAGAGCAGTTGACTGATGTTGTGTAGGTGTGCTGCCATCTGCTTAGACTACATTAGTAATGCCTGATGAAACTTTCATATTCCTCGCCATGTGTATTTATATTCACAGGCAATGACAATAAAAATATATGTAGTTTTCAGCCAACAGCAATGACGGATGGGCACGGCAGACCTCATTTAGATGCATATGAGTTGTATATATGGATGACCATTTGTTGCAGCAGGAAAATGTATCATTTGAGGAAAAATATAAATGGTTTTCAGATGTTTTGAACTTAGAATGCACTGGCAAGGTTGGATAAGCTTTACAGAACACAGGCAATAATCTTATTCAACCTAATGAGAAATCGTAGCACACTTTGTTTAGATTGGTACATAACATTAAGTTTCCTGTTTAAATGTAAGGCCACTGAGCTGGTCTTTGTTGATGCAGCTAACTGAAAATAGGCAGGTTGGAAACAACAATAACTAGGTTTCCACCCCCATGTATTTAAGCATGTTTGAAATATTGAATAAAACAGACTTGACGGGAAGGGCAAATATCAAATAAAATCACCAAACTTCATATAAAGGTTTGTATGCTTGCTTGAGATTTTTTGTGGACAAAACAAAATGTGATACATTATGATGGAAACATATTTGCTGAATAAATAACATACATGCAAATAGATTAAAGTCATATGACTGCTCATGTGATTCCATTTTTGCAGCCATTGCTATAAAACATGACAGAATGCAGGTTCAGGGAAGAAAGAACATAGCAGTGATATAAGATATTACACAGACATAAGGAGCTAAAAGATAAATTGATTTCAGATCATAGCAATTTGAAAGAGTGCAATATTCAAATCACAAGAGCTTCAATTTTTATCATAGCCTACTTTATCATGAGCAAGTTTTAAGTGGGGAAATTCAACGTTATAACAGAGTTTGTGAGCTGTAATGAGTTAGATCAATCAGAAGGAACTAAACACCCATGTGCAGTGATGTCACAACACAACTAACTGGCAGTATGGCACAGTATGTTCAGCATTCAGGCCTCATTCCAGAAAAAGTGGCATTTCTTGTCTTGGGACATGATGAACGTGTCAGAGAGTTTTATTCTCTTGTACCTCTTGTATTTAAGGTCCAACTGTGTACCTTAAATAAGTTTTTCCCACGTGAAAAGTATATATTCGTACCGTTTCCTAACCTATTTTTTTAAAACAGAACAATAACAAACAAAAAGCCTGGAGACGAGACAGGGTGTGTGGAGTCCATACGACTTAGAAAATATAATTTTAACGGATTATGGTACAATTATGTTCCCTGACTAAAGGTACTGAGATGAACCCTTGAGGGTACCACCCCAGTGGCAAGAGGGGTACTGCCCCACTTTATTTCTGAGATTGTAGTACAGTAATATATGTTCTATACTATATGGTACAGCTGTATGTAGACAAATTTAACAACCAAAATCAACCACAACACACTGTTAAAAAACAAAGTCTGGATGAGATGAGAGTGAATTATCATTCTGAACAATGCACATTGTCACAGTATTGCATTGTGACATCACAATGTCTCAATGCATTGTTACACCCCAAACTGAAGCCCAAACAATACGCTACTGTGTTTGATGTCATCCTTTAGGAGTGAGAATGTTGTATAAGAGCTCTATTTATCTACCCTGTTCAGTAAAACCCTCATTTGATCCAATTAACACACCAATAGGGAAGGTATGTTTTCAAGCAAAAAATAATCAGAAGATTTGCGCTTTGTTCCAGAAAGACAATGTTTCTGTTCCACATGTAATTGCAATTTGGAGCAAACCTGTTAAAGATATCTGTTGGAAGAAGGTTTGGATGCTTCCTAATAAGTATTTACTGTCAAATAAAGTAAGGTTTAAAGGAGGTTTCTTACAAGCTTATTCGTCAAATTTATCCAGTAAATTCCCTTTTGGTGTCAAGATTTAAGGTATCCATTGATATAAGATGTTCTTTTTGTGGCCTATACCCAGAAACTCTTTTTTGTCTATTTTGGCTTTGTGATCAAACTTGAAGACTATGGCAAAATATTATTTACTTTCTGATTATTTGTATGCCTATTTCTCATGTCTCTCTCCCCTGGATGAAGCTTTCATGACGACAGTTACATACAAAACCACTCTATCGTTTATAGTTAACAAATAGATCAAAACACTAGTGAAACTCTCCATCCTCTCTCTCTCTCTCTCTCTGTCTCTCTTTCTTTTTCTTCGTTGCTCTCTCTCAACCTTGACTGAACGAAAAGCAATTTATTTCTAAGTCACTTGGCTTAGATAATGAATAATAGATGCTATCCAGTGATTTGAAATTGTCATGGCTCTTTTCTGCACTTCAGAGGCTGAAGAAAAGGTATCCACTGAATTAGCTCAGAAGTTCAGAGCTGGTAATTGAAATCCATTAAGTTGATGTAAAATGGGGCTGAGGGTAAATATAAATGAATTTCATGGGAGCAGCTGATGTTAATCTGGACCTGAAAGCGGCACAACATGTGTTGGGAGACAGAGAGAGAGGGAGAGAGAGACAGAGAGAGAACGTGTGTCTATGTATGTATGTCATGTATGTACCATGTCTATGCAGTTGTGGGTTGAATTGTTGAATTGTAGTAATATCCATTAGATTTATTGTGTTCTGGCTCTGTGTCTGCACTGTGTAGCCAGGGGGAGAGTGCATTACATTTCATCACACTTTCATTTTCTCCTGTGGAGGGGTGAGGGGAGGGGGGGATGCAGGAGCAGTTCTCTAGCATGTACCAGATAAATCTCGTCTGTAACAAAATTACTCCTACAACACAAGCCCCTTCCCCCAAACACACACACTCTCATGGTGGTATTACTCTGTTTGTGAGGACATCCATCGACTCGTGTTCTACTGTAGCTGTGTAATCTTTTCCCTCCCCCCCCAAACCCAACTCTAAGCTTTATCCTCAGTGCCAAAAAGCCAATGTTCTGGCTTTTAGTTATTTTCCCCCAAAACACTGCATTTTTACTTTTTATCATTGTGGGGATTTTGTCACAAAGAGCTGAAAATCCAAAGCACACATACACGTACACTGTATCTTTAGCTCTGCGCTGGGGGCTACAGGAAAATGAATCACTATCTATTATAACATCAAACCTGTTTATTAGAACATGCAATGCAATTCAAATCCTATTTATTTGTGCTGTGCTTTTTATAATCACAACTTTTTAAACTGTAAACAAACAGCTTCATAGAAATCCAAGTCCAGAAGCCTGATGTGCATGCCGAGGGCAAGAGTGGCAAAAAAGGAAAAACAAAAAACCTTAATGGCTTAAGAAAGAAATCTTGAAAAGCAGGACATGAAAGCAGAAGCCATTCTCTCATAAACACTACTTACATGAGGGGCATTTTTGGCAAAGAATGAACATTACACAGTTCCTTAAAGCCAAATGTAATCAAGCAGCCACCATACTTGGTGTCTGAAGTTTGCTTCCTTAGCTGTGCACTGGAGCAATGAGGCTAATGTATCTAACAAGTAATGGATGTTTATCCACCTGTTAACATTGTGCAAAGTGCATAAAGCATCACACACTTCTAAAAACCATTGTAAGTTTGTAATCTCCAATAGATATGCCTATGTGCTTTCTGTGGTTTCTACACTTTATGACATATTATTTACAAAGATAGATAGATAGATAGATAGATAGATAGATAGATAGATAGATAGATAGATGTGGATTTCTGGCCCCCAAGGTACAAGCAATGTAAACATACCCTCAAAGGTACAACATGGCTCTCTATATGTGTAATATTGACTCAGTGTTGAGCTGCTAGTGAGCAACGAGGGGCGAAAGGGAAGAATGAGAACCTACTGTTGTGAAAACAATTCATGTCTCTCCACAAAGACATCAACACTGAAATAAACAGACAGCATAACTGCAGCTTTCTTCATAATAAAAAATCATGTACAAGTGCCTCAATAAAAAAACACAGTTAAAACACTTTTATAAACGCTGATGTGCTCACCTATGAAGATGCTTCAGGTTTTGTAAATCATACATATTCCTTTAAAATATATAAAACTGAAGGAGCTCCAAAACAGGCTGAAATTACATTTTATCACTACTGTGAAAAGGGGTTAAACTGAAGAATAAAACAAGAAGCCAATAGACAACATAGGGTATATGGAGTCAATGCAACTTTTAAAAAAAGTAATAAGGCACAATTCTATTCCCAACTGAAGGTACTGACCATTAGAAATAAAATTTAAAAATAAGGCCTCCTTAATATCTGTTTAGTTTCTCCTAGACAATGTGATCAGATGGAAAGACAAGAAAGTTCTGTTAAAGACTTAAGTCTTCTGCTGCTCAGATATTTCTCCTGACCAAGAGAGCCCAGCAATCTCACATGCCTCCTCTTGAGTTTTAGTTTTTATAAAGTCACATACTGTTCTCAGATTTGCCAAGATAATAATGCTTATGTTTGTCTGCAGCTAAACTCTCAGCTCACCTTTATCTCATTTCCCCTTTTAGTCTGATGCTATTTCTAAGGAATTTTAGGAGAATCACCATTAAGATTCCTGAGTCACCAAAGAGAAACATTTGAGCAATAAAATTCTTTAGTAAAGGCTCAAGAGTTCTTCAGTAAAGGCAATGGTTTTATTTAGAGCCACGAATTCTATAGGCATGAAATGTTCCTCAGATTAATGAAAAATGTGTTTGAAAAAGCTTCTATATAGCATCAAAAAGGGCCTTTTTGTGCTATATAGAATGATATACAACACAATCTCCACCAAGGTGAGGAAACATTTTACCATGCAAAGAACCATTTAAGCACAAAACAGTTCTATATAGATCTCATGGTTCTGAATAGATCCTTTGCCTTCACCAAAGAGCCCTTGAAGAACCGTCTTTTTTAAGAGTGTGATGACTGAAAGGAAGATACAGCAGCAGATTTGGAGTTCTTGAAGCAGTTGACATGAAGACTTTGAGGATCAAGAGTTTCTGTTGGATGTGAGACAGAATATTGATTAAAAACTGTGGAGTGTCCAGGAGAGGTTATGGAAGGCCAAAGCACAGGGTGAAGAGTTTGGTAATCAGAGCTGATTATTAGATTTGTTTGAATCATACAGTCCTTAACCCAAGTTGTGATGATAGTCCAAAACAGTCTCCTGCCTGCATAGCTACAACAGCTTAACTAAAAAGTGAAAGCCAAAAGGTAGCGTAAGGACACCACGAGAGTAGCAAATTGACAGCACCTCTGAACATCTCTGAACTTTCTTTCTAAATGAAAGCACAGATCTGTACTTGGATCTCCCAATTGACCTGTCCATGTTCCGCACACAAATGCCTCTTTTTAAAGTAACTGTTGAGATTTGAAGAGATTGAATAGGATCTAGATGATGAAGCACTACAACTTGAAGGTGATGAAAGTATGGTCTAGCTTTACTGTCCCTTGTGAAAAGGGTATATTTCATAGATGAATAAAGGCTGTTCTAGCAGTGCTATCTGTATTTGTATCTAAAGAAAGGTCTGAACCAGCAGTGATGCAGTTGAAGATGAAGATTCAGATGGTGTTTTTTTCTTCAATTATGCCAGGGAAAAACCAGCAAGATTTAAAATGTTCTCAGATAGCTTATTCCTAGAGTCTTTTGGACTAAATAATAGTACTTTTGTTTTACCTGGTAAAAATGGGAGAAAGTTTCTCATAATTCAGTCCTTCATTTTTTTTGATAAAATCTTCAGTGTTCCTAAGTTAGTGTCTAAGATGTGGATTGACTTATGGTTTGCCATTAGCATAGCAGTAGAAGCTACAGTAGATGCTTGCAAATAACAGCAAGTTATATGGCAACAAATATGAAAAAAAAAAAATGGTACCAGAACAGAGCCCTGTGGTACACCACACATTTGTGAGCCCTGTCTCTTGCGATATACACTACATCTGAATGACCAATAAATGATCACCATATTTTTCTCCTCTCGATGTAAGTGTTAAACAGAGAGCTGTCAATCAAGCTGCTCATTAGCCACACCCACACAGTTCTCAGAGAGGTCTAATCAGTGTTTTTTAAGCCATGTTTAATCATATTTATATCTTATATTTTCCCTTCAAGCTTTGCTGGATGTTTAATATAACACGCAATACAAACATTTTTAATATTTTACTCTGTGTTCCCTGGGACCTAAACAGCTCACAAGACATGCTGTAGTCAGAAATGGAAAGAAAAAAAACACTGGCACAAAAGTTCTGAAAAAGGATTTCAGGCATTCTACTCCACAAAAATGTTCATCACTAAAGATATGAGAAAAAGATAAAGAAGGCAGTGACATTTAACATGTCTCTTTTCTGGTCACTTCACACTGACCGCTAAACTACTGCACCACATGATCATTTTTATGTAAGCAACTGTAGAGTCCCATATGTTTTGTATGATTTGTGTCACCACACATCACCATGGTGATACAAACATGTGCTACCCCCTCAAGATTTTCTATTGAAAAAAAATAATAGGATTGTAATGGGATTTCTTTCTCTTTTCTGGATTTTTCCCACATCCTTTGTTGTGGATCATTGCTGATGCCTTGGAGCAATGATACACAGAATTACACACTCTGCTCTCTCTCATGCACTCACTCCCGTTCACACACAAACAAGATTAAAACATACTCATTAAAATGTACTGCATTAATGCAGTATAAAGCTATGTTTATCCAGCTTTATAAATTTAGCTTGAGATGCTTGGAAACAGAACGGTTGAAGAAATCTCCTATGTACATCTTCAGCAAAACTACAGTATCAAACGTAGAGACATCAAGCTCTGTTTATATGTGTTACTGTTTTACAGGAAAATAAAGGAGGCTGATTTTTGGAAAACATGCAAATGAAAATGGCACACAGCCATTGTGGTATTGTGAACAATGCCATGTGAAATGCTTGGAGTGACAGTAAGTACCATAAAACACAATGTCCAAGCATTACATGTCAGTGTAGACACAATGAGAGAGAGAAAATGACTATGAGAGAAAGAATTTTGAGATAAAAAAAGGAGAAAAGTCAAGGTCAACACCCACTTCATGGCCACGTCCATTGTGAATGTGTGTAGAACAGGAATAAAGCAGAGTTTCCTCAGCTTCCTCAGCTGTTATATGACTCATGGACAATAAGTAACTCTTATCTTATATGCAAGCAATAAGACAAGCATGTTGTAATTTAATATTATTTTGTTTTACTCATAGTTCATCGAAACAAATAGAGAAATTATGTTGAACATATAGATTGTAAACGTTCAATGAATATGACATTTGTGTTTGTAAACAGAAGAGGAGACAATTTATTATGATTTCTAATGCCAAAGAAAATGAAACACAGAATGAACCCAAAAGCTCCTGCAATAAAAAATAACAATGACTGGCAAAGCTCTCCTTAGGCTGGTATTACATGGTGAAATTTTCATGCATCTAATTGCATGCAACATAATTTCCATGTAACTTGACAACAAAGTTGTACATGCAGCCATTTAAAAAGCTTTTAGTGTTAGCTGGCTAATTAGGCCAACTGTTCACACAGGCAGAGGAAACTGAGAAATAAAAAGCTACAAAGTTGGCATAAAGTCAAGATAAAACATCTTCAACTAAAGCTGCATGGAAGTTTCACAGTGTAAAGCCAGTCTTAGCTCATCACCAATTTTGGCAGCCACTCTCAACATGACAACGTTTACACGACTGCATGCCGTGATTGTTTGCTTTCACTTACCTTCACTGTTTTTGCAGTATGGCATAGAACAATTCTTTTTTTCAACAGAATCATACAAATACAGTGTTAAGCTGTTTTACTGTTTCTGCAGGTTGTGGGAACTTACTTGAACTGTGCTCATTCCTACAGGTTACTTACCTAGCTAGCAAGCAAGGTAACTAGTTAAGTCAATAGTGGTAAGGTTCGGTCTGAAACCCTTCACCCCAGACATCTATGCCTAGTGTTGGAAAAGGTAGGTCTGGGTTAATTAGCTTTTACTTTACCTGTCATGTTTCTCTCCCTTTAACTATGATAACTATCATTAAGTACACCTTTTAGTGGTTGTCATTCTCACTGTATTGATGTCTCTGGGGCAAAATGCTTCCTAGCTGGCCCCAACTGAAATTGAATTCTGCCTGTGCCACTGACATAACAGTGTAATTACTGTGTAATTATATTAAAATAGTAATGCAAAATGTAGTAAGGAAGAAGGCTTAACGATTTTTGTTAAATTTAAATCCAACACACTTGGCTCTAATATTCAAATGCCTCTGAAGGTCTTCATTACCTGGATCAGGCATGTAAGAGTAGGGTTGGTGCTAAACTGTGCATGGTAGTTGATCTCTAGGACCAGGATTAAGCACCACTGCTCTAAAAATTTTGCAAGTTCTACATGCATCACTGACTGTGAATATGAGCTCAAGTCTTATCAATGCATTTCAGGCTGCTGTTAGAAATGGAAAACCGTGGCAGTGTCTCTATACCAGAAATTTTTACTGTAAGAGTCACTGTAAAATTGCTGTCTATGCCTGTTACAAACTTCAAATAAAACATGGAATGTGTTTTACAACCTTTAAAAATGTCTGTGTTTAATTTAGAATGGCCAAAAAATGTTAATGAGTTGCCATTAACTTACTGCTAACATATTACTAGAATCCCATGGGGTGCTAGCAGCAATTAACAGTACGTAGAGGTGTGTTTTCCTCATTTTAGACTGTGTTTTGACATTTATAGCCCAAACTAGGGCCTACCTCAGGTGGCCCATTTGCTCCTTGCATTAACATGCATTTTCGGGGATCAGATTATGTTCAGATTTCACAAACACGAAAGGTCAGGTGTAAACACTACCAGGACAACTACCACAAGTGTAAACGAAATGCCTTTTTTTTATCTGTATACAATTATGTGAGTGGAAATATGTTTGCAGAGCGCAAGGGTGGAGTTTCCCAAATCAAGAGCTATCTTGCATCCTGATCCGATGAAGGCGTCCAAGCCAAGCTTCTCACCTTGTATCGTGAGACAAGGAAAAAAGTAAAATGGAAATGATGTATGTGTTTTTTTACGTGGGAAAAATTGGATCTCATCTGGTCAAACTGGGGATGCATTTAAGTGAAAAGTGTAAATGGAATGCAGCCAAAGCCACAATCCGGACACAAACCACATCTTAATGCAAGGCATAAACAGGCTCTCGGTTGCATTTTGTTGCTGGCAAATTGAGTCTTCTAATGGTTGCAGTAACGAAAAATGCAGCAGACAACAATCAAGGAATTGACCATACTGAAGGTAACAAACAAGCAGTGCAAATACTGAGAGCAATACTGAAACATAAAACATTAAAAAGCTCAAACAGACATAATCTACTCTGGAGAGAAGTTTAAATTAGAAAAGTAACAGTAAAAAGGTTATGATTTTGAGGAAAAGACTGGAAGATGCAGCAGAAAAAAACAAACAGCTAGAAGTTTTTTTTGCCTTTATCAGTTTGAAAGAGCCATCTCCAGACAGTCATTAAGTAAGCCGTGTTGTTGTTTTAATTATTGACAGTAAGGCAATCTGTTCATAATTACAAACATTTGCTTGTAGTCATCACTGCCAGTGGCAACTAGCGGTTCAATTTGCTCTGCTGTAATCTGCTCTGTAATTGAACACACACACACACACACAGCTCACTGATCACTCAAGTCTCCACCACGAATACACACGCGCACCCACACATAAACCACCATAGCTTCCTGAAACACGCACACAAACACACACCAATCACAGTCAAGTTATATGAAATGATAAATTGTTTACTGTAGGTTTACCTACAGTAGCCATGGCAACACTGAACCTTATGTCCTTTCCCAACATTGTGACAAGTCTGTTGAACAGCATGTTCTGTTTTGTGTGTGTCGAGCACATCTTTAGGACTGAAGGAGGGTGGAGAACGCAGAACTTTGGCTTAGGAGATCTGGGGGAAACATTACATTTACATTCATAGCGTCTAACAGAAGCTTTTATCCAGAGTGTAGAGGTACAGTCAGGTCCATCACTATTTGGACGTCAACAAAGTTATTGTTATTTTAGTTTACCACAGCATATTGGAGTTGAACTTTAACGAATATGCTCAAAGTGCAGACTTTTAATTTTTAAAGTTCGGCTATAATTTGAGAGTATTTACATCTTAGGAATTACAACCATTTTAAATTTCATACAAAGCTATTATACTAGTGGCTGCTCAGCTGTTTTATGGTCATTTTGTAAGTGTGTGAAAGGTCACAATGTCAGTTTTTTGTCATGTAGCTAATGTTAGCATGCTTGCAAATATTGTCATTTACATAATCCAGCTCGACAGTGTAGCATTTAAGCAGAGAACTTAACATTATATGTTAATTCATTTGGTTGAATGAGATCTTTGCCATCATTCTGCAAAGTCTGTCTAACCCTGCAATAGTAACTACAAAAGAACAAAGTAGGGGGTCAATGGATAGGTCAATGGTAAATTTGCATGAATTCTCACACGTCTATGAACAAGTGTAAACAGTAAAAAGCTCTGGGTAGCAGAGCTCATATGAGTCATATGAAACGTTAGTCACAGGAAATCCAATAATATTTCTCTGTCTCATTATAATTCCCATGAATTCTTTATGGGATCAGGTTGGTTGGAGTGGCAGCAGTATATGAGCGCTCATCATCAAACAGACAGTGATGAATGTCTACATATATGGTTTTACATTAGCTAGGAAGGAGGAGATGTACGCTATGTCCTACCAAGTCAACCTCATAGATTCTTGACTGAAAATGACTCTCCTCTGGTTTGATGTCAGCTTGCTAGCTGTTGGTGATTAATTTTTCTCAAGCACTGCAACATTTTCCATGGATGCTTACCTTGACAAAGCTATAAAGGCATGTAATAACATCAACAAATGCACTTCCTTCAGCTATATTCACTTCCCTTAACCATTCTTCAAATATGATTGTTGCTTGTTGCCATAGAGCAGGTTTTAGAAACACTAACTCAAAGACATGTTCACACTAAAATATGGTGGGAAGTCAGTGATTCAAAGTGTAAAGTGAAAATAGTACTTTGTGTTCAGCTTCATTGTAAGGCAGTATATGCTCAAAATGACTGGAATGTTAATCTTATCACAAACTGTTCTTAATATTATTCCAAACTGCTGACCAACTTCATATATACTTGAACTAACTTTCAAAACATTATTCACTGAACACTATCTCTGAAACAAATTGCTGCACATATTTTGCACATTTTGCACATATGTATGCATACTATGTATGTACCAGTGCACTTACATGTCTCTAATGTAAACTATAGCCCCCTATACGTATAACAACAAAGTTGTTATAAGTCTCTGAATCTTCTGAATCAAACAGTTGCAGACAACTAGGTTAGTTTCTAAATCAAGTTTCTATATTTCTAAGATCTATGGGCCTCTAAGGTTTTTCTCAAATTTGCTCTTGAGTGTGTGTAAATTCTGTTCTTATATAAGAATAAATCCCAAATAAGAAAACATTAGTGAATGATTTATGTTAAAACTGCTTGAGTGGCTTTTAAGAAGAAATTTCTTCTTAAGAATAGGTGATTAATAAGGCCCTATGTTTCTGCATGCTGTCATGCACAATGAATTGTCAATGGAACAGTGATCACAGCTGGCTAACAGTTTACATTTTACAGTGAGCTACATTTGGTTTGGAAACAAGAAGTCATTTTACCCATACACTGTTATGCTAAATATTAGCATAAAAGTTCCTAAACGTTGTATAACACTTCCGTACAACTCCTGCAATATCACAAAATATGTATAATGCCCTTCATTTATTTAATAGCAAATCAAAAGTTCCTAAAAGACTACAACTAAATATAATTCTTTTAGCAATTAGCGTGTCCACTCTGTACCTTTTATTGCCACTTCTATTCTTTTCAGGAGACTTGCTTTCAGGTTTTCAAAGAAATCTGCGGGGGATGTTTTTCACACCACCAAAGTTCAGTCTTAGAAGTTGGTTGCATTTTCTCCTTCTCACAATCCAAGTAATCGCAAACACGTTCAGTGGTGTTGAGGTCTGGACTCTGGGGTGGTCAGTTCTTTGTTCTGAGAACATCAGTAGCTTCTTTGTTTGATTTGCGAATTTTCTTCTTTTACCTTTTCACAGTAACGGCTTCTTGACAGCTACACATCCTTTCAGACTCATAGTGTCTTCTCACAGTGGAAGCGTGGACAAAAAGACTCACATGAAAAACAATAATGAATGTTACTCATTTGGCAACATCACTGAATCCACAGGCTAAAGATAAATGTAAAGCAAGCAGGTCAGCCAGACATCAGCATGCATTAAACTGTGCACAGAATAAAAAGGATAGAGCAGAGAGATTTAACTTGGAACACAGATCAGCTTCACCAAGTCTGGCCAATGTCAGTGCAATAAAATGCCTACAAGCCTATGTGAAGAGGGTCCATGAGAATGGAAAATAAAGAGCAAAAGAAAGATGGAAGGAGAGAATTTTAAGAAGAGTTTAATGACAGAAAGAGAGAAGAAAGAGGGATTGGGAAAAGAGGAAGGTAATAAAGTGATATGGTGAGATGTGGGTGCCTATCATGTTTCTCAGAGCTACTCACATGCCAACAGAGCAATCAACCATCACTCAGCAAGATCAGCTTACACACACTGAATGTATGTGTGTGTATTCTCACAGCAGCTTCACACACTCACTCTTGATTTTATACAATGCTAAGATGTGATGTCATACATATGTGCCACATGTATCATATAGAGTACTGAGGAAAAGTCAGAGACTATTTTTTTTTATCATAATTAAAGCAGCCAGTAAATATAGAAAAACAGAAAATATCCATTTAACAGATAATTACACAGAAGCCTCAACAACTAAATATAATATATTTCGGTAACACTTTATTTAGAGAGGTCTTTTGTAGATGAGTAATAAACAGATTGTCAGTAACACAACAACATATCAGTGAGGTAGCAGCAATGAAGCATCTGAATACATTGAAGTAAATATCTTGTAGATATTCTGTTGGTATTACTTTAAGTAAATGTATCATTGTTATGTTAATTCCATTAAGCAAAACCTAACCTTACCCAACCTTATCCAAAACCTAACCCTAAACCTGGCCCTAATCTTAACCTTAACCTTAACCTCAACTCAAAACCTTATATGTTTTTGACGTTACAGAGTCCATTGAGTGTTTAGAATTTAGTGTGTGCACCTTTCACTTTTATTACAGCTTCCATGTTTTCAGGTTTTCAAAGAAAACTGCAGGGATACTTTGCCGCACCTTTAAAGTTCAGTCTTAGTTTGTTTGGTTGGTTTTGGTTGGCATTTTCTGCTTTTTTTGTTTCAGGGTTCTACTGGAAATGTCTTCTTTTTTGTCTATGTCCTTTTCTCTCTATGTCCTTTTCTTCCTCCCTTGACAGGTACACAGCCTCTCACACTCATAGTTTTGCCCTCACAGTGGCAGGATGGACAGAAACACCTGTGGATTTCTGAAGCAAAAGTGGAGCTTGATTTTCTCTCTTAAAGCTGAAAGCTTTAAGTACTGTTTATCTGATTTTGACAGTTTTGGTGGTCTACCAGGTCCTATTAGGACTCCAGTTTAAGAAGCACTTTTCCTTCGATGTCCCCCTTCCTTATGCATGTGGATTATGTTGAATCTAACCTCCTCAGAAATATGTCTTGAAAAATGAATAAATTGTCCTTAATGCCCGTTTTGACTGGAAGTTAAATACATAAACAGTGGTCTCTGACTTTTGCATAGTACTGTACATTCTTTCATTGAAATAAAGCAGAGCAGCTCTCTGCTCCAAACCTGATTTCCCATTTTTAATTTAATGCTATTTGAAAACAATAGCTAAGTTAAGACTGTATTTTCCTTCTCCTCTAGTTAACATTTTGAAATACAGGGTTTTATTATGACAGTTGCAATATGTTTTTGTGCAAAAATAAGATTCAAGATGTTTGCAAACAAACACACACACAGCAATGGTAATAAAGTGAGCCCCTTTATCTCTCACTGCCACTAAAGTGTGGTCTTCAGTTGTCCTGTTGTGTCTCTCTCTCTGATGATAGCTATTAAGCCTTTTCAGAGGCAGCTTGATGGAAAGCTAACAACATTTTATATTGTTGATACACTCAGCAGTGTGACCACATGCTCTCAATTACTGATGGGAGATAGTTGGTAACCTGGTTACAAATGGACCCTGCTACACTGATGATGTCAAGCACCTTTATCAGTTCGAGCTGAAACAGGTGCAGGCAGAGTGAACAACACTTCAGGCAACACAAGCTCTTTTTTGGCTCTTTCTGGATCTCTCTCACTCTCTCGCTCGCTCGCTCACTCATTCACATACACACGCAAGCTTGAAGCTCTTACACATAAACAGGTGTCCACACACACACACACACACACACACGCACACACACACACACACACACACACACCATTTCTTTTTTCATTTTTGCACTTTAAAGACCCCACACTGCTTTTCATTTTCTGTCAAAAATAAAGATTTCGGCAAAGTGTACAAACATCAGAGACCACCCTTCATTTATTTAACTTCCAGTTAAAATGGCTATTAAATATAAAGTATTCATTTTTCCACAAAAAAGCAGAAAGTATGCAGAAAATTACACAGAAGGCCACCCTTTGCCTTTATTACAGCTTGCATTTTTTAAGAGACTTGCTTTTAGTTTTTCAGAGATTTCTAAGGCTGAATGGCTGCTCCAATGTGCTGTTAAACTTTCTCTTACCATAACCCAGTGGCGCTGGCTAAGGTCCTCCTCCTGGGTCTCCAGCATGCCCTCAAACAATACTCAGCTACAGCTTTCAGAGCTAAATTAAGGAGACTCTCATAATGAGAATAGGTATGAGAACTATGAGTTTACTGACTTTTGCATTAACAGCAATATTCTCATTTTGGAGATAAACGGGGGAGGACCATTAGGTGGAAAAAGATCGGAAGCATATCGTTGCTGTCCAAAGAAAAACAAGTATCTCCAAAATAGTAAATTTACAGGAAAGGGGAAAAACATTCTTTAATATGAATGTAAGTTAATGAAAAGAGTTTTTATTCTAAGCAATTTCAGAGCATTTCTATTTGGTCCAATCATCTTCAAATATTCACACCATGTAAATGACTGCTGCTAAGCTCAAATAATGCAGAAAAGTAAAAATTGAAAAAAAAATTGAGACTTTTTTATTGGACAGCGACAATATGATTCTTTTAAAAATCTAAGGTATACATTCTGCTGACTCTAGATATAGCTGATCAGCCATGACCTGTTAGGAGTTGATTTTTTTTTTCACTCTTTACTTTAGCACTGGAGCTACAAGGCAGTGACTAAACATTTTAAACGTTTTACTGTGTTTTTACTTTCAATTCAGTACAGACTTAATATTACTACTTACCCTCTAACATGTTGATTTAGGATATCAAAATGTCCTAATGCTTCTTTTAATACTGGTACCATTTAGGCTATATAGGAATAAGACCTCAGCTTCATAGTTTGAATGCTGGTTGTATTTTCTAATAAGGTTATTTAAGCTATTAAAATATCTTACCAAGAGTTTTATGTAACATATCGAAGCTAACGTTACCTATAGATTTGCGCTGCAAGAGGACATTTGCATACATTATTTACAAGTTTATCTACAAATACTGAAGCTCTTTTCAAAATCGCTGATACAAGCACCACTTGCTTCAATAAAACTGTCCCTATGACCATCTTGTTTCCTCCCGCTTGGTTGTTGTGACATTCAAAATCTTACTCTCAAAATGTATTCATCTGCCTCCTGGTGTAGTTTGCTTCAGTTAGCTGTTTGTCTGAAGATGCCCATTTGGTGTTTTCGCTTAGAATTCCCTATTTTAAATCAGTAGTACATCTAGAATATCTGTAAGATTAGTATATTACAGAAAGGACCTTAATTTTGCTATATTAATTCATCCTATGATGCTTTAATACAGTTAAATAATGTTAGAGAGCATAACTCACAGGGCCCATTAAACAGGTGAAAAGGTATCATCAAAAGATTCAGGAAATCTGTGCATAGGAAATGATCACACCACGGCCACTGTAGACTTTAAATTTTTCTTTTTTTTTTTTTGATTTCAGATCAGTTTTGGTTAGTTATAAGCCTTTATAATAAGTTCCTCATGATGTTTAGTTTAGTTTTCATTTAGTTTTAGTTGTAGTTTTAGTTTTTTGTAGTTTGTTGTGATAGTAGGTATTTGTTTTAAGTGCATTATTTCTATATAAACTACAAAGCTATGCACTGTTGATATTTGCTACAACCCCATAACACATCTTCCCTGTTACCTGCTGTATCCTGATAAGAACTTTATGCTTCAAAGCATTTGACTCACAGTCCTGTTGAGATCCTCGTCTCTGTGAACATCTGTAGGGAGCCTGGAGGGAGGAGCCGCAGAGCGGTTATTCTCTTTTACATTACTTTTAGCATTGCTACATTCTCTTTAACCTGACCAGAGTGCTGTTTCATCCAGATATGTTTAACTGTTTTACCTGTGTGAAATGTTGAAAACGTGTGAAAGTAGTAAGTAGTAATGTTAGCCTGTGCTGGGCAGTGTTGCAAGTTTTCCAATAGCGGAAGACACATCAGCCTGAACAATGCATTACATTGAAAATTTGAAAAAAGTCTCTTTCCTTCTTTCGGTAATTATCTTTCTTACCTGTTTAGGCATCATCTTTAGTTATAAAGAAAGACGCATCCTACCTGGACATCCTACCTGGACAAAGTTCCCTCAATTGTGTCCTAATTTAGGCTAAACCCAATAGTGTGCTGTCTGGTGTTTTAACCATTAAGGTATAGTAATGTCAGCCTGCGCTGGGCAGCGTTACAAGTTTTCCGACAGCCAAGACACAGCAGACTGGAAAATGCATTACATTGAAAATTTTCTTTTGGTAATTATCTTGCTTACCTGTTTAGGCATCATGACTTTAGTTATGATGAAAGAAGCATCCTACCTGAACATCCTACCTGGACAAAGTTCAGGGTTGGGATAGCTACTGAAAAATTAGTAGTTAGCTACTTTGTAGCTACTTTTCCAAAATTTGTAGCTAGCTACAATTTCCAGAAGAAGTAGTGGCTACTTTTTAGCTACTTTCAAAGCGCGATTGTCAGAATGTTTGTGAATCTCCACCTGACACACCAAATAAGCCCAAGACACTGTATTTGATCATGTGCCAGAAAGAAACATATAATTGAAAAGCTGCAAATATACAAAAAGATCACCAAAAAGTAAGTTTAGGTGTTACCAACAATCAAACTTACACAATCAAAGGCATGATATCCAACAAAAATTTAGACTAAGTAAAAGCAAAGTCAATCATTCCAGGTTTTTCCTAACAAAAATCAACAAAAATAACTGAATACAAACCAAACAACTTTGTGCAAAGCATTGTCAACTGTTAAAATAAAAGTGCTCCAATTTAATTTGGAGCTGAATGGAGATGAATGGACTTATTTGCGTGTATAAGCACTCAGCTGGTTTCTCCATACGTTCAGTCTGCAACAAGTCACGAAGCTAAAGTCAGCTTCTCCTGCTTCTTGTTCGAATTGTCCCATTCCACCTTAAATGGCACAGCAGTACAATCTGGCACCTCAGGCAACATTTAAGTTGGAACAGGACAATTCGAACAAAAAGCTGGTGAATGAGAAGAGACTTCAGCCTCGTAAAAGTCAAACATTGAGAGACATTTGAGAGAAACTCATGGGAAAGTTTCCTGAGTGTGAGAAAAGCGGCTATAGCTGATCTAAAGGTTAAAGCAGAGCAAAGCTAGTCTGCATTTTTATTTATATTCTATCTTTAGCCTGAACTTTGTTTGATTTTTGTTGAAAGGACAAAATGGCTCGTTTTAACATTTCGGTTGCGACCCCTGAGCTAAGCCTACTAGTAAGGGGTGATCAGTGCATAACTCTTTGCTCGAACTGTTCCGCGGTTCAGTCAGGATTGCACTGCCACCACCAGTCCAGTTAATGACCGCGTTCTGTGGTTCAGATTTTGCATGGATTGCCTGAAGCCTGTAGCAAAATTGTAGCGAAAATTATCGCTATAGCTACACAAAAATTTGTAGGTGCTACAGCTATTAGCTACATTTCATAAAACTGTAGTGGCTACACAAATCTGTGGTTAACTACAAAAAGTAGCATGCTGCTTAGCTACTCCCCCATCCCTGACAAAGTTTTCTCAATTGTGTCCACATTTAGGCTAAACCCAATAGTGTACCATCTGGTGTTTTAACCATTAAGATGTGCCCCCCTGTCAATGAGCAAGTGATTTTGGGGACACACCCCAGGGCCTTCCATGCGTCAGTCTCTCTCTCGTGCCCTTCGCGCGGCGACCACCGCCTCATGGAGACGGAGCTACGCGTGCATAGCGCGGAGAGACAGCGCAGCTGGTGGACTTTGAGTGAAAAGTTTTTTACAGGTGAAAGATGAAAGATTGTTTTTCTTTGTGAGATCTAATGTCATTATCATATTGTTCATATTCCTGTCTACACTTCCACCAACTCCTGCGCCACATTATGTTCATTTGTGAATTGTGATTTCATTGATGGAGTGTGTTTGTGTTTGGATCAGGTTTGTGTGTAGTTTTATTGATGAGTCGGCTGCTGCGCCTACCGTTTGTGCCCCACCAGGCTTTCTGAGGCAGAGACGCCACTGCTAATAATAGCAATGGGCTAATAACCCAGCAAACATGAAGAGCACCTCTTTTACTGTCCTGTTGCAGCTCCACAGCAGAATTAGATTTTTTAGGTAAAAATAAAATAATCCTTCTTTGCAGTAAAATAAAGCTCTGCTGATTGTTCTAACACAGTTTTAACAATAACTGGTCTTAAAAGCTGGAGTTAATGTATAACTGCTAATTTGCCAACCTTTAACCCAGAAGATCGGCACGCAGACTGTTGGTCACTATAGCAATGCAGACAACAATCTCGTCTAGCTAGTAGTGAATGAAATGGCAAAGAGAAATATTTAAGATGAACATCAACAATTTGGAGACGAATGAACTTATTTGCATTCATAAGCACTCCAGCTGGTTTCCTGACACATTCGATCTGCAACAAGAAACTGTTAAACACTAAGTCCCAAAGCTGAAGTCAGTTTCTTGTTTGAATTCTCCTGTTGCACCTTAAATGGTGCAGCAGCTACATTCTAGTGCCTCAGGCACCATTTACGGTGGAACGGGAAACATTGAACAAGAAGCTCGAATGTTGAAGACATGTTACAAAAAACTATTCTGCTTTTGCAGAAAAGTTTCCTGCCAAAGATGCGCAAAAAATGGCTGTGGCTGAGCTAAAACCTAAAGCAGAGCAAAGTAAGTCTGCATTTTCGTTTATATATATTTTTAGCCTATACTAGGGCATCAGCACATATAGCACAAGACATATTTACAGCCAAAGAGGTAAAATGGACATAAAATGTTGTTCCCAACAAGGTGATTTAATTTTTGTTGAAAGGACAAACTGGTTCTTCTTAACATTTGGGTTGCCAAACCCAGCACTAGTCCTTAATCACTGACACTGTTGGGGGGGGTGGTATTCTCACTCCAGTAGTGACTCTGAGGTGTTTAAGGCATTGCTCTATCTGATACACTAGCACTAGTACTACACATGCCAGTGTCACTGCAGTGCTGAGAACAAAATAATAACAATACCTGCTCTGTGGTGGTCCTGGTTGGGGTCCTGATCATTGATGAACACGGTGAAAGGGTTAACAAAGAAAAGAAATGTAATACAACTCAAAGAGCTTTGCTCAATATGAGTTGTGCTTCTTAGTACAACAAATGTTCTCATGTTAACTCAACTAAATATTTCTTTTAGTGTTGACAAAAAATGTCAGCCAGTGTAACTAATAATTTACAAAAGTTGAGTGAACAAGAAAAAATTTGGAGAAATTCTATGCCAAGTATTTCTGTTTTGCAAGCTAAAACTTTTTTTACAGTGCACTGAAGAAGTATTGGCTGATCAACTATATCCAGGATAAGGTAAGATAAAATTGTGTAAATTTGATTTTTCGACAAAATCATTAATTTAAGCACAAAATAACCAAGTAACAAGCCAATGTCTCCTACTGAAGTTTTTTTCCTGCAGTGTCTTGAGTGACATTTATCAAATGCCTCAGTCATGGTACATTCATTTGATGTAGATGTACATCATCTCACCCATGAAAGTGAAATTTGAGAATCTGCCCACCAGTCTGAATTTGTCATGCCCATGCAGTCCAGGTTTTGGTAGTAATTTAAAAAAAAAATAACTTGAGAATGCTAATGTACTGCTCTTCACTGTATTATTTTTCTATACTCAAATCATACCTAGCAACACCTTAGATACCACCTGAGATACCATAGCGACCACACGAGATACTATATCAACCACCTAGAAATACACTAGCAACCACCAGAAATAGCATAGCAACTACCCAACAACACCCTAGAAATTATCTCCAATACAATAGCAACACAGCAACAACCTGAACCAGAATAACATATGAACTGCTTAGGACCACCCTAGCAATCTAGCAACCTAAAATACCATAGCAACCACCTCAAATTTCAACCAACAGTGGTTTCAACATTAACCCCTCGAAATCCCAGGCTTACTAAATACTAAGGCATATTATTAAGTAACTACAGGGAGCTGTTCTTAAAGCTATTCTCAGAATATTCTGAGCAACATGACTATTCTTTGAATTGTGTAATAAAACTTTGGGACCACCGACAGACCCTAGCCATTTAAGAGGTTAAAGTCAAAACAACCAAGCCTTTTTCAGCTTTTCAATGTTAGTAGTCCATTTTTAGTGTGCTTTGTGAAGCCAACTGTAAGCTCATTCATGAACTCTTTCTAGCTATCAGTTGTAATTCCAATTTGGGCTGATAATAATGACATTTTCTGATTTATCTGTGAATAATATATCAGTACCAGTACTTTGTGCACTGCTACATGCAGCACTCGAAAATGAACAGGTGTAGACCTTCACACACACAAAGATGGAGCTCTTATGGTTACTTTTTTTGAATCCATTGAACAATATTATGCAGTTGAGAGGATGACAGCTTGACCGATTTGACATATTTCAGAGCTGTGATGGCAATTAAGAGTGTAAAACTAGCCATGGCCAACCATATCTCTCTCTCTCTCTCTCTCTCTCTCTCTCTCTCTCTCTCTCTCTCTCTCTCTCTCTCTCTCTCTCTCTCTCTCTCTCTCTCTCTCTCTCTCTCTCTCTCTCTCTGAGAGAGCAGAGCTCCAGGAGGTCTGCTAAAGCACTTTGAACACAAATACACATTACGAAGCCTCATTCGACTGCCATTACAGCCCAGATTGGATTTCAAATTGAAATTCCTTTCAACAGAAGAGTAAGGTCACCAGCCCACATCCCTGCAAAAGGATCTGTTTCATTATCAAAGCAAATATGTGTGGAACAAAAGAAGACTTCAATATTTAATACAGGAACATGTCGATGATTTCCTCTGCTTGGTTTCTTTATGTAACAGACATGAAGGGGAAAACAGTCGCCAAAGTTCAGGCTCTTCGGAGGGAAGGAGGTAGAAAATGTAAAGAGAGAGAGAGAGCAAGAAGGAGAGCGAAATAGAGAAAGGGAGGGCTTAAGAAGTAAGACTAAACGGCTGTATTGAGAAGTGGATCTTGCTCTGTGCATTTCTCTACTCAGGGTCCATGACCTGAATACAGATGGACCTTGTTACATAATGAATGAGAGCTTTACTCAGGGAAAAAGATTAGCAACTGACCCTTTTTACATCAGCTACTTATTTCTGGAACATGACGCTCTCGGGCAGAACTTTTTTCTCTTTCTCGGCAGTCCACAAAAAGCAAGAGGGAACAGCTAATTGGAAAATGTGCATGTGTAGAAGAACTGGGTTAAAGGTAGCTAATTGGTCCCTTGTTTGAATAAAACTACAGTCCAGAGGAAAACAATGAAAAGGTCTGATTGGCAGAGGTCTATCTATGGGTTGTATGATATAGACAAAATACTAGTATTGCAAATGTATTGCTATTGCTATATTGCAATTGTGACATGCCTTGCAATGCATTAAAATGACTTGGTGAATCAATAATCTCTTGTTTCCCAAAAGCCCTGCATCTTGGCTATTGGCTAAAATTCTATAATGAGCAGTTTTTGACTAATATATGACAGACAGTGCATTCAAATCTCACTCAACTCTTCACAAACACTTACTAAGTTCAAGTTGAACTTTTGCATTTCGGTGATCAAGAGAACATGACATCTTAACGCAGATCCAGTATATTGCACTCTTGTGACAAAAAACCTAAAAAACTGGAGTAGGACATGAGGTTTTGTTCAAATAGCTCTGATTCATCATTTCCATTTAACAACTACAGCTGGCATAAGCGTCCTTGGTAACACTTTATAATGATACTTTATAAGACATCTACTAACTCTTACTTCGTATTTGACTAATCATGAACCAATAAGGTATTTAGAGTGATTTATCGTTAATTAATATATTAACATTACTTTGTAAGATGCATATAAACCATTACTTCATTATGGTATAAAAATAACAAAAAAGTAATTTTCGCAGCCCCTAATCTAAAATGATGTCACAGTGTCCTGTTCCTGGCTCCACCCCATCCTGTCTCCTCCTATGTAGCCCCTCCTTATCATTAGTGTTTTCAAATGAGTGTACATGGTTACCCCTCTTTTCCCAGGTGGTTTTTATTCTTGTCGTTGACTTTGCCTTTGCTTTGCATCATTTGCTTCTTTTCTTTTCTTATCTTGCAGTTTTTGTTTTTGCCTTAAGTTTAATGAAACTGATACATTTCTGCCTACATCCTTTCAGGTGGTCTTGTCTTCTGTCACAAATAGGGCCACCAAGACAGGAGGATAGGAGTGTTAAAAGACATCTGTAAATGAGCATTCGTAGATATTTATATAAACTGAGTTGTTTTTTGTTTAAGATTATGGAGTGCAAAAATGTATTGCTGCTGGCACTTTGCTTAAAACTAGTTATTCAAGTACTATTTGTTGAATGAAGTGTTCAATTAAGACATTTCCAGTAAGTGTAAAAATCACATGCAAAAAAAGTTCAATCTTCGTGGGCTCCTGTGGTGCACCCCACCAATTAGTACTGAATGTGACTTAGTTGTTACAACCCCTAGTTAAATGAATGTGGTAAAGTAATTGTGAATGTGGTAAAGCTAGGCCTGCATCATTTTGAGCTCAATTTATTTTAGTTGGGTTTAATGAATGCCTCCATTCATCAAAACAACCACAGAAAGAGTCATCCAGAGCTGTGATAGGTCACAAACATTATTTAGGTCAGAGAAAAAACTATGATTTCAACATTGCAATAAAAATGAACAAACAATTTATTGTGCAGCCTTAATACAGTCTGAATAATTCAAATTGTAGGACATCATCAAACAAGGCCTGCCCTGTTTAACCAGTTCAGTGAATGTAGAGCACATTGTAGATCTCAGTTTATTAGTCACATGCACCTGCTCTCTTGCTATTTTTGTTGTTTGAAAATTAAAATCTTTAAATGAAAGAAAGATGATATTTCCACTAAAACAAGCAAATTAATACAATTATCAAAATCATTAGTCTTTGACCCCACCCACCCTTTCTCTCACCACACTGTTATTAATATACAATGTGTCTGTCTCTTGTTCTTCACCCCTTTTCATTCTCCCTCTCTTTCTCTCTGCCCCTCTTTCTCTTGGCACTGATCCAGCCAGCTCTTTTGTCCCTGTTGATGGTGAGGGTTTCGAGCTGCCCATTTTCCACTGCTGAATTAAACATTAAACATTAAACGCTGTCTGACAGCAATAAATAACATATCAGAATGGCGATCTGCTAATGACCGGGCTCTCAGTCTTACCCCATCACATAGCTCCCTCAGCTGACAACTGCTGAAATGTGATTAGCTGGCAGCTGCTCGAGTCTGCTGGACGTAGACAATCGTGGTCCCAAGCCGCCGCTTTGATCTCCCTCAACGCATGAAATTACACCGGAGTTCTGTTTGGATTAGACACTGTTTCTCTCCACCAGCCAATTATCATCATAATCAATGGAATTATTGCCCGGTTAACATTGCCATGGATTCTCAGACACACCCACAGATGCTTTCTCTCTCTCTCTCCTGCTCTCTCAGTGTCTCTCTCATTCTCTGTTAAGGAGCTCATATCCTACATTTTTTGTGTATTTTATTACTTTCTCTGTCCACTTATGATGTTTTGTTTAGCAAAAAACAGTCGTGATTCATTTTCATATGACCATTTTCCATCCTCTCTTTAACCCATAGAATTAAACTGACTGTTTTTGTTACTGTGTCTTTAACATAGATATAAGTAAGTAAACATCTGTTCTGATTGGCTGTCCTATATGTTGCCTTGTTTTAAAAGCTGCCAAGGCTGAAATACTCCTTATAACTTCAATGTGAATAGGCAGTGCTAAACTGCTGTAGGCTGAATAGGCAGGTATACATTTTTTTTGCAATTTTTAACACCCCTGGACAAATTAAGTGTTTTTACTGATTTTCTATGTAAAAATAAGTTAACACAGTTTCTACAGAAAACACAGTTTTTAGTGCACAGTTTCTATAAAACATCAAATGTTGTCTGTGTAGAAGTTATGTAACATTTTATGATTTATGTTTATTTTTGTGATGTGTTAAACTGAAACATGCAGGAGTTTATTCTCTGTAGAGGATATGTACTTATTTTCACAAAATCAACCACTGGTGACCAAACATTTGCATATGACTGTAAGTAAATATATTGCTGTTTTTGCAGCCTAATGTCCATATATGGACTGTGTGGAATGGAGAATAAACAGAATATTTTGTTTTTTACATACTATGTCAAACGTTTTAAAAAATGGGTTTTCAATAATATGATCATGATTTTATGATATGAGCCCTTTGACTTATTACTTTACTATTTGAAAAGCAACAGGAGTACAGTATACAGTCAAACCAGCTGCTGCCCTACTTGATGTATGTTAGCAAGCATCAATTTGGTATTATGGATTCTGTAGTAAAGGAGGGTTTTAATGTGTAAATGTGATGTTAGTATAATATAAATATGTTAACCGGTCATTTCCTTACAATCATATATTTAACTAGTATTACTAACATTGCATAGTCCTATCGTTTGTCACTGAAGCTTGAGTTGTTTGAGCCATTTCTGAAAATATACATTTAAAAAAAATACTGTCCTTCTTGACCTATAAGCATTATGCTTACTGGAGACTTCCCTTTTTCACAGCTGTAAACTTCCCTTTGCAGCTAGGCTGTATAAATCCAATATTAGCTAGAAACATTATGCAGTTCTGTTGGCCAGCCTGGGGATTACAAATCTCTGGATGTGCCACTAGCACTGCGATAAACAGACTTCACATCTGTGTACATCTGTTTGCATTCTGCTGAACTCTTTGAATAGCAGAATCCCCAGTGTTGAGTGAACTCTTAATGTGTTCATTTGTGTCCAGCTGGATTTAAATGAACTGTGTAGGTGTTAATTCAGTGCTGCAGGTGTTAATTCAGCATGGGGAATTTGCTGTGGCGAAGGAAATGGTCTAACCCGTAAAATCCACAAATGGGCGTTTGCTGTTACAACTAAAGCGGCTAATTAGTTTCTGTCTTTGTTTTTGTGGGAAATATGAATCAGTCTGTTGGACTAAACTCACTGCTACAACTACAATCTGTATCTGCACACACCATGACAACCAGTGCTTAAGTAACAATGGGTGCACCCGTCTCCAGTTAAAACACTGCTATAAACTTTTTCGATTTATACTTTTAGGTGATGTGTCTACAAACTTATTTTTTAATAAAAAAAAATGTAGACATATAATCTAATCAGTGAATTCACTTGCTTTAAGCTGAACCCACTGCTGAGAGAGGCTTTTAGCTGTGAGCACAGCTTGCATAATCTCCATTAGAAAAGCACTGCCAATAGAATAGGAGGCTCTAAAGCAGCCTCCCATGAGTCTCCCATGGGTCACCATGCTTAGGGCACAGCACCGGGTTCCAGTGCATTCTCTGGTGTGATAGAGCACCATACAATACCTATAGGATGAGTAAGATTGCTTTTGTTTGTAATCCAGAACTGATCATCCATCATCAGTACCTGACCTCAATAATGCTCTCATGGCTGAATGCAGTCAAATCTGCCCAACATGCCACACAATGTGTTCTAGTGCAGGGGTGGGCAACCCAAATTTTAAGAAGATCCATTTGTCCCCTTTCAGCAAAAATCACACCACCTTGGGAGCCACAACATTTTATATCCATTTTCTTGATGTCATAATTTAAAATATTGGCTATAAATATGTCTCAATGTGTGCTAAAGTTCTAGTATAGGCTAAAAGATGTAAAATAATATGAACGAAAATGCATGATTTACTCTGCTTTAAGCCTTAGCTCAGCCTTGCTTTTCCTGCATCTCCAGCAGGATACTTTTCTACAAAAGTACAATAGTTTCAGCATTCAACATTGTTGACAGTTTCTGATTGCAGATTAAATATATCAGGAAACCAGCTGGAGTGCATATAAATGCTAATACATCTGTCCATTCGTCTCTAAATTCTTACTCTTCATCTGGAATCTTTCTCTTCTTTGCCATTTCATGTGACCAGCAGTCTGCACGCCAATCTTCAGGGTTAACCCCTTAAATAGTCAGTTTTATTACAGAGATTTATTATTCTATAATCTAAGAAAAGCTCAACCACTTTGCCTTGAAGTCCCTGTAGTTACTGAATAATAAGCCTTAATTTATTTTAAGGAGTTAAATGTTAGCAATTTAGCAGTTATAGATTAATTCCAGAATTTAACACCATTTATTATTAAAATTGTGTTAGAACTATGTATTAGAACATTCAGTAAAGCTTTATTTTAATGTGAAGCATTATTCTAGTGCAAACGAGGATTATTTTATTTTTACCTAAAAATCTAATTCTGCTGTGGAGCTGCAAGGAGGATAGTAAAAGAAGCGCTCGAGTTAAATCTTCAGATACTGAAATCATTAGTCAGGTATCCATTATGATTCTTTGTGGGGAGACATAGAGAACATACAGGCTAACAATTCCATAAATGCGAAAGTTTTCGCTTGTATTTGATAATGGTATGTTATTTTATACCTTGCTACTCTGAAACAAAAGTGCCTGAACATGAACATGTTGCCAAGAACATGTTGTTAAGGACATATTGGCACATTGCCCACTGAGGAGAAAATAACTAGTGTAGAAAACAATCAGTCCTCATCAGCATCCAACATGACACATGACATTAGCTTATCTGAAGAAGCAGCATCCATTACACATCCAACACGAAAACCTAACAATGTCCCATGGCTATCATTGAATAATAAAACACATTTTGTGCTGTCAGTGCTGTTACCTAAAATGTAACTACATTATTTTTGGTCAAAATGTTTCTTTGTTTGTTTGGTTGGTTTTTTGTTTGTTTGTCAGTTTGTTTGTTTTGCCATTGTTTGTCTTTCCTTGTGGTTAACTTGATGTTCATTCAACTGGATATCTCAATTATCAAAATTAGTGGAATGCACAGCCCTAATTAATAGATTTCAGAAGAAATCTATGAGCAGGTGTCTACAAATTTTTGGACATATAGTATATGAAAGACATCTATATGAGCTTGTTAGACATCCCATTTCAAAACGATGAGCACTCATATGGAGTTTGTGTGGCTGAAACATCTGAACTCAATAATTAGTAGAGCTGTCCACATACATATTTTGGCCATTTAGTGTATATCTACCTGTGAAATATGTTTAAATACTGGAGATCAACATTCTATATGTCCATTCCTTTCTACAGTTGCCAACAGGGACAAGCTGAAGAATCCTAAATAGCTTTGGTTGGTTTTTCTTCCTTCACAGAGTGTAGCCTCTCACTCTAAACACTGTCATGGCATATATACAGCCATTTTACAGAGTAATGAGAATGTGTGTACACTACAACACCTGTTTGAGCCAGCTTAGAGGAGACTGTTTGCATACTGCAAACATGACAAGCAGTTTGCATGGTGTCCCTCTCTTTTGAAAAAAAAAAAAATCAAAACATTCTCCTGCTCTTCTCCCTCACTCTCTCATTGCTCTGTGTTTTTTCTTTCCCTAGATTCTCATGATTCCAGATGGCTTTAGAGTGGAATGATCTTTTTCCAGCAAGTAAATAAAAAAAGGGGAGTTACATAATCAATCTTTCATAAGGCTTTGGGAAACGTAATATTGAGTCGAGATGTCAGCTGTGCCATTAGAGTGATTCATTCCTGCCGTTTCACATTTACAATCTCCCTACAAGAGCAACATTGATTCTCTCCCTGTGCCTCTGCTGCGATTTCCTCCCCATTTTCTTCCATAATTTGAATGTGCAAAAAAGCGTATTCATTTTGCAGGAACAGCAGAGAAAGCCTTGATGCAGACAGGGGAAATAAATCTCTTGCATTATTGCGCACAACACCATGTCACAGCCATTGTTCATCTCACAACATCATAATTAATTATGCTGCAAAACTATTCTGTTCAGAATGAGAGAAAAGAAGAAACAGTGAGAAAAAGAGAGAGTTCCAACCAAAACATCTTTACTCATGTTAATTAGTGAGCTTTAGAATGGAAAAAAAAGTCTACATCTGTGTTTTTGTTTGGGAAGAAAGCACAATTGAAAAAGAAGGACAAAAAGGGGTATAGAGAAAAGTTAGATGACATCATGGTATAGGAAAAGAAAAAAAACAAAGCTCAGGCTAAAGCAGTCTCATCATAACCAATGTTTACTCCTTGTTGGAAGTCACTCTGCATGAGAAATGGTCTATAAAAAAACTGTAATGACTGCAAACATACACATTAGCCATGCTTCCATGTGGATAACTTGCATCCAGCCAGGGGTGATAATGGTGGGAAGTAATGGTAAGTATGAACAAAACAGACTTTGGGGCTGTAACACAGTTGTTCTTTTGCACCTTCCAGCTTTGAAGTCAAAGTAGAGCTTTGTGTTATTGAACTCAGTCTGTTAGTGAATGTACACCTACTGCTAGTTTGCTGATAACATCATATTGCAAATCCAATAGGAGGAGCTGGAGAAAATGAGCATTATTGTACTAGCAGTGTTGAGCAATGACTATTAGAGCTAGGCCTTGTAATAATAGAAAACGCCTTTTTGGTGCTATATAAAAACCCTTTTCAAAAAGGTTCTATATAGAACCTTCTACAACACATTCTGCATCAATCTAAAGAACACTTTCATGACACAAAGAATCATTTAATCACATAAAGGGTTCTTTGAGGGATCTTTAGAACCATTTTCTTTACTAAAGAACCCTTGAAAAACCATCCTTTTTTAAGAGCGAATGATAATGCTAGTTTCTGATAATGTTCCAAAGGGATTCTAGTAGATTGTTAGTGCTAAGCTAACAGTGATTCGCATGAACATTTTTTGGACATTTTAGATTAAACACTGACATTTGTTACTTATAAAAACATTGGTTGATTCCTCTGTCACTTCATAATTTGAAGTCCTACTTGAAGTCCTAACTAATAGGAGAGGTCAATTAGCCGTATCTACCTAGATACCACGGAGAAGAAAAAACCTATTGGCATATTTTCCTCTTGGCATTTCATGAAATTAATACTTTTGTTTCCATTCAAAGCTTAACAATGAAACAAGAACAGTTCTATAATATGTGCAGAGGTTATTTGCAAGCATGATTCTATTTATCATTAGGCCATCTCCAAAAGCCTAGAAGGCCCTGAAGTTCCTCCTCTGTGTCACAGTCAAATAAATATATCATACTACTTGTAAGGTGGACATTTCTTAATTAAGCACTGCTATTTTATTTGCAGTTGGTCCATGTTTACAATTATGTGAGAACAAATTTTAAAAGGTAATGACATGACTGGTATACAGCCATCTAAAACTGCTACCATTGATCTGCAACACAACAAAAAGTTCACCCCAGTCCTGGAAAGCTACACCACTGCATATTTTAGTCCAACCTGTATCCAATAAGCTGCCCTGCCCTTTACATAACTCTGATACATCTGATCCATCCAATCATGAACATGGGAAAAGGTTGATTAGCTGGAGCAGGTGAGGCAAATTGTGGTTAGAACTAGGCTCTGCAGGAAAGTAGCACTACGGGACTGGTTTGCACCAGGTTTGCATAAGTTTATACTTAAGTTTGGGTGTAAAGTCCTTCTAAGTCCATAGTTAACATTAATTAGTTTCAAACTAACCTTTTACTAAATTTGGTTGCACCGCCAATCTGTAAGTCATGTCCTACCTAGTAACAACTAACTAATGTGTATGTCACTTTAGCATGTCAATAACATGTTCGGAACCAACCAGTAAACCTGCTGCTATGGACAGCAGAGTAAAATGGCATTTAGAATTTTTAGCTTAGTTAAAGAAAAAAGTCATGTTTTTGGTCTTTTTGTGTTTTCTTTTCTAGTGGTTAATCATGAAGTTATCAACAATTTAAAAATAGAATTTAACAGCCAACTTGGACCATAATAGCTTAAGTAGCGTACTGGATTGCTAAGCAATAACATTAAAAGTTTGAAGAGGCACATAATAACTAAAAACAGTGATAATCATTCATCTAGTCATGGAAAATGTTCTGCCTAGAGCACAGACTGCTCCATCTGCAACTAGTCCTATTACAATGATGAGTTTCCTGGTGGAATAATTTGTGTGCTATCGACCATCTTCAGAGACTAAAGACCCATAAGGACTGTAACTGTTTTTAGCCTTATAACTTTCTCTATCATTCTAGGTAGGCTAGATACTTAGATTAGAATAGACATAGATTAGGCTAATCAGAGGGCTAATACAGCTTCTGAACTCTTTATTTATTTACTTATATTTCTTTCTTTATAAATACATGTTCATCACTTCAGAATTTCCTCAGGGCACAATGGAAAAACTTAGCCTGGAATCTTTCAGCCCCTTTCTCTCGTTAGGCTGCTATAATAGCAAGAATACTTGTTACATAATATGATTAAATCTGTCTTCATGGCAGCTAGGCTAATCGACTGTTTTTGGCCATGTATGTGGTGTGAGGAAGCAGAAATAGGCCGGTGAGTAAACAGGGAAAGGCCTGTGTGTCTGTTAGTTCGCTGCCTCTGTTTGCTTTGGCTGCGCTTAGCAACAGCGAGACCAAGTGAACAGGACTTCATACACACGGCACTGAAGCCAAGCCAGCACTGAGCATGGTTGAAAAAGAAAAAAAACGAGTCTTTTATAGCTTCTCTCCTCACAGAGCAGCAATTACACATTACGTGTAATGAAATGAGCACCTTGGACTTCTCTCTCTTTGACATGTAAGCTCATGTCGAGCCTGAGCTTTGCTGTCGCAGCTGTGTGGATGAAGCTAAGAAGCTAGTTAGCCTATGTTTACGTTTTGCTGATGAGGAAACCGGCTCTGCTGTGTGTTAGCTGGTGCTTAAGGCCTGAGGGGGTAGAGGAAAGATGGGGGATGGTCATGAGGTCATGATTAGTGAAATGTCTTTATTTCATTTTTTAAAGTAAATCCTTCTGCTTTGTTACAGTTTCTGTTTGTTTAAGGCAGAATCGAATCAGTAAAACTGTAGCAGTGTTAGCTCTGTTGGTCTAGTCTAGATGGTAGCATGTTTTGGACAGGGTCGAATCTGAGTAGGAATAGTTGATTAGATTAGAGCTAAAGTGAAATAAGGTGTGGTGATGTGCCAGAGAAAATTTCTTGAAATTGTAGTTTCTGTGTTCTGCTTTAATAGCAGTAATCATTTAATGTAGATTCAGTTTTTTCTCTCTTGAAAGATTTACCAGATCAGCCAAACAGTCATCACTAAATCCATGTTAAGTCAATGTTGAATTCATTGAATCGGCACTCTATTTTAATATCAATTCTTAATCACTTTTGCATTAGTTTATATTGGAATATTATTGAAAGTTTAACATAACACCAATGCTACCTCAATCGCTTTTCCATCTTGAGAAAACACCCTTACTACAGTGCAACACCGTCAAAGCCATCCTTGATCTACAGGAAGGATCAAAATGCTGACTAACACAAACAAAACTTTCCATTAGAATCTTTATACACATTTATCAAATAACAAAAAAAAAAAAAACAAGAAAATACTTTTAAAAAGTCACTTATTCTGTCATTAACTGTCATTAATTCCTACTGACATCAATTCATACATCATTTCATTTTCCTTGTGTGCTTAAAAAAGCATAATTAAGATGTGTTTTTGGAACCTGTTGTGCAAGAAGAGTAGAAGTACAAATCATTTTACAAATCATTCTATTTAGCATAGCTAATATAAACAGTTATGAGTTGGCATTTCATCACCATAACATAACTTTAAATCAGGTAATGCCCCAAAAAAGATTAACATTCAGTTTTGAGACAATGTTGCACATCACTCAAACAAAAAATCATGTTCAGTGTTAAACACATCTCACATCTTACAAAGACAGCTATATGTGAGAAGGACTTGAGGCATCCATCACATGATCTCATGGTCTCCTATAAATCAGTGTTTATTCAACGTCATTACTGCCATTGTTAATGAGTTGGTGACTTTCGTTTTGCGGCCAACTAGAAATGCATGTATATTCGACATCATTGTGGCCAATGTTAGGAACTGCCAACTTTCATTGATCGTTTAACATTGATCCAACACAATGAATACATTGAATTTCTTTGACCAAAACGATAATTAATGGGTCACTGTGCTATCTGGGTTGATCTAAAGTGAACCAATATGTAAAGATGAAGCTTTCTTGGATTTTCAGTCTTTACATTGTACTAAATGTTGGCAATCAATCAACAAAGAACAAAATCCCAATCAAGGTGCTTTGAGAAATAATTAGTTTGTAGACTCTTTAAAGTCAACTTGAACTCATCATACCATATCATTTCACACACAAAGTTCTTGATTTTCCATAATTTTTACTCAAAGTGTAGTGCCTTTGTAGTGCCTTTGGGAAAAAATACCCCCCCACCACCACTACCACCCCCACCTATAACTGACAGACAGTGCTCAGCTAGCTCAGAAACCCTCCCTAATACTAGATTTTACTCACAAATACACCATGGTTCAGATTTACACAGACTTTAACTTGCAGTAGATATGACATATTTCACATTCCTTACTAAGCCCAAAGTCATCTTTGATTTGTTTATTCCGAACAGACCCAGCAAGGTTTGTTTTCTTCTCAGAAGCTAGAATCTCTGGCAATCTTATGCTACATGGCTTGATGGAGATTCTGGGAGCAAACACCTACCACTCTGAGCCAGAAAACTGCTTTGTAACTCCATTGCTCCAGAACCTCCTTTTTGCTAAATATTAACAATCACTGTAAATTCATATATTGTGATAGTTGACTGCTATTACACCTACCAGCATGCACTGCAAAAAATTGAAACATCAAAACAGATGGATTCCCCCATGCCAAAGGTTTTGCGAGCTTGTCATCAGACTGGACTATATCACTTTGTTGAATTATTATGCTGAGTACAGGTCCTTATCATATTAAGTTGATCATAACAGATCTGTTGTGTTAAGCCTTCTATTATCTTTGGGGTCAGTTTGACCCCATTCAGTGTTTAACGTCTCTAAATAAATGACGTTGTGTGTGATGTTGAATGTGATGTTCATGTTTTGTTTTGACATGTTTTGTTCACATTTCATGACTTTTCCTAATTCAGTGGTAAATTTATGTGTAATTATAAAATTACCATGAATATATGTTTTCAGTGTCCTGTATACATTGGGGTTTTTTGGGGTCAATTTGACCTCAGGCTGTTTTAGCTGTATAAAATAGAAATATCAACATTTTACACACATTTGTTTTGCTTGTTTTGGATGATATTAAGGTCACAATAACATGCAATTTTATAATCTTCAAAAAACTTCCCTCTGCTTTAGAGTCCTAACCTAACATACCCATACCTGTAGTAGTGCGAGAACCACTGATAGCTCACATGACATGGGACAAGGGAAGAACTTTAATGTTTCCTGGAAGTTTAATTTGCTTAGGTTAAATTGATTCCAGCGATAAAAGATGTTAGTAAACTTGAAGATGGACAGGTGGGTTAATATAGTATAGGTCTAGACTGACTTTACTGACCACATTACAACAAATTAACATTTGCAGCTTTAAAATATCCTGTGAATGAAATCTAAAATGTGCAGTATTTGAAGTGTGAATATTTGACTAACAAGAAAAAAAGAAGGTACAGGAAAAAGCATGTTTTATACACTGTTTATGTGAGACAGAAAGTGAGAGCCTTTTTGTGTCTTCTTTTATTTTAAATCATGCTGATTGTGAAGGGTAGGTTATGTGTGTCTTTTTTGTTTCCTCACATTTCATTGCTTTGCTCATAATCATAAAAGCAGATTTAGCAAAATTAATGCATATTGATTACTCCAGAGACCCAGGGCTGAAGTTAGGAAGAAAACAGCAATTCTTCTGTCTTCATCTTTCATAAATGGCACTTTTAAACAGATGAGTATCACTACCACTCCCGCCCCCAACACCCCAAAACACACACTCTATCCTTAAATTGCTTCATAAACACTTTCTTAATGTAGATAACATGCATAGCCCTCAGACATCCGTTGCAAGACTTTTTGTGGGTTCTTCGATATAATGTAACGTACAGTCAGGTCCATCAATATTTGGATGTCAGCACATAGGATTTGAATTGGATTAAATGTCACTCAAAAGTGCAAATTTCAGTTTTTACTTGAGGGTATTTACATCCAAATCTGGAAAATGGTGTAGGCACTACAGCCATTTTCACATATAGCCCCCCAATTTTTATGGGGTTCAAAAGTAGTTGTACAATTGGCTGGTCGAGAGTTGATTCAAGTGTGGCATTTGTGTTTGGAATCTTTTACTGTTAAGTCTCAATTTGAATTCCAGAAAACTTCACTGCTATTGAAGCAAGTCATCATTAGGTTGAAAAATCATAACAAATCCTTCAGAAAGAAAGTAAAAACATTAGATGTGGCCAAATCAACTATTTGGTACATTATTTTTCTACACTCGAGAAAGAACGCACTGGTGAGCTCAGAAACACCAAAATGACCAGAAAACCATGGGAAAAAACTGTGGTGGATGACAGAAGAACTCTTTCCTTGAGAAGAAAAATCTCATCACAACAGTTGGCCAGATTAAGAACACTCTCAAGGGTCACCAGAGTAAATACAGCGGGTTTACTCCAAAATGTAAACCATTAATAAGTCTCAAAAACGGGAAAAACACATTAGATTTCCCAAAAAACATATAAAAAACCCTGTACAGCTTTGGAACATCTAATGGACAGATGAGGCAAAGATCAACTTGTACCAGAATGACAGGAAGAGAAGAGATGATCTAAAGTGTACCACCTCATCTATCAAGCATGGTGGAGGTAGTGTAATGGCATGGGCATGTATGGCTGCCAATGGAACAGGTTCCCTCATATGTACTCATGATGTCATTGCTGACAAAAGCAGCAGAATGAATTGCCACTACGCTAACTTTAAATTTGACACCATGCCAACATTATACATGTATATATATATATATATATATATATCAAATCTCTCCTAACAGTGTAACTGTATACATATATACAAAATAATTACTTGAATAATTTAAATAAATATAGTAATTTTAAATTCAGATGTTTTGGAGTTGTGCTACAATTTCTCTTTGGTTGAATGGGAATTTCTTTAAACCCAGGCCAATATCAACTGGCCACATCACCCCAGCCAGGAGCATTTTTATGGAATTTTTGCAACTGTTCTGTTTAGATTATTTAGCATTTGTGGGTAGAGCATGGAGTTAACATTAACTCTTAAGACCATTATTGATTAATAGTGTCTTTAAAATTAAATATTTGTCTGTCTCAGATTCAGTCTGAGAATTTCAGAACTGAGAGTTTTCACTAACATGCTGAAAGAATACAATGTTAACATCTCTCACAATAGCAAAACCATGTGCTAACAGTAAAGAATGGGTTAATTCTTATATCCCATGGTAAGATAATCTCTTACAAAAGAAACAACCTTATATATACTGGAGCCATAAATTCACATAGTCTCTATTCAATATTAGCAGTTAAGACTGGTCAAGGCCAGCATTATAAAGAGAAAGAGGGGGAAGGAGAGACAAAACGCAAGATCTATTTCATTTTTTATGTGTTAGGTATTGTATGAATCATATTGCCTCTGTGGGTTGGCAAACATCATAACAACTTAAATGCTCCTCTGTTGCCTGAAGCCATGGCAGCTGCATTTAAAGCAGGGTTAAAAGGATTTGTGTTGAAGACCATCAGTCTACCCCACACATACGCACCCACCACCACATTGTGCATTGCTGTATTGAACAATCAGGTTACTAATTACTGCATATTCAGTGGTATTCCTATTCAAACTGTTATTGTATCCAATCTGCCCTTTCGGGCGATTCTTAATTAGGCATTTATAGCTGGGCCGTCCCATTTCCCTGCACCTCTTTTCGCTCTGTGAAATGGAAAGGGTGATGAAAACAAAAAACGAATGGCACTTCTTCTTCCATTTGTCAGTCCATAAAAATGCAGCTTGTGCTTAGAATGGAAATGGCTCATGAAAGGAGAAAGGGATGGAGTGGGGGGATGGGGGCTGAACAAGGGAGGAGAAGGAGGGGTGTAGAGGGAGGAGGGGGAGGAGGGGGAGAGGAGAGGTTGTTTTCTGAACTGCGAGAAATGAACCTGGCAACCCCATCATTCAGTGTTTGAATAGAACAGGCACTTCATTGCTTCTCAAATCAACACACATACCACCTCAAGCTACCAGTTCATTATCCAGACCAAACATAACAACACGTTTCTTCTCACACTCTTCTTACCCTCTTTTGGCTCGCCCGCATAAATGAAAAACAAGCATTTGGATTAATCAAGCCCTCTCTTGTTCCCTCCATCTGCAGTTTATCCATAGATTCATAGCAGTAAGAGGCCAGAGCAAGAAAGATTTCATTACAGCACAAAATAACTATCATGCAATACATCTTAATGTAACCCAGCAATACTAGACATGATTGAATTCCACACTTGGAACATTACTGCACTAAAAGAAAGTGGGAAAAAAAAGCAGTGAGAGTGGGTAGCATTGATCTCCACCAGGGGATCCATGTAAATATGCTGCTAACTATTCTAGTGCATGAGCATCAATCACGAGGAATATGACAGCCTCTTTTGTTCCTCACACACGCACACACACACACAAAACAAACACAGCTGCTAGAAGACAGAAGAGCTTCTCTGGCCTATCTCAGTCTTCCACCTGTCCTTAGTCTCAAGTCTGTCCCATACCATATCTTGCTGTTTCACCTGCCCTGTGCACTCCTTACACACAGCGTGGAACACTTATTATCCTAATTACACCCTGCTAGCCAGAGCTCTCAACGCCACACGCACACACACTCACGACCAATTAAAAACAGTGTTAAATGAGCTACAGCCAAAGGATGGCAATGGAGAGGTAATTACATATTCTTAATGCTAAAGTATTTGATGTAAAGAGAATAGATATGCTTTTATTTTTGTACTGCTAATGCCACGTTCCAAAATGGTACTGCGCATCTGTGCTGTTTCTACAGCAAATATTTATAGCTTTCACAGAAATGTCCTCATTGTGCATCTACACAGACACACGCCAAGAAAACCACACTGCTTTGAAAAACACATTGCATTCCACAAGCAAAGTAAAATCTACACATGCACTTCTCAAAATCAAATATACACATCATGCAAACCACCATATGAATTGGTCAGGCCATAATTTCACTCTGCTCTGAAAACTTCAAGCAACTGTCAGAACCTACATTCCCAAAATTAAGGTGCCTAAATGGTTATTGGCTTAGATGCATGGTTCTTGAAAACCTTTATTTTAGTATAGAAGCTTTGGAGGTTCTTTAAACTTAAAAAACACTTATAGATTCATTTTAGAGAACTGAAAGTGGCATCATTCCAAAGAACCCTTTCAACATCTTTACTTTTAAGTGTATATGTGTTATTTTCTGCTTTGTTGAACAAACACTGTATACGTTGTTTCCCCTACCATTAAATAGGCCTGAATATGGTTGTAACTGGCAGGCTGACGTTTCCTCTCTAGTATTTAGTAGTTTTCAGTTATGTGTCATACATTCATTTTTTGGGCTAAAATAAAATTCTCCATCCATCTTCAGATGTCTGATCATTGATATAACACAGCAGCGTTTCAGGCTCATTGTAAGTATTTTCTTTCCTTTTCTTTCTTTTTCGGAATGTCTAGAAGGTTGTTTCCTGTCCATATGTTTATGGGAGACCAAGTTGTGCTAACATGCTAATGCTAGTGCTAACGTGCTAATGCTAACATGCTAATGCTAACATGCTAATGCTAACATGCTAAAAGTATGCTGGTTGGGAACTCACTTTACCCTCTTATGCAGAAGGAGATTTTATATTGCACAAATGCTGTTGGCTGGTGTTGGGAGAAACTGAGGACTATTTGAAGGCTTGCTGAGTCTTGGTTCATTGCTTCACCCCACTTACATCTGTCCCATTGGGCCTACGTCTCCTACAAGCTGCAATCTCCATGGACTGCTGTAGACTGGTGGGACCAACCTATTTTCCTCTTTAAGGATTACCCTAAACCAAAACCCATGCTAAATAGCTCATGGACATAAAGATAAAAATTCTCAGATACTTCCTGTTTCCTTGTGGTTCTGTTGGTCACCTTACTCACCTCTTTGGATGCCTCTATATATGACTAAACACCATAGTGTTTACATCATCCCAGATAGTACCCCCCTCATTTGTTTTGTAGCTAATTACCTAGTGGGTTCTCTAGGCAAATGGTTACAAACTCAACTCACAACACAGGGATAAAAGCAAAATGTAGACTGTCTGGTGGGCCCGGAGGACTAGGTTTGCTACCACTCTCCTATGGCATCCTATACTTCATAAGCAAAAGTGTTTTTAAAAATTATTCTGTATGATTGTACAACTCTGGGCCCACTTGCATTAAATAACCTACATATTGCTGATGTCAGAACAAAACCTCGTATCTCCAAAATGATAACTTTTATAGGAGAAGGAAAAAACATACTTTACTTTTAATGTAAGTCAGTGGAACCGGACTTTTTTCTAAGTAATTTTGGGCTTTTTCTTTTGGTCCATTCATGATGAAGTTTACACACAATGTAAAGGGCAACATTATCCCATTATGTCAAAAACTGAAACAACAAAAATGGAGATATGAGGTTTTCTTCCGACAGCAGCAATATGCAATGACAACACTGGTAACTTTGAGAGGTCTACCATTTGGTCTGAAAAAAATCTAGTGGGAACACTAATATATGAAGACATGAACTTATTATAAAATATAAAAATAAAACATTCTATAAAAAGCAAACACTCAATGCTACAGTCTATAAAACCGAAAAAATCTGTCCAGTAGAGAGAAAAAATTATCATCATGGTATAAAACAACAATTTAACTTTTATTGTGAAGCCTCATGCCTTATAGCTCAAACGAGCCACCAATATTCATATATTTGTAAAAGAAAAGTGAATGCCATTGCAGGCCTGTGTCCAGCAATGATCCTCATATCTCCAACTGCTTCTTACTCTAATTGAAGGTGGCCATATACTTACCCAACACTGGTGGCCATATACTTTCAATCAAGTAGGTGAAAATAAGATTAGGAAGTGAGAATACAAAGTACAGTAGAGACTAGAGAACCTGTTTTAATGGAGGACAGGGAAAAGAAGATTCTAGAGTCACACTTGAGCCTTTTGCTAGCTGACATTGTTTCAATTTAAAACAGACTGGGTTATCTCTTGTTGTGGGACTTGCAGATCTCTTGTGAATCTTCCTGGATAGGATACTATCCTAATCCTCCAAACAGTGATCTCCAGGATCAAACAGCTCTCCTAGATCCCCAAAGCTATCCCATTTTCAACTCATTTGACAGTATGGCTAAGACTTGATTAATGTTAAGAGAGGAAATTACCATTTCTACCTGACTCTTTTTAGGCCCTGAATGTTGCACAAAACCACAAACCAAGCATCTCTAAATTGACTTTTGGGAGAACTCCCTCTACTGTTAACAACTCTGATGTTCTGATGTCCTCCTTTTCAGGACACATTTATTTGAAAGATGAAATGGAGCATCACACTTTTCTTTGCCTGTAAATCGTAAAAGCCCATAAGACTAGCTTTGATTGGCAACTCACCACCTTTAGAGACCCTGAACAAGCACCATTGAACTTTGGTCTGCTGCTTCCTCTGACCACAAATCATGCCATGTTCCAGTCTTGCTCATTTTACACAGCACTGAGCCTCTTCTGTTGGTATAGGAAATTAGTTGCTCCTGGCATCCACAAGGTCTTCATGACAGAATCAGATATGTTCTGTTTAGGACACAACATCTGTGCAAAAAAAGACAAATATCTATATGGTTGCCATTGGTGAGGGCCAAGTTTCCAAAGTCTGTTTGGTATGCCACTTCTTTGGAACTACAAGTGCACTCATCAAGGATTGGATTAGCCAAGTTGGTACGCCATGCACTTTGGAAAGGAGATGAGTTTCTTAATTCACATCCTTAGACTTACCATCTGGTTTACGAAGAAAATTATACAACCCTTGCAGCCTCATTTGGAGGTACTCATCTTCTGCTTGAAGTTCACTGTGTTTCTCCTCATTCTGTTGGTTCAGTTCTCCATGAGTTTTCCACTGGGCTGTGTGTAGAATTGATTCCAAGTGCTTCACTCCGGTCATGGCTGCTTCTTTATGCCCCATTTATTCAGCATACAACACTTTGTTCACTCAGTTTTGTCATTCCTTTTCAACTTCCAGGGCTATCTCGTTGCCCTATAGTAGCCAGCTCCCCATCAATCTCCTGTTAAATCCTGTCTATCTGACCAGTAGCATGTACCTAAATTCCATGCAACCAACTTGTCTTGCCTTGCTCACAGTCTGACTGAGGTTCAAGTTGTCTTCTGATGCTGTAAGCCAGTGTTAATTTACACAATTTGAAAACAGTTTGGCTTGCTGAGAATCTCCCACAGTGCTTTGAACAGACACTTTTAGATCCTAAGGGTTTATGTGTCTTGCTTCACTCTGCTGCAATAACTGTTTTTGAGCTACTGATTACACTCTTGTATCATGTTGTATTACCTCCAAGCCACCAGATGGCTACACCACCTGTATTCTCCAGCATAGATATTAATCAGTTTATTTCATATCAGAGAAAAACAAACTTTCTTCACTTTTGAAATAAGAGTTTGATCAGAATCAGAAACACTTTATTTTGCCAAGTATGCTACACATGTAAGGAATTTGTGTTGGTGAGTACACACAGGAAAAAAAAAATACAATAAATAGAATAAAGAATAATAAACAGTCATAGAAAGGAGCTAGAGATGTATGAATATCTGTACATATGCAGGACTGAGCATACACAATTTTATATACAGAATTTTACAGAATGATATGAACATTTGCAAAAAATTAACATCTGTACAGATGTGCAAATAAGTATTGCATACAGATAAAATACTAATATAGTAAAGAGGTTTGTTTGGTTTAGTTTAAGTTTAAAGTGTGAGGTGTCCACTGTGGTTAATTAGTGCTACAGCTCTGGGGAAAAAGCTGTTAGCATGTCTGGCTGTGCTGGTTTTGATGGCCCCGAATCTTCTACCAGAGGGCAGTGGCTGGAAGAAGTGATGTCCAGGATGAGAGGGGTCAATTTTTCATTTCAACGCTTCATCACTCTGCTGTTGTAGATGTCCTGAAGCGTTGGCAAACTACATCCAATGATCCTCTGCGCTGTCCTAAATATGTGCTGGAGTTTGACTCATTGTTATGAGGTGGAGGAACCAACCAGATGGTTATGGATGATGTGAGGATGGACTCAACGATTACTGTGTAGAACTGGATATAAACACCCTAGATGCAGTATATAAACACTGTTAAAGTTTCAAAACTTTATCATTCATTTCACAGTCCATACAGTCAATATTTGGAAAATAAGCTGCAAAAAAATCCTATTTTTTAATTCATTGTTTTTGTAATGTCACAAACCAACACATTTATTTAACACATTTATTTATTTAGCCTCCAGTAGTTTAGCTCCACCCATTGATCCCAAACTTCAGTTTTATAGAGTGAATTGATCTGGACTGCTTTTTGAATGAGGCCCAAAGAGGGCCAATCAGAACAGAGATCACTTACATATATCAGGTTTAAAGGCACAGTAACAAAAACAACCTATTTAATTTTAAAAGCCAAAGAAAGGTAGGAAAACAGGTTATGCAAAAATGAATTTTAGAACATGAAATCACACAAATGTCATAAGAGCACCTCGAGAAAAAGGTGGGAGGTGTGGAAGGGTTGTAATATGGCTGTGTTTCTAAAATAGATTTAAAAAGTTCTAGAGAAAATAGAGAAGTTATAGAGAAAAACTTTCCTATTCATAAGGAAAAAAATATGGAAACATTTGTTATTTATAGTAAACAGCATTTATAATAAAACCTTTAATGTAAAGCAATTTCTACTAATTACATTTAAAAGCAATGTAATTGTGATATTTTGTTTAGGTGTGTAATGTTGCGCTGCTTCTGGCATAGTTAAAAGTTGTGCAGTTTGAATACAATCACTTTCTCATGTTTTCTAAAAAAAAAAAAAAAAATGTTGGGGGTGCCATACTCAGTTAGGATCGACAACCTAATACCCATCCAACTACCAGCTAGAGTAGGGCTCATTCCATGCTTAACAGTTGACAGTTAGCAAGGGGTTCTTTTCATCAAATGCTACACTCTTTTAGGCTTCCTTTGTCATCCAGCCATCATAATACTGACTATACTATCATGCAATATAATATGGTTTATCCTAATTTTCTAGAAATAAGAACTGAAAAAGAAAAAAACAAGGTGCCTTGTATGTTAAATATTTCCTTTTCTTCTTTTCTATTGTTCAGGCTGGTTTTGTAGACTCCTACTCAAACATGATCTGTTCACAGGGACGTTGCATCCATCTACCACTGAGAAATATATCTGTATCTGTCTTTTGTTATTTCAGGCAATGTTTGTGGGTCTTTTTGCACCTCCGGAATAACAGTTCTGAACAGGTCCGTTCTTACACCCACCTTCTTCTTTCATTCTCACCCCCATGGCCTGCTTTCTCTGTGACCCACATTGCGTCATCTGGCATCAACTAACTCAGAACAGAAGTGCTTTAAACAGTAGCCAGTCTTTTATTCTATTTTAACTTACTGTAGTTATAATCACACCCTTCCCAACACACAAACATATACTGGCTCAGCTTTCCTGAATCCATTTACATAAGTTATCAAAAGAGTGACACCAGCAGCTTTTAGAAGAGAACTGCTGATAATCTTAAAAGTATCTTTAAAGTACTATGGAAAGCCCAAGTTTTCACTTTGTTTACTCCTTACAGTTGTATCTTCCACTGTTTCTCCCTTTAATACTTTTGTTTTTAAGTAGTAAGTGGTCAGTATTAATTTGTAAGTATGGTAACATTATTATTGCCAGAGTATCTGTGAGTTTAGTCCCATCCCAGTCAATCAAGTAACTTTAGCCAGATGTGCCACTAGGGAACCTAGTCACTCCTGGTTTAACTATACCATTATACTCAAAAGTTTGACCACCCTCATCAAATTACATTTTGTTGAATTTTAATGCGGAATTTCTATGTATTTGCCGAGCTTAATATTGTGGAAAAATATAAAACATAAAATATAAAACATGCCATAACTTTTGCACAAGCAACATTTTGTTTTTTTCCCCAACATGTTAAATTCAACAAATAAACAATAATTGCACATTTAAATGTGCAGAAATGTGTTCTCTGCAGAGGATGTCTTAATTTCCACTTAGACAATCAACAAAGTATGTGATTTAACTGAGGCACCCAAACTTGTGCATACAAGCATATGACAGCATTACAGGCTGAACTGGGCCCTGTCTTGCAAATAATGCTCAAGTTGCTGACAGGTGAATCACCACTGCCACTGTGTTAGTGCTTACTGGAGTAAACATTGCTTTATGCTATTAATATCTAAGTAGTAGATTTGTTTCCTCCACTGAAAAGCGATGATAGATATCACAAACATCACAAAGAAAAAAGTGACCCCAGAGCATCATAGGGCTCTACCTCCATCAGAAGGCTATCTCTGACTGGTCAGAAACACTGTTGATCCAAGAGCTGTTTATTATCTGAAATCCCAAACTTAGGCATGCAGCATAAGTTGCCATGGCGATGTAGCCTGGGAAAGTGATCCACCATTACGAGACACAAAATCCATGAACAGAAACCAAAACCTTAGGTAGCTCCTCCCCCAGTGCTACAATATGACTTTGAGTTTCTACTGTTTGTTTGCTTGCATTTATGAAGTGCGACAAAGTGTCCAAATAGTTTTTGGAGCCACTCTGTGCCCAGAAAACTGGAAAACTAATTCTGTGCATATAGTATTTTAGGCACCCACAAGGAGATCTATTTAAACAACTTGCCTAGCAGTGAGCTGTACAGTCCTCAGTCACCTGCTCTGTGCTGGTGTGGTTTTGCCTCTCATATGCTTCCTCATGCTTGCAGCTCGCGATTACAAAAGCAAAACAACCAACAACTTTGACAACACATTAAAGTGTTTTCTCACCCCATTACACTGACATCATAAGAGGCAAGTAAGAGGCAAGTGAAGCCAGAGAGCGGTCGTTACGGAGAGAGTGAAAGTGTACCTTCTGGAGTCATAGTTTTATCAAGCATGCAACATAAACACAGTCCTTACCAGACTAGCTAGAGAATCGGGTGGACACCCTCCTGGCACCCGTTTCTGCATGTCCACACAACTAAATTGAGAGCAAACATACCGCAGACACGGCCAGCTGCCCAGCAGGTAATGAAGTATGATGCCGTTATATTGGTGCACAAACAGATCCTACACACACAGACATGCATAAATACACACCGCTAAAGCACACACATGTACCTGCAAGAAAATGTGGTTAACTATTGCTCCATATGTAAATAGGTCATTGACATTTAGTAGCTTTCACGCCTTTATGATTCAGAATGTGGTTAATTGCAGAGAAACTTCCTGACTTTCTTTCCACACATCACAAATGCTCACAGACACACTCCAAAATCTTGTGTAAATATATGCCAGAAGTGAATGCTGTTATAGCCTCAAAGGGG
>NW_023494797.1:2862500-3242500 GCF_904425465.1 Colossoma macropomum | reverse complement strand
CTGCCATCATTAAAGAAAGTGTGCCAGTAACATGCCTTTTCGACAGGGCTGCAAATTTACTCCTGGTTTTAAATGCTGGCAAAAATTCCACACAAAACCAACCACCACTAACTGCTTAGCTGTTCATAAATCAAATAGGATAAATAATCAGCTGCACTACAACATGCCTCTACAGTTAGCTTCTATTAACACTACACAGACAACCCTGTCACATGTTTATTTCCATCTTTTTCAAAATTCTTCTCATCCATTGTCATACATTCACAATCTGCCACAATATAGATTTATTATTGCCATAAGCTGCACGTTTAGGCTTGTGCAGAACGTCATACGTAACAAGCAGGCAGAATTCATCCGGTTTGCACCTGAAACTGGTGCTAAAAAGCTTAGTAGACACAAATTCATGCTTTTACCACAATACAAATCATGACAGTAGGATTTTGTTTTGGATTTTGTCCATTTTACAAAATAAGTTCCACCAACCAAAGGAAGGTGCAAAAAATAATTGCACCAACCATCACTACATGTGGCATTTCACTGACATTAAAGCTGAGGGGTGCACACACATTTTGAAGCAACACACTGTGGCATCTGTCACACACTACACCTTTCAGAAGGAGCTTCAGGGGTGTGGTATGCAAAGGTGCACCACATGAACATTAAGAAAGGACATTTTTTGTTGTTGTTGCTGTTTGTGTTGTTGCTTATTAGTTTGAGATGAGTCCATGTGTTGTTTGAGTGTTATGTCAGGGTATGTGTTTAGTTAGTGTGGGTTAAGTGAGGCTAGAGAGGAGTCCTACACTCAGAAATAAAGGTAGTAACCTGTCCCTAGGGCAGTACCCCTCTTGTCGCTAGGGTGGTACCCTCAAGGTTACATCTCAGTACCTTTATTGAAAACTATATTTTCTAAGTTGTATTGACTCCACACACCCATCTCATCTCCAGGTTTTAAAACATTAAGTTATGAAACGGTACAAATATGCACTTGGAAAAACTTATTTAAGGTACACAATTGGACCTTAAAACCACTGTTGTACCTTTAAAGGTACATTTACATTGGTTGTAACTTGATAAATTAAAAATGTACTTGCACAGTACCTTTATTTCTAACAGTGTATGGCCAGAGGTGACCTAATGCTATTCTGGTTGTTCAGCCAGAATAGCACTGGGCTGGCAGTTTTCCCATGCTGTCTGTTCAATAAAAAGAGCATTTGCCTGTAAGCACAAAGTTTCTTGCATTTTCTTCTACACCGACACCACAATATGCTGCCTTCTAGATGACGTCTTTTTCAGAGATGTCCCTGCTTTATGCCAAGCCACATTCTGTGTGTTACAACAGTTTGGTTTGTAATAAGAGAGTGAGTGCTGGACTGGCCTGTCTGCAGTCTAGACCCCTCTGCAATTGAAAATGTCTGAAAATCTGAAAAGAGAAAGCCTGGACTGCTGAGCAGCTGAAATCATATCAAGAAAGAATGGGGGAATAAAAGAAAGGTGAGGAAAGAAAGGTGATGTAACACAGTGTTAAGCATGCCCTTGTCCCAACTTTTTCCAAGCATGTTGCAGCCTTCACATTTACAGTAAGTCTATTTATGCAAAAAAAACAATAGTTATAGTTAATTAGTTGAAACAATGAATGTTGACACAATATGTTTTCAACTGAATTCAGGTTAAAAAGGATTTGTAGATCAAAGCTGTCTGTTTTTATTTATATTTTTCCTACTGTCCCAACTTTCTGGAATTGTGTTTGTAATGAATCATTAGTGAGTAGAGATGTTGAAGCAGATCACTGTAATCAATAGCAGATAGGTGCACCACTGGGATGACTGAATGGGAAATTAAACAAGATGATCAACCTTCTAAAAACCCAATATTCTCCAATACACTCAGACCACTGGCCAAGGCAGCATCAACCATGCCATTCTGTTTCTCATCTTGAGTAACTGCAGGTGTAAGACAGAGAGGCCAATGCACTGAGCTTAGTGAGTCTGTAAAATGTGAATGTTTTGCATAATACGTGTTCCCATGAGTGACTAGTGCAGAGAACTGGTATTCTTCAGCAGCTTTTGTAACTGAACCTGCTTTTGATAGACCTTTTCTTTAAAAGCCTGTTCTGTGTTCAGTCCTCAGGGCTTTGTCAGTTACTTCAGCTCGACGCCACGAACACTGAGCAAAGACTCAACTTGCTTTATTCTTTGTGGTGAGCTGGATATAGATGACTGTATATAGAGACACCTTGACTCATTTTCTCAAGGCAAACTATGTGTGCATATGTGTATGTGTTTGAGTGTGCATTTCTTTTCTCTCTCTCTCTCTCTCTCTCTCTCTCTCTCTCTCTCTCTCTCTTTCTTTCTCTCTCTCTTTCTCTCTCTCTCTCCATTACAAGGGACTGGTAGTGCTTGGGGCTTGAAACTCAATTTCTCAGCCCTTGAATGGGCAGCGATTGCACAGAGCTAACTCAATTGTGGAGAGAGGCCAGCGCAGCCCCTTCAATAGATTGGGGCCTCGACTTTAATACAACATCAGTCATGTAACACGCAAACACATTGCTATTCCATTTCAAACCGCAACACTTACAAATGGACGGCTTTAAAAGCAAGCTATACGCTCATTATATTGTCGGAGGGAGGCAAAAAAAATCCTATGAATATGTTTAGTGAACAATTTATTTATTTATGTTACAGTCTCACATTAAATCACAGAATGTTAGCTCAGACGGTTTTTCTATTACTTCTCTATTATTGTAGTGTGTTTTTTTTTTCAGCAGCAAAACAGAAGATGGAAAAATAGCAATTGTAAAATATAGCCAATTGTAATAACCACCGACCAAAATGTGTACACAGAATTCATTGTTTGTTACTGGGGAGACAGTAAATATTTTATGTTGATTCAAATTATGCAGGAGGGGGGGTTGGGGGGATGCTTGCCATGGCTGTATGGTGAAACGGGTCATTTATTTGCAATTACCAGCTCATTGTGAGTGCGGAGGAGTGTGTTGTTTGGCGAATGTCTCGCAGAGAGAGCGACCTCATTTCTCATCATACAGGTGCATGTCGGCAAACAGAGCATTTTTCCCCCACCACTTAGAGCAGTACAACACTGGTACGTACATTCAGATGTGGTTGAAACACAATGTAATACATGGGCTAGAAAGCCAAAATTGTCATCTTGTTTTTGTGCCCAAACAGAAATGTTGTAACAATACACTGAAGTGCTGTATGGCTAACGTCTCAGAGCAACTGAGAACTCAACTCCAACCAAGGAGCACTTATGGTCAAATGACATCAAAGAGTTTTTATGCTTGTATTCTGGATGATTTTAAGCAGTTGCTGCAAAAACAAAATGGAAATGGCAATTTGACTAAATGGAAATTGAATGTTGCAATGTGTATTTTCCATTGATATTTCCGTTCAAATTCAGAGAAAATATGATCTGTGGAGAGGCATCTTAAGAAAAAGGTTGGGTCCATTCATCCAAAACGTTCAAATAGTTAAATGTGCCTTATTTGCTTTTTAGATTTTGCCTAAACATACTAGCAGAACTGAGTAGCATGTGGATCCACATAACTACCAGATCAGGCAACAGCAAGGAAAGCAGATTGGAAAAGAGGGTTCATAAGTTATGCAGCCTCTGAGTTCTGTAGAGGTCCAAGTCAAGTCTTTAGTGGAGAATTTTAGTTTAGTTTAGTTTTAGTTTGTTACTAGCTGGAGGCATTGTGTTGTAAACACTAATAAAAACCTGTCAGGTTCAACATAACTTTAAATGATGAGCCTTTCATTATAGACAATTCTTCAAAGACAGAACCAAAGTGCTACATGCAAAATACAGTGTTTAAAGAAAAGTGGAAAAACAACTCAAAACATTTGACTAGTCTGTAGTTTGCATTTCAAGTCTGCTAGCTAGCATAATAGCTAATCCATCTGAAGTTTGTCAGGAATGTAATCACTAGAACTCAAGCTAGATTAGCTGTCAACTTCAGCTAAATCAGCTATTACACTTCCTAGCATATATGCTATCCAAACCACATGCTAGCCAACCTTTTCAAGTTCCCACATAGTAAGTATCGGCCTGCTGGCTCAAAAAGGTTAGCACCCTACTGACTGTATGCACTGCTGGACCACATTTGAACCACAGATTACTGTCCTGTATTCAAGACCTGACTAGATTTTAATCTCCGTAGACAGTTTTTAAATGTACACAGCCTTTATTTTCAAAAATAAATCATGTCAACTATTATTAACAATTAAGAAAAAATTGATTAGGCCTAACTTAAAATGATTTTGTTCAAGAAGTTGTCACTGACACTGTACTGGATTTGTTATAGCTGTCTCACTTATATAATTAAATGTCTTCTCTGAGGCAGCGGCTTGCCACTGTCATAAGGCTGATGAACCACTAAGAGAAGTCTGGCTACTTCCTGTTTCTCCAATTATATAAAAAGACTGTAAAATGCTAGAGGGGGTCCATAAGCAAAATTTAATGAATGGGAGTGAATGGCACTAAACAGCTGAAAACAAAATAAAAAATGAAACTTTTTTTCTAACCATTTGTGCAGGACCTTTCTTCAATTTTGAAAACTAGAAGAATGTATTTCATTTTAAAACAATCTACCTGTATCTTTCCATTTTTTAACAGGAAACAGGTTTTGGGCACTAAAATACTGGCATTACTGCTACTGAGTGTAGACTGGTTGGCAAGCAGAGCAGCTCATTGGCTAGGTGAACCCATTCATGCTCACTGATATCAGAATGTACATGAGGCATCATTAGAAAGTCGTATAGACTATAGACTGGAGTCAAAAGTGCTAAAAAATTTAACAGCAGCATTGAAGGGTTCTGTGTTGTTCTGTGTTCTGAGAAATGACTTTTTTCTATATAAAAAAATTATTCAGTATTTTATTCAACTATGATTTTGCACAAAGCCCATTCATTTTGGACTCACACAGGAGTGCCCTCTAGCGTTTGACAAACCTGGAAGACATTACTGAGTGGCAGTTCTCCTCACTACACTTTCTCTGACTCCACTACCACTTCATATCCCCAAATTCTTTGCTACAGGAAATTCCATGGAACACCACAAAAGAAATCTTTCCTGTTTTCTGTTATGACAGCCATACTGAGGCTTGAGACTGTCCCAAAACACATTGCCAAAACACCCTTTCTTTTTTTGGCTTTTGGAAGTAAAGCTTTATGTCAGTGTCGCAACAAAAGCAGAGTGGCAAAAGAGGACGTCGAGGTTGGGTTGAACAAAAAAAAGAAGGTGTTTTATATTGTGTTGGTCCATTGAATGTCATGTAGCATGAAATTGTGGCATATGACGGTGGTAGTGGAGTTTCTTGAGCCACCACAAATGCTAACTCGCTTCAGGAGGCTTTGTGAAGAAGGCACTCTTCAACACAGGAAAGATTTGCAAGAATTTACAAAAGAACAGAGGCGGGTAGAGTAGCCAAAAACTGAACTCAAGTAAAAGTATTGTTGCTTTAAAATGATAATTACTCAAGTAGAAGTAAAAGTAGTTATTTAAATTATTACTTAAGTAAAAGTGAGAAAGTATCTAGTACACAGACCACTCAAGTAGTGAGTTACTTTATAGACAGAAAAGGCAGCACATGATATAATATGATATATGTTGGTGTTGTTAGTCTGTAGAGAAAACATTGTCTCAATGTGAGGCCAGGAGTGCTCTCCTTCCACAGCACCATCCCCCATTTGAGCTATTGCTGTCTAGCAATGTGCTGTAATCAGTGGTTCTGACACCGAGCCCACCACTGTTAACAATACGGTTGGATACTGCAGTTTACAGTATCCATATGACTGCATTTAATTGATCAAAAGAAAAGTACATGTTTGACCTCACAAATGCACTCAAGTAAGAGTATAAAGTCCAATTTTTAAAGGTACAATTTGCTCAAAAAGTTACTTAAGTAAATGTAGCAAATGCGAAAAAAGCCCTATTGGTGAGGTCATATAGCACTGGGTCCCTATTATTAAATAAATAAGCAAATAAAAACCTGTGAAGTACTGGCAGAATTTTAAATTTAACAGTCTCACCAGGATGATGCAGTCCTTTTTTGCATTTGCAGTGGCTTTTCTCAATATTGCAAACTTGTAATATTTAATATTGGCTTATTAATATTAGGTAAAATGCTTTGTTTGAGCAGTAAAATGGAAAGAAAATATTACATGTATATATTATTTAATATGACTTAGAAAGCTGAATAAAATTAAACGAGTCCTCTCTAGATATCTATGAGTTCTCTTTCCCAACAAGGCAATAATCACCTTTGAAGCATTTAGTTATGGCTGATATTCAATCACATTGCGCTATTGCCCAGACCCAGGGCAATGAACTATGGGATGGATGGATACAACCAGAGGAATCATGTGCCATTCAGAAACCTAAGTACTCAAACAGAGGACAGGATATTCTGGAGAAGCACTATCCATATGGTTGCCAGGAATAAGAATCGACTTCACGGCTCTTAATAATAATAATAATAATAATAATAATAATAATAATAATAAAGAAAAGCATGGTGTAGTTTATTAGTAGTAGTATTCATTATCAGAGAAATTCTGTTTGAAATTCTAAACTCTCAATCAACACCACATCAGCAGATTGGAGATATTTTATTATGATTTATTTTCATTCCTTTCATTTTTTCCATGTTTTGTATTTTTTTTAACATCAGACAAAACTTGAAAAAGTTGGAAGTGCAGATGTGAAGTTGCAGAATCTATATAAAATGTGTCACGCTTTATTTTGACAGCCCATTGTAGATGCTTTGCAGATGCTCAGTATGTCTTTAACTAACATTCAATTAAATATCTACTAAATGCAACTTAACGTGCTTTACCCTAAATCTTCTCCTAAACCTAAACATTCACCCTAATGGTGTTGATAATTACCATAAAGTTAGTTAATAATTTAAGTAGATCATTTATAGGGCACTATTAAAATAAAGCACGAGCAAAAAGAATGACGCAACTTCTAAAGGTTAAAATAGCACATTATAAACAAAGACAGATGCGCATGCAAATGCAGATATTCCATTTTTGCAATTTAAAAAAAATTTTATACCACAAAAACAACAACAGCGCTATAAATGTGGCAGTTATTAGGAGCGGTGATGTGCAATCTTTCACAGTGTTTGCTTGTGCTGTAGTAATCCCAGTAGACGGAGAAAGTGGGATCAGATGGAATGTGGAAGTAGGCTGCTAAGGAGACAGGAGGAATCATGGGTGACGGTGAAGGGAAGATGACAGGCCATAAGTTAGAGCTGGCTTTCTGTTGTTCTACCTTGTTATTCTCTCCTAGCCCCCACTGCGAGGCAAGAGCTACATTTCAAACTTAATTACCTTTCAGGTTGCCTCATCAAGTCAGAGGTTCGGTGAAGATGGATAGCAATTGCAGGCACACACGCACGCACACACATACACACACATCACAAGAGTTTACTGTTTTCGCAAGGTCTTCAAGTTAGTCTTCAAGCTTTAAACAGAAAACTGCATTTTCACTGAAACAGCTTTCAATCCAATCATGCTACTCCTTTTAAACTCTGCTGTTCAACAGCATACATTTATCAGGTGCTGTTCCAGTAATAATACTGTGCTAATATAAATGCCGGTTTCTGCTATAAATCACACATCTTAGATGGCCAGTTTTGGTGTCCTTATGCACATTTTTCTTTTGTGTCAATTTCATTATATTATTATATATTATTTTATTTTTCAGTAAGAGCTTTTTGACAGTTGCACATCACTTCAGGCTCATAGCATTGAGTTGTCTTCTGACAGTAGGGACGTGGACAGAAACACCCATGGATTTTTTCAGATCTGAAGCAAGAGTGGAGATGCATTAAGATGCTCTAAGCTCTGAGATGAAATCTTTAAGTACTGTTTATCTGATGGTGACAGTTTTGGTGGTCTGTCAGTCTTGCATGGTTGTTAGGAGTCCCACTTTTGATGCATCTTTTAATCATTTTTTGATTCAGTTTTTGAAAGTCAAAGTCCTGTGTTTTGTTTTGTTTTTTTTTTCTTATTTTCCTATTATGCACTTATGCACACAGACACATCGCAAAATTGTACTATCTTCACAATACCATCAAGTTACTCTTCAGGTTTTAAACATAAAATTACATTTTCACTGAAACATCTTTCAATCCAACCATGCTACTCCTTTAAACTCTTCAATGTGCTACTATAGATATCAGTTTCTACTGTAAATATTTAAAAATATAGAGCTACAGTACTGTGCAAAAGTCAGAGACCACTTATCCATTTATTTAATTTCCAGTATAATATATCTAGAATATATCTAGGACATATATATACCTGCTTCTTGTAAACAGCTCCGAATTTCAATCTTGAGTCATCAGTCCATAAAAACTTGCTCTGCAAATCTCAGACATCCAGTCTCGGTGTTCTAGTTCCTGGCACTTTTTAAGTTTCTCAGTAAGGGCTTCTTGATACCGACACATGCTTTCAGACCCACACCGCTGAGTTGTCATCTCAAAGTAGAATGATAGACGGCAACACTTGAGGATTTTTTTCTGAAATGAAGCAAGAGAGGAGCTTGATTTTCTCTCAAAGGGAAAGCTTTAAGTACTGTTTATCTAATAATGACATTCTTGTTGCTGCTGGGTCTTGCATGGCTGTTAGCGGTTTCATTTTCCGTACATCTTTTAATCGTTTTTGAACTCAGTTTTAGAAACTGTCTCCCTACATGCTTTAAAAAAAACTGCACATCTTTATTCCTTTTAAACACTGCTATTGGTTTTAGACCATTGAAAAAACAGTATATATTTACCGGACGCTGTCCAGGTAATACTTCTTTGAGCTACTAAATGCTAGTTTGTGCTGCTGCTGTAATGGGCATTAGTTGTATTTTATGGAGTTGTTCTCTGTGTATGTGGCCTGGCTCTCAGATCTATGGCACATGGTGAGTTTGAGATAAGCTCACAGCATGAAGTGCCGATTACCCCACACAAACCCAATGACAGTGTATGAGTGGAGAGTGCAAGGCACCCTCAGTCAGAATCAATATGATGATCGGTCACCTACGCTTAACAGGTCTCTGGTTATATGATGATGAAACATGACTAGAGGGTAGGAGTGAGCCAGCCAGAGAGAGAGAGAGAGAGAGAGAGAGAGAGAGAGAGAGAGAGAGATTCAGAATATTGCTATTTACTAAAACCATTTTCTGTCTAATATACTGAAGCAGTTCATTTGATTAATGCAAACAGTGAATGGAACATTACTAATTTAATTAGAAGATGATGGCCAACCTAAATATCCCATCAATTACTCTACAGGCCCATGGAGCAATTTCATTACTGTATGTACAATTAAAAAAGTGAAAGATGGTGAGCTATAACTCATTTCTCAGTTGTTTAAAGGGCCCATATGGAAAAAAGAATTCTCCTTTTTTGTTTGTTTACTTATTTATTTATTTATTTATTTTATTCTGTAGCATATTAACACTGTTAATTCGATAGAGCCCAAACATGAACAAGTTGCCCAAAAAGGCAATTCAGAACCACCTATTCAGAATACAGCAGTTTAGCCTTGCCCATTCATGTTGAAGTTATAAGGAGTGTTTCAGTCTGGACTGCTTTCTGAGGTACAATACAGCCAATTAGAACACAGATCATTTACATAAACCAGCTTTTAGACCTGTTTGAGCTCAATTATTTTTACCACAGGAGGTCAACTAATGTAATTTGTAAGGAATTTCACTGGCCGGTCTGTACAGGACACATGTCCTCAACCCATTGGTTCTAAACATCATAACTCAGATGTAAACATCAGCATTAGGAACACGATTTAATGGGTCCAAGCAAACAAAACTTAAAAAACATACTGTTACTGCCAGAATAGCATCAGGCTAGTAACCCAGCTCAAATAAGGTTTAACAGGCATAGTAGAAAAAATGGAAAATGGTAATGTACAAATTAATTAGGACTTTTTGATCTTTGAATTATGACCTTGCATACACTATATGCTCAAAAGTATGTGGACACCCCTACTAATTATTGAGTTCAGGTGTTTTAGCCACACACATTTTTAGTGTATAAAAATCAAGCACACAGCCATCCTGTCTCTATATACAAACATTGGCAGTAGAATGGGGCATACTGAAGAGGTCAGCAACTTCAAATGTGGCATTGTCATAGGATGCCACCACTGGCACAAGTTAGCTCATTTAATTTTTGCCCTGTTAGTGCTGCCCTGGTCAACTGTAAGTGCTATTATTGTGAAATGAAAGTGTCTTGGTGCAACGTATTCTCAGCCTCAAGCAGTAAACCGTGCAAACTCACAGAGTAGGGCCGCTGAGTGTGTAGCACTATTGCGTCACTCATTACAGAATTCCAAACTGCCACTGGAAGCAATATCAGCACAAGAACTGTGTGTCAGGAGCTTCATGAATGGCCAAGCTGCTGTACACATGCCTAAGATCACTCTGCCAATGCCGAGCATTGGATGAAGTGATGTAAAGCATGCCACCACTGCACGCTGGAGCAGTGGAAAAATGATGGACATATCTGGGTTTGGCAGATGCCCTCAGAACGCTACCTACCAGAATGCATAGTGCCACAGTAAAGTTTGGTCGAGGAGGGATAATGGTCTGGGGCTGTCTTCAGGGATTGGACTAGGCCCTTTAGTTCCATTCAAGGCTAATATTAATGCTGCAGGATAAAAAAGGCCATTTTAGACAATCATACCTTTTCCCAGTATGACTGTGCCCCTGTGCACAAAGTGAGGTAAATAAAGACATAGTTTGATGAGTTTGATGTGGAGGAACTCCAGTGGCCTGCACAGAGTCCTGACCTCAACCCCACTGAACACCTTTGTGATTAACTGGAATGTTGATTGTGAGCCAGGCATATTTATCCAACATCAGTGCTTGACCTCACAAATGCTATTTTGACTGAATGGACACAAATTCCCACAGACACACCCCAAAATGAAGAGTGGAGGCTGATATGTAAAAGAGCATGGAGGCAACTCCATTTTAATAACCTCATACTTTTGGCATAGTGAATGTTATAAGTGGACCTAAAAGGAAAAAATAGAACACAAGGAAAATGTAGGATATGGGTTTTTAAGGCTTTCAGCACAGTTGAGTTACACACTATGCATCTCTACTCTCAATCTATTCCAGAAACGGGGCATTAAAGGGGTTAACAGTATCCTTGCTTTAGCCCATGAAAGGAAAACTGACTGTGAACTACAGCATAATAACACTGAACTCAGGAAATAGACAACCTAAACACACACACAATCTGTGTTTGTCCACATCAGTTCGGTTGCTGCTTCGCCGCCTCCTAGCAGACTGTTTGTATTGTTTTATTATTCATGTGCAGAGCTAACATTTGACTCTCGTTACTCAAGAGCTCCAAGGTTCAGAAAACAGATCTGTATGTTGGTTTCCATTTCATCCCAACTTTGTTTTGTCTGCACCCAGCTGAACTAGGTTAAAAATGAGTTTGACCTTGGGTTCTGACTTCTTTGAAAGCAGTTTTTTATCAGATTTTTTTAAATCTCATTTTCACAGTGAATAAATTTGAATTGTTTTGTTTTTCCTTTAAATAATGTTTTTATCATTTAGCCTTAACAGATAATACATATTCAGTTGTCAGTTATTTAGTGATGTTTTTTATACAGCATGTATGTACAGTACTGTGCAGAAGTCAGAGACCATCCCTTCATTCATTTAATTTCCAGTCAAAACAGCTATTAAGTACAAGTTATTTATTATTTAGTATCAGGAAACAAAGTGGAAAACATGCATTTAACAGAAAATTACACAAAAGCACCACAACTAAATCCATTACCAATGTTTCTGAGTATTAAATATGCCCACTCTTTTAACTTTATTACAGCTTCAGTTCTTTTCAGGAGACTTGTTTTCAGCTTTTTCATAGAAATCTGCAGGGAGATTTTTCCACACCTCCAAAGTTCAGTCTTAGAAGTTGGTTGCATTTTCTGCTTCTCATAATCCAAATAATCCCAAACACATACAGTGATATCGAAAACATCAGCGGCTTCTTTGTTTGATTTGCAAATATGCTTGTTTTTGTCTATTTCCTTTTCTCAGTAAGGGTGTCTTAACGGCTACACATCCTTTCAGACCCATAGTGTTGAGTTGTCTTCCCATAAGGGCAGGAAGGACAGAAACACCTGATGTTTTTTTCAGATCTGAAGAAAGAGCGGAGGTTGATTTTCTCGTCTATCCAAGATGAAAGCTTTAAACTGTGTTTATCTGATGGTGATAGTTTAGGTGGTCTGCTAAGTCTTGCACAGTTGTTATGAGTCCCCTTTTCTCTAAAACTTTCATTTTTTGAACTCCAATTTTGGAAACTCTTGTTTTTTCTTATTTGTCTTTGACCTTCCCTTTCTTTATGTAAGTGGATTATCTTCTAATCTCATCAGGAAGAGCTCTTGAAAAATGAATAACTTGATGGCTGTTTTGACTGGAAATTAAATAAATAAAAGGTTGTCTGTAACTTTTACACAGCACTGTAAGTAAAAACTTACTTAAACTTAACACATCCTCCACAGAAAACATACAAAGCTGTACTGTATTTATGTAATTACCTATATATAAATCTCTTTATAAATATAATCTTCAAATCAAAACCAAAAAAAAATATAGCCGCAAGCGGCAATGAGCGGGTTCAAGCATGCAACAGCAGTACGGGCCCTCCTGCAGGTTTAGCCCATTAGGCCTAAAAAGGCCTCAAGCTGTCGGTCTTATTCATAGGTAGAGTGAATAGAACTGAAAGGAACTCAGTTCATCAAAAGGCCTTCAGTTGCCTTAAACAATGAGTAGAGGTCTTTAAACACATTATAGGTTTACATTAATATGTACTGATCTACACTGGTTTGTAGAACATTCAAGAGGTTGTCGTCATAGATGTCAAAACTACATGACTAATGGCAGCATTTGTCACATAGTAGCACTTCCACAGTGGATTGGTTCTATATTTAAGCCATTGATTTGATGTAGGCCATAATGAGGCCCAATGCACTCATAGGAGGCCCCATTGGTGTGAGGAGCTCAGTGAAAGTGGGTCAGAATTAGTGAAAAGGCCACAGTATGGTATCATTCTTGATCAGGGACTATATCCAAAGACGTTCACCAAGTTTTGGTCAGAATAACCTTTTGACCTTTGTATAATAAGTCTTTGTATAGTGTTTTGAATGAATAAGCCAAAATAAAAGACAAGCAGTGCAATTTTCGACATAACATGTAATTAGAAAGTTATTTATGTGAGTGAACTGAGTCACATGGCACCAATTGTTTATATGTTGACCTTGTAATAACATTGTAATAGCATTTCAATAGATTTTTAAGTGTTTCTGAGTGCTAAAGCACCCCCTAAACGCCTATCTGGATCAAACTTGGCATACTCCATTATAGTCTCAATTTGTACAAAAACTCAAAGTTCGGAGAGGATCTGACCAATGACTGATGAGTTATAGCTGATCAGGCCAGCAATGCCATGGCCGCAGTAATTAATTGATTGATCCACATGATCCTGAGTAGAAAAGTAAACATGTTTTTGATAATTATTGATGATCAGTGTCTTCTGAATTTTAGGGTACTAACTTGATGAAAATTGGCAAAAAATCCAGAGAATAGTTCGCAAGAATAGGTTTTTCACATTATGCAAATTAGCTCAAAAACTAAGGGGGTGGGGCAAAACGTCACTGGGTGCACTTGTTCAGCAAGTCCCAAGGAATCAGTGGAAAAAAAGAATTTTGTCTCTATCTCACTCTGATCAAAAGTTACAGGCAGAAATATGAGTAAAGTTGAAAAAGATGAAAAGTTGAAAGATAGGACTAAAGTAAAGTATGAGCTCAGTGAAAGTGGGTCAGAATTAGTGAAAAGACCACAATATGGTATGATTCTTGATCAGGGGCCATATCCAAAGATGTTTACCAAGTTTTGGTCAGATTGACCTTTTGACCTTATGTGTATAATAAGCCTTCATATAATGTAGTCTTCGAATGATTAAGCCAAAATACCAGACAAACAGTACAATTTGTGACAGAACTGACAAAGTTGTTCAGGTGAGTGACCTGAGTCACATGGCACCATTTGTTTATCTGTCGACCTTGTAATAACATTGTAATAGCATTTTAATTGATTTTTAAGTGTTTTTGAGTGCTAAGGCGCCCCCTAAAGGCCAATCTGGACCAAAACTTGCATACTCCATTATAGTGTAAATATGTAAAGGTTCTTAAAGTTTGGACAGGATCTGACCAATGACTGTTGAATTATAGCTAATCAAGCTAACAATGCCATGGTCGCAGTAATTAATTGATTGATCCACACGACCCTGAGTAGAAAAGCAAAAATGTTTTTGATAATTATTTACCTACATATGCCAAAGAATTTTCCAAACCAAGTTTGAAAAGATTGGATCAAAATCCAGGGACTAGTTCAAAAAGTAGGCTTTTTAAACAGTTACCGATTACAAAAAAACTATGCAGTTTTGCAAAAAATATGCATTAGCAAAATTGTTTAGAATAACGTACTACAAAAGATACACAAGTATATTCAAGCAAACGTGTAATAAAATAGGAATAATATGTAATAATATGTTAATTTTTATGAATAGCGCCTCCCAGTGGTCAATTTTTTTCAAACTTTATTGGTTGTTAGAAAGTGGCTATATGTAGAAATCATTCAAGTTTCATGATGATTGGTCAATGTTAAGCCTGTCAAAAGCCTGCTAAATGCGGATTGGCCGATGGCAACCATGTACTTCACTTAATCAAATTGTCCTTACGGATTCACTTATAGTCTGGCCAACAGATGGTATCTGGAAAGGTTCAGCCTGATCTGATGTATGGATGCTGAGAAACAGCCATGTAGCATTAACTCCGCCCCCTAATGACGTATGCGTACAAAAATCGAATGGCTGGCTCAGAATCTTCTCCCAAATGTGTCTGTCAAGTTTGAAATTTTTGGGCTGAAGGGTAATTCCGTATTATTTTGAATTTATCCAGAAGGGTTCATTTGCATATGACGGCCATGTTGTTTAGAAAAGTCAAAATGTTTTTGATAATTATTGAGGTTCAGGCTCTTCTGAATTTTTTGACACCAAAAACATGAGGATCGGGCAAAAATTGTAGGACTAGTTCGCAAAAGTAGGTTTTGCATATTATGCAAATTATCTCAAAATCTTTGTGGGCGGAGCTAAATGGTCCAAATAGCAAAGTTGTTTGTTTGGACCCAAGGAACTTGGAAAAAATTATGGCTTGTCTGGCAAAAATCTGGTTTAGGAGTTATAGACCCAAACGCGTTGACCTGCGCTATAGCGCCCCCTTGTGGCCGACTGGGCTGATTCCTTGCGCCTTAGTAGCAGGAGGGACTACTACCTATTGACCAAGTTTCAAGTCTCTAGGACTTACGGTTTGGGCTGTGCATTCCATTTCAGGGAAGAAAAGGAATAGGAAGAAAAATCTTGACAATTACAATAGGGTTCGATGCATTGCATGCTTGAACCCTAATAAACAACTTGTCCAAGGGAAGTAAAAAAAAAAATTACTGTACCACTTATTATTTAATAATTCCATCATGTTCTTGTAAGAGTGCTTTAAAGTCTTAATTAAAGTACTGCATACACAAAATACACAAGACTGACCACATACACACACACGCATACACATTTCTGTGCACTCCTCAGTTTTTTTAACCTATTTCAATATTTCAAGAAACCTAGTACATGAACACACACGGCTGCGCTGACACAAACACAGTTTGAAGAAAAGTTTCATTATTCAAGAGTATTGATCTCCCTTATTAAATCAATCACACATAAAGGACTGAAATAGCTGCTCATATGAGAAGGCCTTGCCTGGCTTGTGGAGAGCACTCCGTTTGAAGTGCCATGGTTTCTGTCAGAACAGGACTGGATCAAAGAGAGGAGAAAGCTGCGAGTATGGGGGAGGGAGGCTTAGGGTAAATGTAAGATTACCTACAAAATGAACAGTGCAGAATGTGCTGTGATAGTGCAGCCAAAATGGGATGTTTAGGGTTAAGACTGCAGAAAAAACTAAATGGATGGATGGATATATGGCTACTTATGAAGTGCTATACATTAACTATCCTGAAACAAACTGAAAACAACCTGTAATGATAAACAGGGTATGAGAGAAAAAGAGAGATAGAGAGAGGGTGGATGGATGGATGGATGGATGGATGGATGGATGGATGGATGGATGGATGGAAGAATGAATGGATGGATGGATATATGGCTACTTTTGAAGTGCTGTACATTAACTGACCTGAAACAAACTGAAAACCTGTAATGATAAACAGGGTATGACAGAAAATGAGAAATAGCGAGAGGATGGATGGATGGATGGATGGATGGATGGATGGATGGATGGATGAACATATGGAGGGATGCTGGATAAATGAATGGATGGATGGACGCACAGGATAGATATATAGATGGATGGATGGATGGAGGGATGGATGAATATATGGAGTGATCCACAGGATAGTTAGATAGATGGATGGATGATGGATGATGAATCTTTGGATAGATATATAGATGGATGGATGGATGGATGAATGGATGGATGGAGGGAGGGAGGGATGGAGGGAGGGATGGATGGATGAAGAACATATGGAGTGTTGCACAGGATAGATAGATAGATAGATAGATAGATAGATAGATAGATAGATAGATAGATAGATAGATAGATAGATAGATAGATGGAAATTGAAACCAACCACAAATTATAATGAAGAGAGAGAGAGAGAGAGAGAGAGAGAGAGAGAGAGAGAGAGAGAGAGAGAGAGATGCAGACATAATAAAACTGTCTCTTCAATCCAGTAGTGTGAACTACAGTGATGCTCATCTTACAAAGCAAATATCCTTCAGAGAAGCACTGACAGTAAAGGAATATCCTGAGATGAGTGTATTCAATCATTTAAATATTGTGTAAAATTATAATGCATTTAATGTTAAATAACACATGTATGCTAAAATAAACCTTTCCTTGAAAGCATTTACTGAAATTTACTCATCTTCTTTTGAACTCAAAGAGGCACTGCTGCTGATTCTGCTACAAATCCTTCCCAGTTGTGAAGCTAAAACTTTATAATAAGTGACAAATCTTAATTAACTTTTTTTGTTGCACTTGGAGGCACAAGATATATTACACACTTTTTACATCTCCAATATAATTAAGTAGTCATTTTTATAAGAAGCACAATCATTTATCCCCTCCTTTAATAGCCCATACATCATCATGTGGCAGTACATTTCGTTTTTCCACATGAGAAAGAGAAAGGAAATCTTAATGGTTTGCTCCCGCTAGCATAATTTTAATTATGGATTTTCCCTACATGATCGATTTGAAGAAAGCCATAGTAATACAACTTGTACATTCTACTGTATTAAATATTTGATATCCATTAAATTTTCATGATTAATGTCTTGGAAAGAATCAGTTTCCCTAAGCCCTTTGGTTTTTTTCTGTCCTTCTTTTATTGCAGACTAAATTAAAGGTTTTATTCTTTCCAGGGAGATAAAGCCATGCAGTTTCTGATTAGCCTTATTTAAAAAATGAAACATTTTTATATTGACCTTCCAAAGAAATGTTCATCCAACAAAGGATCTTAGTTATATTACATCTATTTAGCGCATCACTGGAAGTAGCTTTTACATAGTGTGAATGTGCATGAATGTGTCATTTTACACTTTGTGGCTAAATGTTTATCATAATCAGTGTTTATATCTATTAACTTACCTTGATTTCATTTAATTAGGTTTTCTTCTTTATACTACATGCAGTCACAAAATATATTTTTGTTTCTAAGGTCCGCTTTTAACATTTGTGTAGTTTTATGATTCCTTTTTACCCAACTTCTCTTTATCCCTCTGAATGAAACAGGCTGTTTTTTAAGGTGTTGTGGATTATAACCTGGGTGGGGCTAAACTGCTGTAATCTGAATAAACAAATATTTGTAATTTAGATTTTTGTGACATCACAATGCAAAACAATGAATTAAAAACAAGCTTTGTATAAATAAATCATGACTGTTTTGGGTTTTGTAAAACTACACAAATATAATGAGTGCACCTCAGGAAGAAAAAATAGAAAAATAAGAAAAATGTAGGATATAGGTTCTTTAAATATTTTGTAACTGCATGCAGTATGAGGGAAAAAAGATAATTAACTACTATCATTTCACAAGGTAAATTTAATAGATATGACATTGATTATGATCAAAATTTACCCACAAAATGTGCAATGATGCATTCATGCACCTTCATATTATGTGTGTATGCTGTATGGACTGCAGAATGAATGGTACAGTAAGTCTTTTCTGAAGTTCTGTTCATGGTTACCAGCTAATATGAAGCTGACTGAGTGTGTATGTGAAAGAAAGAAAGAGAGAGAGAGAGAGAGAGAGAGAGAGAGAAGGAGATGTGAGATGAGAGAGAGAGTCACAGCACCTAGCTGTGTAAATCATGATGATATTGGCTCCAGCTCCTCAAAGAAAAAGCCAGTTCAATGTGTCAGCTTCTGTATCACACCATGGTGTGTTTGCACCATTTGGTTGGTGTGATACAGAAGCTGTATATTTTTAATGCATTTTTGCTATGCAGTACATGTAGATATTATATTATTGATGATTTCCAAGATTTGCACAGATTTTTTTGACATTTAGTTATAATGGTGGCTGCATGTTCCAACTAACAAGTGTGTATATCATATATAGAGGCTCTCAAGTTGAACTGTAGCTTTCCACTTTGCTATTGCTTTTTAATTTGCTGCTCAAGCTCTATTGAGATAGTCTGCTGAATTACTTATATTTCTGGTGTTCTGCTGACTTCTGACTCTGACTCACACGCATCATGCAGGCATATGGAGAGTACAGATTATGTGTGTGATGTCTGTTGCTTTTGTTTAAAATGGGCAATAGTAATAGGAACAATACATATTTTGCTTCTACTTGATACTTCAGACTTTGGTAAGAAAGAAATTCATCATGGCAGTAGCTGAAAACAACTTGACTACAGTTGTGGAAACCTAACAACATACAGAGGGAGAGCTGCTGGGCTTCATGCTGGAACTACTACAGATGGTTTGAAGGGTCAAACTGAGAAAATGCATTAATGTTGCACCAAGAATTTATGTCTTTGACAGCGTTAAACATATATATTGAAAATACACAAAGTACAGTATATGTATCATAAATATCAACAATTAAATCTAACAAAGACACATGGTTATGATGCACCACTCTTATGAAGCACCAAAAGGCTAATAGTACCCCCAGGTGGAGAAGCCTGCTAAACATGATGATTGAGTGAGTTATGAGCCAAGTCCCTGAAGTGCTTTGCATCTAAAAAGATGCTGATGTGGCCATGTGATCATCAAAGACAAAGTTGATAAGGCATCAGCCAAATATAATCACTGCCCCATTGTTTTGTTCTATTTATGCATTGTAACAGCACAATTTTCATCACTACCTTTCTTAGGTGATGCAATTTGAGAGTGAAATGTGACATTAAGCTGTCAGATTGTGCACATACACAGGTTTTAATTAGTAGGTTTAATAACAGAACAAACAACGTAGAACAAGCATGGATGACCAACTGGTGCATAGTTTTGTTTTTTTTTTTCTGAATTTTCCCACCTGATTAAGTTCATGAAGGATTTGATAATTAGCTTAATGATGTGACTTCAGGTGCTGGAAAAACAAGGCTGTGCAGTGCAGGTGGGGAAACACTGCTGTAGAGAAAACAACACAAAAACATGAAACTGAGAGAGGCTGTGTGTTAAATCAGGTCCTGGTTCTGTACATACAGAATAACTATGTATGGACAGTAAAGTGAGTGTACCGACTAGGTCACAGGTTGCATAATGTAAAGCGCCGTGTAACTCATTTGTTTCAACAGCTGCAAGTACGTTTCATGAAACAGTCTTCAAAACACCCATATCACACCACTTGATCATGACGAACAACATCCTTTCAAATGATTGATGGTTAGTTTGTTGTATGGTTGAAAAGAAGCTCCTCCTGACTGACTTGAGCTGTTTAATTGGCTGCTTGTGCCACCATTTTTTTCTTTTTTGTTAGTCTGCAGTTAATGTGATCTACATGGCCAGATTATTCCTACCCTCTCTTGATGTGCTAAAATTCAAAAGGAAGTAAATGATTACAGAAACGCTGATCTAGATTAACTTACAGGATGAGAGAGACACTCTACAACTGTAATGGCAATTTAAACATCAGAGTAAAAACTTTATTATGTGTAAAGTATAGGTAGGCAGGTAGGTAGGTAGGTAGATAGATTCAACCAGTAGTAGGAAAAGTTCACCATGTAAAGTAAGCCTTTGAGTTGCTTCAATGAGAGTGAAGCAAACATTTTGAATTTGATTTTATGTGTTTGATTTGATGTAAAATATCACTTTTGTTCATGTAAGTGACAATTTTGCTTTGCATTGTCTCATTCCAAGCATTTGTTTGAGTGAAATGAAACTAGTTAAGTTGCTTATTGCCACATAAATAAACTGACAAACCTTTTTTAGAATGAAGGGTAAATCAAATCAAGATGTATTAATGTAAATGGTAATAGTAACAGTGCAGATTGAATACTTCCAATGGCACTTCCATCACTGAAAATGATACACTGGTTCCTTTTGCCATTGCTAGTGTACAGTATCTTTTCTCTCTGATGTGGAGAATCCTCATGAATTCTAATAAGTGGTAGTGATTCCTTATAAAGTCACAAGGAAAGTATGACCCCTAACTGTACACTGTGCTGATCTTTTCTGCTCCCCAACAGATCTTAGAACGTTCCATCTCTATGGTTATATCAGTGGATATAGTGCTGTTCATTACATTCATGTCGAAATTGCTACAGCAGTTTAAACGCTTGACATGTTACATTGCGTGTCAAAGGTCTTTCTCTTGCCGTGGAAAAACAGAAAACCCATTTAGGCCGGAGGAGAAGACCAGAACAGGCCTGACAGGCAGGGGAAATAGACTTTCTTTTTTTAACCCATCTGTAGATATTGGATCATGCCAGAAAGAGGTCGTGCTGGTTAGCTCTATGACTCAAGGTCCTTTCGGCCAAAAAAAGAGAAAGAGAGAAAATGGTGATGATAGAGGGTGCGAGCAACCTTGTTTCATATTTTTTCCATAAGAAGAAAACTTGGAAGATCTCTGGCTGAGTTCATACATTTGACATACAAATATGCATCAGGTAGAGAAGTAAATCCACCCCATCAGTATTCTATGGGGATCAGAATGGCTGAAAAATGCCTCTTCATCATTTGGCTCGCTCTTTCTTTAACAAAACATACACCTCAGCGCAGTGCAAGTTGTTTTATTGAACAGGCTGGAGAGAGAGCAGACTGGCATTCTAGAAAAAAAATCTTACTTTGCTACATTTATTGCTTGCTTGGGATTTCTATTCCATTTCATTTTTTCTTCCCTCTTTCTCTCTCTTTCTGTCTCTCAAGCCATTTTTATTATAAGTCCCTTGTCAGCAAACCACGTTTTCCCATTCCTCAAGTTCATTATCATCAATAAGTCAAATACAGTCTATCCTTCAAAAGCCACATCATATGCTGCGGCTGCAGTAGCTTTTTTTCTGTGCAATGTAAACCAATTTACCTTCCTCTCTCCATTGCAGATAGTATTAAACAATGCCCTATGAGTACGCAGCTGTCTGAAAGGGGAATGATTTATTGCAGAATGAGAAGTCTTTGCGTCGCTTTGCGAGGCTGTGCAGTGTAAAATAAGCTCATTTATATTCCATATTGCCATAGCTGCCTCACTTAATATTCCTGTCAGCCAATGCCGAGCAGTGGATTCACTCTGATTCAGACGTGGTATAAAAGAAGCCTCTCCTTGGCTTTTGAGGAGTGTACTAACATTATTAAACACATTTCATCACATTATAGTAACGTGAGGAAAACAGCTCCCATATAAAAGCGCAGGTTAAGAGAGCCACTGTTGTCTGAGGTTTGACAGTCTACTAATGGTGCTTCTGTGAGAGGTGCTTTTCTCACCATTGTCCTCGGATGCTGTCCTACTGCTGTGCTGAAAGACGGTAGTGTAAAAGCTTTAAGTCGTACTGTTTAATGCAAAGGCTTTTAAATCAGCTGAACAAACAAAAGGATTAAATTAGCGCTTGCGCTACATATAATGCACTCAAAAGCCCCCTGATGCTTTCTTTCGAAACATTAATGAAATTTTTCTGAAGCTATTTTGAAGGGCTTTTATATATGCATGCTTTGAGGAATTCTATAAACATGACAAATAAGCTTGCAGAAGCTCATTTGCAATTGCGCATTATACTTTCCATACAGTGTGGAGTGACTAAAGAGAATTACAATTGTTCTTAAATTTGTAATTTTGCAGCTGTGTATAATTCATATGGCTTGCAGATTTGCAGATGCAATATAGAAACAAGACATCAGAGATAAAATATAAAAGATTGTTTGACTGCATATGTACTACTTATTTAATAGTACAGCTCACATATCTTAGCAGTCTTTTTCATCATGAGAATGTCATAACAACATTATACGTTTATACAACCTATTTTTATGCATTCAGTGGTTTTAAATTATTTTGCCTCTATCTATTTACAGTACTGTGGAAGAAGTCAGAGACCATCCTTTCATTTATTTAATGTCCAGTCAAAAGTACAAGATTTTTAGCAAAAAAGGAAAATAACATGTGTTTAGCAAAAATTACACAAAACCATCCAACACTAAGTTTGATATCAAATCTATCAGTATTTAATTTGTCCACTCTACTTTTGTGCACTCTACTGCCACTTTAACTCTTCCATCCTACCAGTCTAAAAATCAAGTTACAGCTGTGTCCTTTCAACAAAAGAAATAAAGGTAAATCGCAAAAGAAGAAAAATCCAACAACTTTTTGACATTTTTATAGTGTTTATCAGGATTTTGTTTTGTCTAGTCTTGAAAGCAAACTCATTATTTCCTCCTTCCTCTCTTGTATCTACAAAACATGGTGGCCTATTGCCAACATAGCCTCACAAGATCTCAATAGGTTATAAATGTTGCCGGAGTTTGACTGTGGTTTTCCTCCTTTAAGTGGACAGGAGAAACTTATCAAAAGCAGTTGTTAAATATCTGTATGACCTACATGTGTGTGAGCAATTCTTTTTGACTGCCAGTGGCAGGCTGTTGGGGAGAGGAGCAGCATTGCATCTTGCATGCTTACGTGGTAACAATAACACTGTTAAAATCCATGCAGGAGTACATGTGCCAGGACATTTGTGTAGTGATTTGAGCATAGACTTTTACACAACCACATTGGGACAAACAAATGCAAATTATTTCATTCTAATCTGAAAGGCTCAAAATACATGCACTGTGCACTGCTGAAAAGAGTTTCATACATATATCTACATTCAATTAGTATATGTTAGTATATCGCTGTTGTCGACAGAAAACCTTGTATCTCCAAAATGGTAACTTTACAGGAGAAGGAAAAAACATACTTTACTTTTAATGTAACTCAATGGAACCTAACTTTTTTCCAAGTAATTTTGGGCCATTTCTTTTGGTCCATTCATCATGAAATTTACACACAATGTAAAGGGCAACAGGCATTATCACATTATGTCAAAAGCTGAAAAACAACAAAAATGGAAATACGAAGTTTTGTTCCGACAGCAGTGATATGTTATATGTTAAATCTCCATGTATGCATTTTTATAACATACAGCCAGGTCTATAAATATTTGGACCTTGACATAGTAACTGTCATTTTAATTTGAGAGTGTTTACATCCAAGGTCCATCAGGTGTACAGGGTAGGAATTCCAACGATTTTCATACATAGCACCACCCCTTCCCCCTTTTTAGGGACTCAAAAGTAATTGGACAATACAGTCTCTTAATAGCACAAGAAATAAAGTTGTTGTGTTTTTAGCATTACACTCCTGATTCTAGTCTGGAAACCTACGTATTTATTCTTTTTCTTATTTTTATTCATAGTCTGTTGTTTTTGTTGTAATCATTATATTAGACAATAAAACTAAAATGAGATTCAATGCAGACATAATGCACCTTTAATTTCAGTTCAGTAATCATTGTCCTGATCATAAAACCAATAACATTTATGCAAGGTTCAAAACTCCAAGTCACACTACGGTGTACAGTCTATGGTAAACAAAACTTTAATGATAAAAAAACTTTATACTATGTAACCCTTCAGCTACAGTCATCACACTTCAACATATGTGTTCTTTACTTAGCAATACTGTATATTTAACACTCAGCATTGTTTTGTGTTTAATACTGTATTCAACAAACTTCACCTACAAGCACAAATCCTTAATTCCAAAATATGACTTTTACCTGCAAATACTCAGTATTGCTTCCAACAGTGCTGTATTACATTAGATTCAACCTCTAAAAAATGAAAATACACTTTATTCTTTTAAGAAACAGAAACACCCTGGATTTGGATATGAAGGACTACAAGTATTTGGAACATGTACCAAGAATGCAGAAATTTAGTGTCTATATTCAGTCCATGTTACATTTTGTAAAGGTATAAAATCAGCATATGGCATGTCCACTGAAATCCCTGTTAAAACAGGAGTAGAATGAAAAATCTAAGATTATTATTAAGATCGTTACACATTCAGCCAAATGTTGAAACGTTAATGTGTATCACTTTCCCACAATTACAGACCAACTGTCCCACTATACCTGAAAAAATAAACAATTAAGATGAAAACAGAAACTAATTGTGTTCCAGAGTGCGTAATATCCATAAATATAAGAAAAAATATAATCAACACAGTTTTAACACATTTGCATTTAGAAGGTTTTTGTCAGCTCACAAAACACAAAATACAAAACTACATAGCTATTATGAGGGTCTCTACAATTTTAATTTGAGTTTATTTACATCCAAATCAGATGAACAGGAACTACAACCATTTTCGCTCATAGCCCCCAATTTTTAGGGGCTCAATTCCACTACAAAACCACTACAAATCAAACCAAAACCCAACAAACAAGAACCATTAAACAACCTAAATCCTAATAATAATGATTAAACAAGTACTCTAAAATACAGGCAGAGTTATTCCCATTTGCCAATAACTTATCTGTCCTCCAACAAAATGAACCCAATGGTCTGACATAAACACAAACTTTGTGCAAATAAACATGAAAAAAAAGTCAAGTTGGCTTTGGTCTTTTTGTTGAAGGTTCTCCAAGCCCTGCAGCAGCAGATGTTTCTCCTCCCACTACAACAAAAAGAAAGAAAAGAACACTTGAAAGTTACTGAAAGCAGTGACTCAGTTAATGAATAAATATACAGATGTTTGTGGGCCTTTTTGCTTGACATTGTTTAGTTGATATTAGGTCAAAACTCACACCACACAATTCCCCTACACAATTAACTGAGATATAACTGAGCTGCAGCACTGATGCTGAAAATGTACAATCTAAACGAAAACCTGAATGTTAGACAGAACTTCTGTTGAGCAGAAAACAATTTCAACAAGTTATTGCTTAGTAATGTCTGAACTTAGTTGTAGTCAAAAGTTATTTTTAACTAATTAAACATCATTACACAAAGAAGCCATATATATATATATATATATATATATATATATATATATATATATATATATATACATAATGTATATATACCACACACTTGCCTGTTTTATCATTTCTTATTGTAAATAATTATAAACAGTGGAAGGTACTGTCTATGGAAAATAAAAAAAATTACTTTCAGGTGGTTCAGTCTTGCTTGACTTCCTTTTTCCATAGATCATCCGTTTTATCTTCCCCAGTAGTTCAATGACTTGCATTTCATTTGTCCTGACCTTATTGTTGAGAACATGATATCTGTCCTTGCACTGTTCCACCAACCATTTGAGTTCTTCTTTTACTCCCTCTACATGTTCTTCAATAGTCTTCTCCCCCAACCAATCCCCTCTGGAAAACAAGACCATGGTGTGGTCCCAAACATTTAAACCCAAAAGCTCTAAGTGCTCTGCACAGCAATCTTGTGCCTTTTCACAAATGGGGCACCTAAAGGATAAACCAGTAGAAATGCATGGGGTCCTTCTCCAAGCATCTCAACACTTCTTTTGAGTTCCTGCTTAAGTTCATCAGATGTGTCCTCTGCAGGAACCCAGTTCCAGCTTGGTGTGTCCACCACAGTGACCTGAGTACCTGCAATTTTGTTAGTTTCCATGACACATGCTTCTGTTTGGGCCCCGATGCCAAACACCTCCTTGTTCAGAATGGTGTTTCCAGATGAACTCTTCCCTGCCCACCGTCCTCCCAGCAATACTATCTTCACATGAGGTGTTTCTGTTAAAGAAAAGAAACAGCTGAATTGATGGTAAACACAGGAGTTTTTAAGTTATAAACATGCAGTAGTTATGTTTGTTGCTTCAGGTCTGATTTCAGTACACTGTATCAGAAACTTAATTAGAGGGTATTTACATGTACACTACACTCTTATAAAAGATGGTTCATTAAGGTTTATTTAGTAAAAGGAATGGTTTTATTTAGAACCATGAGTTTAATATAGAACCATTTTATATTAAACAATTCTTTGCATGGTGAAGTGGTTCTTGATTGATGGAGAATGTGTCATAGATGGTTCTATATAGAACCCTTTTGAAAATAGTTCTATATAGAACCAATAAGTGTTCTTCTATTGTTACAAGCTTGACATCATAACAATAACCCTTTTTAGTGCTATATAGAACCCTTATTAAAAAGATAGGACAATCTGCAGCACATTCTCCATCAATCTGAAGAACCATTTCACCATGCAAAGAACCCTTTAAACATGCAAAGTGTTTATTGGGAATTCATGGTTCCATATATAGAACTGCTGTCTTTATTAAAGAACCTTTGAAGAGATAGTTTTTAAGAGTTTATTTGAACCATATGACCCTGCTTTTTAAAACTGTATATATACACTCACTCAGCACTTCATTATGAACACCTGTACACCTATTCATTCATGCAGTTATCTAATCAGCCAATCATGTGGCAGCAGTGAAGTGCATGAAATCATACAGATGCACATCAACCATCAGAATGGGGATAAAAAATGTGATCTCAGTGATTCTGACCATTGATTTTAGTATGACAGTTGGTGCCAGACTGGCCAGTGTGAGTATTTCTATAAATTCTGATCTCCTGGGATTTTCATGCACACTAGTCTCTAGTTTACTCAGAATGGTGAAATAAAGAAAAAAACATCCAGTTCTGCAGGTGGAAATGCCTTGAAAGTAGTCATCAGAGAACAACTTGACTGGTTGGAGCTCACAGAAAGGCTACTCAGATAACCACTCTGTACAATCATGGTGAGCAGAAAAGCATCTCAGAACACATAACACCTTAAACCTTTAGGCAGATGAAGATCACAGCAGCATGAATCAATGGACCCAACCTGCCTGTGTCAACAGTCCAGGCTGGTGGAGGTGGTGTAATAGTGTGGGGAATGTTTACTTGGCAAACCAATCAGTCATCACTTGAATGACACAGCTTATTTGATGCTGACCATATGCATCCCTTCATGACCACAATTTACCCATTTTCTAATGATGACTTCCAGTATGATAATATCATGTCACAAAGCAAAGGTTGTCTCAAACTGAGTTATTGAACATGACGATGAGTTTGGTTTTCTTCAGTCACCAGATGTGAATCCAATAGAACACCTTTGGGATGTGGTAGAACAAGAGATTTGTGGCACAAAGAATTTTGTTTTCAGAGCAAATGGATGTCCTATGTCTCAGAATACTTTTCCTAATAAAGTGCTCAGTGAGTGTATGGTTTTATACTGTATATCTGTAGACCATGAGTAATCAGGCAGACAAAGGATCTGAAATACAGTTGTATGCAACTGACCACTACCTGAAGTCTGTAGCCCACATGTGACAGAATTGCTGCATTGTTGTAGGCTCTGTATCCACAACTAGTCTTTAATTATTATTCAGTCAATGAAATATAATTAAGAATCTTTCAGTATGCATAAAAAGTCATATGATTGGATCATATTGTACTTAGTTTCTGCTGTGATGAACTGATAATGATTATCCAAAAGAACAGATTAAAATTGTGTTTTTTTGGCAGGGCATGTCAAACCTGTTCCTAAATTAACTGGAACACCAGACTTCATCTTCTTTGCAAAAGATAATTACCCTATGGCTTCACTTATTTTTTTTTTCATCAGTGATCTTAATTGTGTAAAACCAATAATACAATCAAGAAATGTCAGTATAAACTATTGTACATGTTAATTGTTCATAATTTGCTAAGTTGTTATATGACATGTTCAGAGATCCCAATATATTACATTTTGCCATCTACTTATTTAGAATCTATTAATGTCATTTTTTCTGCATTTTGGCTCATTTTGTTTGTATTTTCTTACAATATACACTCAGATAATAAATGTTGAATAAACTTAATTCACACAAAAATTTCTATTCAATCAAACTGAGTCAGTTTACACAGATTTTGTTACCTCAACATAAAGTTCAGTTATTGATGGAACAACACAAACATTTCAGTGCAATTTATTTGGGTTTAATTGGAATGAAATTCTCTTTGCATCAACATATGTTTTCATTCAGTAAAATGTACTTTTATTATTTTTTGTCCATTTTACATAAACCAGTTACTTAATATCAACATATTTTAAATTTGTATGTCAAACAACCTAGTTAATATTTTTTAAAGTATAAAACACATTGAAAAAAAGTTGTTAAATGTACATGATTTAAATATGTACATTGGTCACACACAAATGAAATGTTAAACTTCATCCTAAGTTATGTAAGTTAAAGTAAACACTTACACATATTATGTTGATGTAATGTATTTCATTCATATTTAGCCAGTGTACACATGAACACATTGAATGATGTAAATTTAAGCAACTTTTTTTCAGTGCAGTTGGCCTATTTTTGTCATGCAGTGTGACCGCTCAGATTAAAATATAAAATATTACATTTTCAAGAACATTACATTTTTTAGGTGCTCTCTAAGAATAAAAAATAGGGGTATATGAAATAGAACAGGGGTGCCCAATTGTGCCACCCAGGAGAGTTCAACCAACTCACCTGTCTTTAACATTTAAATGATTTGGAAGGCCTTCTTTAACTGGATCAGGTATGTTAAGTAAGGGCTGGAGCTAAACTCTGCAGGGTGGTGGCTCTCCAGGACCAAGACTGGGTACCCCTGCTATTGAATGATTCAGTTTATTGAGTTCAAGAACTATGCTTTCCAAGTATTTTGAACTGTTAAATATAACTTTTGCTTACCATACCATAAGGTCAAAGGGTCAGTGTGTATGAAATTGAGCTGACATCTCTTTTTGAGATTCCTCCTCAACAGTAATTATAAACAAAGGCAATTCTATAAATTCCTATCATTTGTATTCTGTCTTCTGAAAGGCCTATACTGGCTCCATAAGCTACAGGGTGCATGGACCCCTATGATTGGACCCCGCCACTTGCAATGTAACTTGTAGATGATTGTTAAGCTCTCACAGCAATTACAACCTGACTGTCTTGGTTGCAAACAATGATTATTTACAAATAGTAGCCTTTTTGCACCCACCTACTGAAAAAAGATTTAACGTGTGAAATTGAAACCAACTGCCCAAAAACTTACTTTCCACCAAACCAGTGTTAAAAGACAATAATTGCAAAGAAGTAATTGAAGGTACATGAATCAAACATTGTACAATAAAATCACTCTCACAGTTCTTTACATGGCCATTTACTATTCTTATTTTCATCAGTAGATGTTATTCTGTTATTCTCTTTCTCTCTTTACAGGTTTGCTGTGCCCCACCCCCTCTATGGTTACTGTAGATTCTGCTGGTTCCTAGAAGAGAATGCGCTGAGAAGCGCCACCATTCCTACAGGACTTAGGTAAGTTTATGCATCTCTTTCTTTGGAATACATGTCTTTAGTTATATATAGTTAAGAGTCCTTAGGGAGTGTTGCACTAAAAACAGATGGGTCAGGTCCCTCTGACATCATCACAACAACCTAACCTTTTGGTTTTTGGCAAACCCTTAGTAATGCTTTAGTATGCAACCTATATATCTCTGCCAAAAAATGAAATTGTAAGCTTCCAGTTTCCAGCATAACCTTTTCTAAACAGTTTAGCTGAAAGTGATGAGTGTGAAAAGGTTGCAAGTTACAGTAACTGCAAGCTTATGCAAACACAATGAATTAATAAAGTACATTAAATACATTTATCAAAACAAATAGGATTAAGATGCCAAATTGGCTTGTAGTAGCTACAAAAATATAGCTGAACTGAAACTAAAATGGAATGACTTATCGCCAGCAGAAAGCTATAGGCCATGAATACGCCCTGCCATATATGTTCATTGTCTGGGATTGCAATTTCTTTGTGGGAGCAATTTGAATTTCATCACGGTGGAATGGTGGGAAATGACCTTCATGACCTTTCTGTTTCTCTTTTGTCTCATGCTTGTTGGAGGCTCCTGAGTGTCTTTACATTGTATCTATAATAATTGGCCATTTATCAGAAACACCTACCACATTGTTTCACTTGGTTTTAAAAACTGTTTTTTTGTTAAAATATAATTTATTTCAGGTCACACTGCCATGCAAACATTATTTTGAACACTATCAAAACAGATTAAACAAATTGTACAATCCTCTCAAGTGACGCTTATGTACCCTCTTGTCATGGTCATAGCGGAGGACACTACAAGGCAAGGCAAATATATTTATATAGCACCTTTCATACACTGCAGTCACAGGAATGGATCTTACTATATAATCTTTTTGGCCCAGCTTTTAGACTCAACTTTTAAGTTAAACATATTCATATTACTTTTATTTTTATTTTTTTAATTATTTTTTGTGTCACATGAAAGAACAAAAATGAAACCTTTAGAATGGGTACATGACAATTATTGTTTATTAAGAAATAAGAGATAAAATGTTTACCTTAATAGATGATATGTGTATCTTGAATCTTTTTCTTTCTAGTTTAATGGGATCTTAACTAATTGAAGGGTTTCATACTTATGCCTGTTTAGTTATAAGCTTTGTGTCACAGCAGATGACATTTTATTGGACAAAATTTAATAGCGTCTAATTGACAGTAGTGTCTAATGTCTAATAGTGCCCTCAATTATATTGTCACTGTTAGGATAAATCATTTAATCTCCAAAACTCTACAAGAGGAGGAAAAATGTTCTTAAATTTAAATGGAAGCCAACTTACAAAGATTTTATTCCAAGTAATTTTAGACAATTTTTACTGGTCCATTCATCATGAAATGCAGACTTTGGGCCAATTGCTGAAACATATTTTACAAATTAAAGTCTTGGGGGAAAACATCCGTTCCATATGATACAATTTAAATTTTCAAAGAACATTCTGTTTTCATTTTATTTAGTTTGGACCATTGTGGGCATCATATAAATCACATGTTTATTAGTAGGTCTTAGAAGATCAAATCGCATTTTGGAACTATATTTTAAGCAATTACAGCCACATAAGAAACTAGATTGATCAGCATTTTGATGAATTTGGTATACAATTTGCCAAATGCTCATTCATAAATTATTGGCTTTCACTGCTTGCTTGTAATATTAGCCTTGAACCAGAAATACTTTTTTCCAATTATATTTGGCCAATTATCAAAGTCACAAAGACACAGTAAAACTTAAGGTGTTAATCTTAACATTGTTAATTAAGATTATCTCCACTGATACAAAAGCTGATGCAATGTACTAACTCACTTATAAATAGAAGTTTAATCATATGCAATCTTTTAATATCTGCTGTCTCATGCCTGTGCATGTAGTCTCATGCCTGCACATTTGTGGGTGTGTGTGAGAGTCGAAAACTTTGTTGGGTGAGGCTTAAAGATGGTGCCCCAGATATCATATTTTCTTGTCTTGTACACACCTTACATTTAGCCTAACCTTTACTATCTAGCCCATAGTAATAACTATGTAATCTTTTCACTCATGTTGTATATTCTGCATCTGTAGACCTGAATTGAGAGTTGATTGAGTACCACCGTGTAAGTCTTCATACAGACTGCCTTGCATATCCTTGCAAAATGATACCTGAGTCAAATGTCTCATCACCTTGAAATGGATCTGTTTATAATATACTGCTTTGGTATATTTATCACACTAAGCTGAAGCCATAATTAATAATCTTCACTAAACCATTCCTTTAATTATTCAGAGTTGTTTTTTAAAATGTATAAAAACACACTCACCTGTAGCAGCTGCCATATCTTCTCGCCAACCTCAAAGTCCTACCACAAAAAATTATGGTTTAATAAAGATATCAGAAAGGTACTAAACACCACACACTTGATTTTGGGCAGAATATGATGTTCTGATGTTTCAATGTTCTTATGTTTTAATGTTAATCTTACTTGTATGTTGCAAATACGCTGTGGAGCAGCGAAAAGTAAGAAAGCGAAAGCAAGAAAGTTTCCAAATAAGGAAGTATAAGCTGTGCCCAGACAGGTATTCTTAATACTACTTGAACTGAGTAGGCACTCATGCCAGAGTCTGAGCGCATGTGCCAGAGTTTACAGTCCCCTGCACAATTATTGGCACCCCTGGTGAAGATGAGTAGAAAGTTATAAGAAATTCATCTTTTGGTGAATTAGTTTGATTTCAGACTGAAAAAAGAGTCCAACATTTTATTGAAATAAATTTCTTCTGAGATTGGAAAAAAATGTTTAGCAAGAAATAATTATTTTTTTGCCCAGCGCTAGTTGATCAAAAGCATTGTCTGATAAATAAAATTGCTAAAGCAGAACTTAATTTTACTTTGGATAGGCTTTCTCTCTCTCTCTCTCTCTCTCTCTCTCTCTCTCTCTCTCTCTCTCTCTCTCTCTCTCATTAGGTATGTGAAGTTTTGTTTGATTTTTGGTTGGGGGTTCAAACATACGTTTCATGGCTTGGGTTGGACTCAGATTTAAATCTTTAATACTCTCAGTGGGTTGGGTCAGATCAGTCTCAAGCAGAGTGTTGGGGGTTTAGACCAAAAATTCAGGCCTGAACAAACCTCTACTCCACACTGCTCTGTTAAAACACAGCAGATAATTTGATTCTGTCTTTCAGGTACTGGAAAGGTGGACCAAACCCAATGGACCAAACCAACATCATGAATGGCAAGGGTTCTGAAGCTATATTGAACTGGGCTGATCATTACTTTATTTGAATCCATGAAAAAATCAGTGAGAATATTTCGCTGAATTGCACATGAACAAGCAACAGCAATTCAAAGGAGAGGCAGAGGATAGGACTGAATGATACAGTCGATATAGTCGTGTGAAAAAGTAAGTACACCCCATGAAATGTTTCTGTTTTTGTTTGACATGTGGGCATATCAATATTTGATAATCAGCTAAACAGTATGTACAGATAAATGTTCTGTAATAGAACAAAAACAAAGGAGATTTGACTTTGCAATCATTTATTTAAGAACAAATTAATTGAGATGTCTTTTTTCTGTTGAAAAAGTAACTACACCCCTGGCTTCACTGATCAGTATTCATAGTTGATTCTATGATTGCAAGATGGCCAGGCTCTGAGGTAGCAAAGCAGCTCCAAACCATAACATTTCCACTATCATGCTCTATAGTTTGTATGAGGTTCTTCTGATCAAATGTAGTCTGTGGTTTTTGCCAAGCTTGTCTTCTGGTACTGTGGCCAAATAACTCTCTTTGACTTGCCAATCCATAACTCATTGTTTCAGAAGCGTTGGTCCTTGCCTAGATATTGATGAACAAACTTTTAGTCTTGAACTGATGTTCCTCCTGGAACACCTCCCATATAGGTCAAACCTGTACAGTCCTGTTCTAATGACAGATGCATACTCTTTGACATCCGCAGTGGCAAGAGCTACTTGCAGATCTTGTGATGGAGTTTTAGGGTTCTTAAAGAGTTCTTTTAGCATCTTACTGTCTGATCTCAGGTTAAATTTGCTAGCGCCGGCCTTGAGTGGTATGTTGGTTTTAAATCTTCTCCACTTGTAGATGATCTACCAGACAAGGCCTTAGAGAGCTCTTTTGATCTAGGTATGATAATACCACACTTTAAAATAACAAACAGCAAACCAGACCAGACATCAGAGGTTTGAATAAGACAGGTTCCTCCCAGATATTTTCTAATAGTGTCCTAATCATTAGCAATTGATCGAGTGCACCTGACTTCAGTTTGACAATTTCGAGTAAGTGATATATATGGGTGTACTTACTTTTTCACATAAAGAAATTGGATTTCTGTTTATGTCAGTTATCTAAAGTATGACCAAATGTTAATTTTAGGTGTCACTTGTTAAGTTTTATTACCTTTATTTATCAACATTGTTCAACATGACCGAATATCTGTATGTCTAAATATGCTGGAAAAGTATTCATTTTTCATGAGGTGTACTTACTTCTACACATGACTGTGAGTAATAATAGTGTAGATAGTAGGGTTGCAACAATTAGTTATCATAATTGACCTCATATATTACTCAAAAAATGATCAATGTGGTTGAATTAAAAAAGTGTCCCATAATATTAATAGTTTCGTTAATTCCAACAAATTCTTATATATATTCTATACTCCTGATTGGAGATGAAATGACTTCTGTTGTGCCAGTTCTTCCTATACACAGACTACACAAGTTCCATAGAGCCCCCATCTGGCCAGAATGATATCATATACTTCATAACTTTTTTTTTAGATAAGCACATTATACCTTTCTAAAGAGACATGACAGAATGCCTTTGAAGCGCTATTACCTGTCAGGAGCTAGGTAGCTACATCTTGTAATACTCAAATAAGCGATCATTATGGTCTCTTGTTCAACCAGTGAGCAAGTAATCAAAAATGTTTGAAAGCTTTCTGTCACTTGTTTGCTGCTGCTGCTGGAGTTCAAAGGAGAACTATATCAGTTAACTTTCCCCATCAGGTGAATCTGAAATGGCTTCTAACTCCTTTTGTAGTGCATTAAGTAAGTAATGAAATTATGAACTTTACACCCCAAACAATGCAAAATATGCAAAATGTAAAGCCATTTGTGTTTCAGCCAAAAGGCACTCAGATTCCTATTCTTATCACTAGTTTGCTAACGAGACGTAACAAGTGGTCCAGATTGTCTTTGTCCCAAAAGCGTTTTGAATGGACTAACCTCTTGAACATTAATTTTGAGATTTGCCGTGAGCTTTCTTATGGTGAAATCATTGACGATTTTTGCCTCAAGAAAATGTATAAAAGCTAAAGCTAAAGCTAAAAGTGGATTATTGCAAAGGGAATTTATGACAGGGAGAAGGGTGAGGCAGGGGGTCAGGGCGAGTCTAGTTTAGCTAAAGCCACTGGTAAGGCTAGGACGGCACTGGTTGCATTATAAGGTGGAATTGTTTGTGGCATAAACAGGACTTTAAATGAAGGCTGCAGTAAAGAGAGATGAGCTCAAAAAAGGTAGCCCATAAAAGTCACAACATGCCTGTTATGCAAAGCAGCATTTCACAGCAGCATCACGCACAAGGCAACAAAAAGGATCCTCCAATAAAAGCCTTGTTAAAAAGCTGATAGGGCCAAATGAGTTTGTTATCAATGTTATAGTTCAGTGCCAACTCCAGAAATGCTGTATAAGAGAAGCAGACCATACACTTGTAGCCATTGCAGAGCAAGTAAAAAATCCACATAATAATTAGTTGCAGCCTTAAACAAGGTCATGTTGAAGGTGATCCATAAATACATATTTATTTTTTTCTGGGCAGAATTCCTTTCCTGTAGTAACAGAAATAAAAGTTTTATTGTGACTACAGTGTGTCTGACTGTGTGTGTCACTACTGAATGTAATAACAATCAGCAATTTGCTATAATTTTATCTTTGGCAAACTTTATTTACAAACACACAGAAACTTCAATCATGAAATATGAACTGAACTGCAAACATACAGTAATACTTCCAAAACTACTCTTTTACCTTATAGGCAGATTCTTAAAAGTACAGTTACCAGGTCATTTTTTCTTCATAAAACATAAACTTCATGAAATAAATATCAATGCACACCTATAAAACCTCTATTAACATGAAGTCAAGTTGACTTTGGTCTTTTTGTTGAAGGTTCTCCATGTTCAGAAGCAGCAGAGGGTTCTCCAGCAACTGCAACAAAAAGAAATAAAAGATTGTCCAAAGTCTTAGAAAGCAGTGATTCAGTGAAAGAATAAATGCACAGCAGTTTTGCCTGTTGGTCTAACCCACACTAGTTTCAGTGGGGAATAAATTAGCTGAAGTTCAAAAGCTCTAAGTTGAAGGTCAAAATCAAGGACACAGTTTTAAAGCCCACAGTGTCTGCACAGTTTTTACTGCAATGTGGTCTATTTTGTTGTTTTGCTTGACAGTTCAGAAACAAGTTACAACAGGCTGCAGCACTGATATAAAAAATCTATGATCTAAACTGAAACCTGAAGCCTTGGGAGAAATGTTAAACACAAAGCTCTATCATAAACAACCCTATACCTTAACTTGGAATGTAGTTCTTTTTATGTGTTCTCCAGGTGGCTAGTAACTAATTTACTCAATTTTGTGTACTTCAGTAAAATTTTTATGGATTTGTATTTTCCTGCATATTTTCAAATTATGATTGTTTTACTGCTGAGTATATTTGTAATTTTTTCTAAGGAAATGACTCTACTCAGCTACATTTTAGTCATTAACAATTACCTCATTTTTTGTGTTTAATTCAGTTGTTCCATTGTTCCACACAGTATCTACACTGCTTTATTTTATACCAAGATTATATCAAAAAGAGCAGAACAAAACCTAAAAGCTTCAGTTCCTATGCTGATAGATGCTGAATGTACTAAGTTCCACTGCAGTTCTGTGGGAAACTCAGTACTTAAGTATTTTTTTACTTCAAACTGTTATTTTTCTACTCAAGTTGTTTTTTGCAAATGTACTTTTACTTGAGTCATTATGTCACCAAAATAACAATATTATGGGTTTAGGCAAGTCTACACAGCTCATATGAAAGTACTAGATTTCTTAATCAAACATAATTAAATAATAATTAAAAACAATTAAAAACATTTGCAATAATGTTTTAAATTATAAGATATTAAACTTTGTAAAGATATTAAACTTAAATGCTATATTAAGCATCAGCAAAGCTTCGATGAAAAAAACAGGACAGAAACACTGCTCAGACAACACTGCTCAAAAACATTTGCTCATTATCAGAGAACTGTTTGGCCGTGGCCTAATATTCTATCCAGCACACTTGATTTGACTTGTCTCTGTCCAAGACTTCTAACCTATTGTCCCAGTTAAGTAGAAATAATAGTGTGAGTGAGGAGAAACGAGTGAAATGGGCTCTACATGTGCAGATTGTGGTAAAGACCTGGGGTTCCCAATGTGTAGCCCACAATGGTTTTCACAGTTTGGAGGTCTGGTGATGTGCTGATGATGCCATGACATACACATACAGACCCACCAACCAATCATGCTCTACTAAATCACCTATTTTGTAGATGATTCTATGGTGGTAGCCATAGATGTAGATGATTCTATGGTGGATGCCTAATTTTGTATTGGCCTCATTTTATAAATGTGCATGGATAAATCAGCAGATATTTCCCAAATTGATAGATATAAGATAATTTGCTGTAAATGTGACTCTCCTGGTGATTCTCTCCTGGATGTGAGGCTCCTTTCGACAGATCTACTGCAGATCTTTCTTGCGTTCTTCTTAGATGTTTTTTTGTGCCACATGGATGCAGTGTCATATTTTTGATTCAGTTATGCTTTTTTTAATCTTGTTTTTTTTCCACTCTTGTCTTTGATGTTTTTATGTGTTTACAGCCTCAATATAATGGTTGTCAGTGCTGTCAGTGTATTCATTTTTTTACTTCTTTACTTACGTTAGCACTCATAAGGCCGAACAGAGGCATGTTGTGAAGATATGTTTAAAATTCCATGTGATTTAAAGGGATAAATTAAGCCATAAATAAAAAATACTTTTATCCATCCATCCATCCATCCATCATCTAAACCGCTTATCGCGGTGAAAAATACTTTTATGATGATATTAATTAAATTAATGATAATAATTATACAGAACGTCAGCAGTTAGGCTCACTGACACATTGCTGCAGCTTGACGCCAATCCACAGCCTGGTACCGGTCCCTGGGCCAGTGGCCACCCCACTGTTTCTGCTCGCTAAAACATTGTACAACTTTTACGTGGCGATGCCTTAAATGGTTTTCTGGGTAATAAATTGGTCAATTCGACATTGGAAAGTTATTCATGGGCTCAATTGCACATAAAGCAAACATGGATTTAGGTTCACAGGGTCTTTAAAATGTAAACTGTTTAGTTTTGTCCAGTGTTTACAGTCTAATGCAGGGCTCGGAGATGTATCATGTTTCAGTATGATTATTTTCAGTGTGATTATTAGAAGACTTACAATACATCCTAACAGAAACAAGTGGAGCCTTCTAAAGAAAATTGAAGCACCAACCAAACCATCCATCTGGTGACCCATTTTCCCCCAGCAGAAGTAATTTAGTAACTTTCTTCTATCCACTTCAGACCTGTGCTGTGCTATCTTGTTAAACATCAGCACAAACGACAGCAAAGAAAAAGGTATTGTCTCCAGAGGACATGCGTGGGCCCATATACTTACTTTCAGGTGGTTCAGTCTTGCTCCACTTTCTTTTCTTTTGTATCATCCGTTTTATCTTCTCCAGTAGTTCAATGACTTGCATTTCATTACTTCTGACCTTATTGTTAAGAACATGATATCTGTCCTTGCACTGTTCCACCAACCATTTGAGTTCTTCTTTTACTCCCTCTACATGTTCTTCAATAGTCTTCTCCCCCAACCAATCTCCTCTGGAAAACAAGACCATGGTGTGGTCCCAAACATTTAAACCCAAAAGCTCTAAGTGCTCCTGCACAGCAATCTTGTGCCTTTTCACAAATGGGGCACCTAAAGGATAAACCAGTAGAAATGCATGGGGTCCTCTGCCAAGCATCTCAACACTTCTTTTGAGTTCCTGCTTAAGTTCATCAGATGTGTCCTCTGCAGGAACCCAGTTCCAGCTTGGTGTGTCCACCACAGTGACCTGAGTACCTGCAATTTTGTTAGTTTCCATGACACATGCTTCTGTTTGGGCCCTGATGCCAAACACCTCCTTGTTCAGAATGGTGTTTCCAGATGAACTCTTCCCTGCCCACCGTCCTCCCAGCAATACTATCTTCACATGAGGTGTTTCTGTTAAAGAAGAGAAATGGTTGTAGTTAGGAAACATATGCATTGACATACTAATTCTAGTCTACAACATAAATGCTTGGACAACGACACAGTTTTTATTGTTTCGGTTAGAATGCAGTTTAAAAGTTTGGACTATGCTTTCAACATAATGGTTGTAGTATGTGAAAAGACTATATGACTGAACAAGTTCAACCAACAATTGTGTTTTAGCTAGAGCTGCCATGAAATGCATGGTTAGCTTGACACTAGAGGAAATTAGCATTATGGTAGTGGTGTTAATTGAATGAAGAATGTCTTAACTGCTTTAAACATTGTTATATGTGACAAACCCATGTCTGTATCTGGGTTTCAGTGAACTGACTGGAATGTCCCATCCTAAAATCAACAATATGCCTAAGCACAATACAGTGAGGGAGCTACCCAGTAGTTTTTTTTGATACTATGATGTCTTTGCATCAATGTCAAATGCAATTGTGTTACCAGTGTCTCAATGTTCCAGCTACCTGGGACTTTTTTGCCCCTACTAGGTTTTTTACCCTTTGATCTCATCCAAGTACTTTAATGTTGAGCATACATCAATATCAATCCGATCCAATCTTTATGTTTTCATAGGTAGTGCAGTCACTCAATATAAGTGGGATATACAAAGTGAGAATTAATTCAGTAAAAAAAAATTTTGTGGCATTCTGGGCCCATATACATAAAGCTTCTCAGAAGGACTGCTGATCGTGATCAGATTCCTCTCTTATTTACTGTGACTTTATTGACAGGAACAGATCCTGGATCAGCACTTCTATTCTGAGAAGCTTTATGAATAGAGGCCCTGGACTGATATGTTGATGTTGTTTAGGCGCTTAATCAGAAAAAAATCTCACTTTTTTTTAAAATAGTAAGAGTTGATGTAATAAGTAATTGTTAAAATTTCAAAGCATGCCCTTCAGTCTCCAGTGCATGCAGTCTATATTTGGAAATTAAGCTGCAAAAACAGGCTGTTTTGAAAATTTAATCACTGTTTAATTACAAAAAATCTTCACTAGTGTTAATAATGTCAATAATTACATTAGTTGTAGTGAATGTATGCATCCTAATTTACAAAAATAAAGATTCTTGCCTTGGACAAACTTTTTATAGGACTTTATAGAATCTTTTGGATTTTATTAAAAAGTTCTTCACACTTGTACATCTCATTCAGAAAAAGCAGTTAAAGAATTATTCACTGAAAACTTCAGAGTGTTCTCAACTATTTTAACAACATGGACTGAGCCAAAACAGCAGTTTTGACTCTGGATATGAATGGTGTTGGAAATGGAATGATTTTATGTAGCCATCATCTATTTTTATTCTCATCATGAATGTTCTGGGTTTGCAGCACAAATAAAAAAAAAATAATAATGAGATTAGTTTCTTCATTTGTGACTTCTTCATATATGCTGACAGAAAGGTAATACAGAGAATGATGTTGGCCAATATGTTTAACATTACATAAAAACATATTTTAGGAATGTTTTAAGTGCAAGAATTAAGCCTTAAATGATCCTGGTATCAAATTATCCACAGCCAAAGGTGGAAAGTAACAAATACTATTCACTCTGTTTACAGTAAATTGTTCCCTGTGATGGTATTGTTTGAATAAAATTAAATCACTTTTACTTGGGTTTATTTCTAATAAAGCACTTTTATTTCACTACCTTAATTTTTAAAAACTGTTACAGAGTGAAAAAAACTGTGAATTTCAGCTAATAAACTAATTAGAAAGCCTGGTTAAATTGAAAAGATTCCATCGTGAAAACCAATCAAAACAGAGCAGCAGCCAAAAACACTTGATGATTTCAGAGAAGTTTAGTGGAGACAGAAAGAGGATAACCACATGAGGAACATACTTTATCCTATTGGTCATGTTCATTCTGTTTCAAATGAATGAGGAAAACAAACATGCTTCCTGAAACATGCCAAAATCTCCACTTTTCACAGCTCAACCTCCACCATCAGGGAGTGTCCAAACAAGTTCTATGTCTTTTTACTGTTTTCTTCTTACTCTGTTTTTAAAAATTACATTGTGACTATTTAATTTAAAATCGGTTGCGAATGTTTTATCGCAAGTGTCTAGTAGCTTGATACTTTAGTTAACACGTGTTAAACCTAAATAGTGTGGTGAGGGTGGCTGGTGGGAGTGTAAATATACTGATTTCTGTGAAATTCTTTTGTTGTCCATGCTGGACAAAACAGATATTGCCTCACGTGAGACACAAGCCAAAACATCTGTGCGTCATTCAACTTTTTAAAAAGTTAAAAAATGCTTAAAAAGTGCTTAACTGTAATATTCAGATCATCATTCGACTTGATTGTAGAGAAAAAAATAAAGTTTCTGTATCTGGAGTGGAACGTACTTAAAAATGTATTAGCAAAGATACATTTGCCCCTTAATCTCATCTTGCAGATGATACTATGTTATCAGAGACTTTCTGTTCTGTCAGTTCATTACAGTACACAGTCTCTGCTCTCTCTCAGTCTACACAGAAACATGTAAATGTGCACTAGCAGAGCATGCTGTGATTAGTCTCAAGACTCACAAACTTTTTCCCCATACCAGTCCAGAGCCCTATGGTTGGGACTCTCTTAGGATTTAGGGAACTGAAAAGGTTCTTCTATGGTGTCATTAATTTTATAACTGTAAGAAAAGAAACATAATAGAGAACACTGACCTCCTATTCACTATTTAACCTCACAGATGTGCAAACTTGAAAATATCAATATTGTATTGGTCCCTCAATGGCTTTGTGACTGTGAGTTGTCCAGGCCCCAAGACAGGGAAGCAGTCCTGTATCATTATGCTACCTCCACCAGGCTTCACATTGAGTTTTTGGTGTTGGTATGATAAGTTAAACCTTTTTTCTCATCTTCCCACAGAGCATTGTTGCACTAGTGCTGGGGAACATCTTAGAGGGTCAACCAAGCACTTTTTAAACAAGCAGCAAGGATTTGGCATGCAGTGATATAGTAGACTATAGTAGACAAATATAAGAAATAGCTTAGCTATAAGATGTATATTAGGTTCTTTGCCACTTGTTGATCTCTATGGTGGGTCCTTGCAATAAACTGTATAGAATGTATACTCTTAGCAGAGTATGGAATTTCTTCCATTTAAAAATGTCTGCTTGGCCTCACACTAATGGAGCCCCAAGAAATTGTTTTGTAACCTTATTGTGAGCTTCTGCCTTTCTTCTGAGGCCCTCTGAAATATCCTCTGTGGACAAAATGCCCTTGAACAGAATTTTGTTGGGAAGATCAGGCACCTCAAATTGAGTATATGGCATGGTTGGTCAAGCACACATCTGAATTAATTAGAACACTTGCCTCCAATTATCCTTTCTTCAAGAGGTCAGTATCCCAGAGGTTCACATGGTTTTTAAACTCAGTGAGCTTGATTATTTACACCCTTTTGTTCAATAAAGATACAGCAAATGTGAGTGGGTGTGTTGTTTTTAAAACAAGGCTCTATTTATTTGTTTTAATGTAAAGAAGAACAGCTGTTTGTATAGAAGTCTTTCATGCAATAATCCAGATTATAAATTGTGGTTCTGTCACAGTTTTGGAGATATACATTTGTATAAAGCTGTGATAGGGGACATCTAGTCAAATACAGGTAAACTTATAAACTCTGGACAATAATTCTGTCATTTTCCAATAAACTAAATATTTGTTCTTAATTAAGTAATTTCCTCTATTAATCCTTTTACTCATTTACTAAATTATTACTACAGTAACTACTATTTCTTGAGCAATGGTTTTCAGTTTCCTTTTTACCCCTGGATACAAGATAATTCACCTCCATAAGGAAGGAGAAAGTCATAAGAAAATAAATGAAAAAAAGATAAAGTTTTAAAAAAACTAGTGTTCAAAAAATGATTAAAAGAAAAGTCAAAATGAGACCAACAACCATGCAACACCAAGTAGACCACCAAAACTGTCACCATCCGATACATAGTACTTAAAGCTTTCATCGTTGAGAGAGAGGAGAAAATTAAGCTTCACTCTTGCGTCAGATCTGAAAAATCCACAGGTGTTTATTCCACTGTAAGAAGATAACTCAACACTATGGGTCTGAAAGAATGTGTAGCTGTTGAGAAGCTGTTACTGAGAAAAACAACAAAAAAGAAGCAAGTTTGCACTAGAACACCAAACTGCAGATCTGAGATTTAAAGTAAGGTTTTATGGCAGGGGTGCTTTGAAAAACTAAAAGTAAGAAAAATTTATATTGTATTGAGTCGTTGAGGCTTCTTTTAGAACAGTGGAGGTATGCCAGTCAGTTGCAAGTGCGAAGTGGCTTTATTTGGGGCAGTCCAACATTCAAAGCCCATACAGGTAGGGGTCAAACACAGGCAGGCAATATAAGAGGCAGACCCATAGTCAAAAACCAGAAAGACCCAGCAAGAGTCAAAACAAAGTTAAAACAACACAAAGTAACATGGCTAAGAACTCAAAGACACAAACACAAAGACTTTGCAAAAACTAAACCAAACAAAAGGTTGAAAAGGAATAATGAGTCCTGGAATCACATGATGGTGTGAGTGAGCAGAGCCAGGGACAGCCCAACTGTAGTCTCCCCAGAGGGGGAGACTGAGACAATATGACATCTGTATAAACAGTTAAATATGTTTTCTGCTTTTCTCCTGACATTCAATGAAAAATGAATTACTCCACATACTTCCCTGCATGTGCCTGAAAAGCTCAACCTTGAGCTGTTTTTCCTCCCCACTAAAGAATGCAATTGAACCTGAAACCTGTTTTGATTTATTTACAACACAAACCAAGAATTTGATCTTTTATTTAACTATTCCTTTAACTGCTCATTCCATCTTAATGATAGAGAACTGAAAAGTGAGAAGTGTAAGATACTACTAAAAATACTCACCTGTAGCGGCTGCCATGTCCTCTCCAAATTTGAAGTTCTTCACTAAAAAGATTCTCCCAGAAGATCACTAGATGAGGCTTCTACATCTAAAACAAACATTTTCTGTTTAATTTACACTGATAATATTTTACCATGTGCATTATGTCCACACTTAATCTTGGACAGAAGCTTGAACCCTTAAAGTTGCATACACAGTATCTAGCACTGGGTGAGGAATCAAAAAAGGGAAGTGAAAATAAGAAGTTTATCCAATCAGGAATCAAGATCTTAGCATGCCGTGCTGAGTCAACTTTACAGCATGTGAAGCAAAAGGAACTTCTGTGCTTGAGAAACTATAATCATATAAAGTAGGAAGGGCTTCTGCCAAAATATCCAAAAGCCATTTTGAACTAGTTCTCTGAATGAGGCCTTGCATTTCTTTTATTGGACGATGGACGATAGAAGCAGTTGGCCTTGGACAGTGTCTATTGTCTAATTACAATTTTGATGCTGGTAAAGTGCATCAGTAAAGTGTCTCTAATCATGTTTATCACCTTTCTAATTAAGGTTATTGGCTCTTTAGTCATGTAACGAATTTGCTTGGTGAACTGATACCGTTTAACATTGAATTACTGGAGGGTCTAGTTGGTGGTGAGCCATAACAAGCGCACCATGAATCTCCCTAAAGACAAACTTTCTCCAAATAATAATGATCTTTGACCCATTAAATGGCCAGGGCCCACTGGTTTTATTACACACTTCTATAATCTAAGAATAGCTCAACCATTTTGCATTGTAGTTACTGAATAATAAGCCTTAGCATGTAATAAGTCTGGGATTTTAAAGGGAAGAATCATGTTTTTGGTGTACAGTATACGTCTACACATCTTGCAAAATCACCATTCATATCTGCTATTTTTATAACAGGCAAATGTTCATCAATCCTGAAGTGCGTTACAAAAGAGGTAGTGGGTGGCGTGCTAGCGAAAAAGACAGTTAAGTCCGTTTCACAATCTAACAATTTCTGCAGTGTTACTCAAGGACAAACGTGCCGAGGCCTTTATGTAAAACATACAGTACGAACCATATGTTTGCAGAATAAACAGAGTAAGTTCCTAGAGGCCATCTAACCAAAATCATATAACTAAGAATGTTTTTCCTTTCTTAACAAAGAATGCAGTGTTTACGTATCAGGTTATAGGTTGCTTTATAAATAACTCATTTAAGCAGACAGGATAGTAACACTGCAGAATTTTGAAGTGGCTAGAATAAATTGATGAATGTGGCCTGGTGACATATGAAAATGTATAAGAGATCCATAAGTATAAATATATTATTCAACATGTTTTACATAATTCCAGGTTCTGTAGTGGTCAAACTAAAGGGCTACTCTAAGCTTTGTAATGCAAATATTCCTCAGTTTGATGCCCTTGGGTGTGCAATTACACTTTGGATACTGTGATGGTAATAGCTTTCCACCACAAATCCTCAGATATCCTGTTAGATAGCTCAGCCTCCAGTCTTACACAATGCATAGAAAAAAATATTAAATTAGGGAAATAAACATGATTACAAACACATCATATATTGATCCAAATTAATACATATAAAAAGAAACGTTCTGGGAAGTACTTGCCTTGCCCCTTCCCTTCCCCCCACCACATGTATAGCCATGTAGTGTGCAATATAATACACAGTTACAGTATAAATCTTTTCCTTGCTAGTTACATTAGCCTTATGGCTCCAGTGCTAAAACTAAAAAGCAAACTTTGAACACCAACACAACTACACTGATTGATTAACTACATTTGAAGTGAGGAGAAATGTGTGTTAATAAGATTTTTTGTATAATTATCTCTTTAATATCACTTTTAACTAAATATTTTGCATAGAGATTAAGTGGCTAATGTGTTATGTGCAAAGTGTAAAAGAGATGTTAAAATTTGAAGCGTATCATTGTATTTCACTCAGTACAATCTGCAATCTTCAGTCCACAAAAACAATAATTCCTGTAAAAGCTTTGAAGGTCAGTGCATTCTAATTAAATTCAAAAGACAAGAGCCTTTCTTTCCTAAAACAGTATCATAGCTTCAGAGGATGTTTGACTTTTTTTGCAGAAGGTCAAGCACTGCTCCCTTCTCCTCGTATTATAAAGAGTCTTTCTAGTTAGAGAAATTGCTCTAGTTTCCCCTCGCTAATATCAGCGGTCACTGTAAGAACATAACCGTCTACTCTCTGTGAATACTGATACTCCTCTGTGAGCTTAAAAGGAGAAGGAACCTATTGTTTGAGTAAAAAGGGACCTTTTCTGGGTCCTGCATTGTCCACACACAGACAAAACCACACAAGATATACACACAAATTTCATTTACTTTAGTCCATTAACCATAGCTTGCCTAATGTATTGATGGACAATACGTTTAGAGATTTTGGCTTTGTCCCCAGAGAAGTTGGCATGTGTTCATATCTGCGTTGGGCACATTAAAATAGATCAGGATGTGGAATTAGAGCTTTCTGTGTGCTACTGTGTTGCTATTACTGTATGAAAGAAGAATTTTACATTTTACATGACCATTTTTCAACCTCTAAATCTCTCAGAATTAAACAGGATGTTCTTGTTTTTGCCTTTGAGACTGATGTGTGTAAATAACTCTGTTCTGATTGGCTGCCCTGTGCACTGTTCAAAGAGCAGTCTGGGCTGAAACACTCCTTATAACTTCAGCATGAATGGGCGGGGCTAATCTGGAAAGAAACACCAAAGGTTTAGAATTTAAAACAAAGAAAAGTTAGGACATGTATAATAAAGAAGATATATTCTGGATTTTGCATTATTTCTAGATCTATATTCAAGCCTATTTGTGACATTGATCATGTTAAGGTCTTTGTGCAAAAATATATATTTTTGGAGTCTCATCTCTTCGATTATAGCTCATGTTGAAATGACTCAGTTGGATTTGATCTGCTCATCGGAGGCTTTTGCACAAACTTGTGGAATCAAGCTCAAGTGTCATTAAAGCACAAGGCCAAACGCCAAAGAAAATCTGAAAATATGTACCTTTTGTAAATTTTTCAAGTAACTCAAATTGTTATGCTGCCGATTTCATTGTCATGGAAAATATTGTATGAAATTAGAAGAGAATGCAAAACAAAAGCATTTTTACTTGTTTCAGACCACACTGTATATCCGACTAGTCATCCTACAGCAGTTTAGCTCCACTCATTCATGCTGAAGTTATAAGGAGCAATTCAGCCTGGACTGCTTTTTGAAAAAGGCCCAATACAGGGCAGCCAATAAGGACAGAGTCATATGTCAGCCTGTATGCAAATGCATGTTTTTTGTGACATCAGCAAAAACAGAGAGGTAGCTTATGTGAGCTCATGGATCAGGCTGCCTCTGACTCACAGTTATTACATTGGAAACCCATTTGAGTGCATGAAAACGTATGGAATACACTCCAGTGTTGTACAGTAAACAGGATGCTTAACAGAACTGAATAATTGAAATAAAAATATGCTCAGCATGCAGTGGCAGTTTTGACTGTGTATATGAAGAAAACACATTAATATTAGAATAAATACAAATAACCTGGTTCTCACGGCAGGCCAGGATTGGTTTGGCTAATCAGTGCATCATTATGTTGAATCATGTGTGCTGGTAATGGAATTTAACAAATCTTCGTGATGGCTGGAGCATCCAGGAGAAATCTGGAACCAAACTTTGTTCTACTGTTTTTCAACTAAGAAATTATTGTTACCTTTTACTGTATTTATTATATATTCTAACGATATATCTGTGTGCTGGACATGCACATATGTATAAAATACACACTTTGGACTACACCACAGTCCCCTTTAAAGGGAACAGTAGGTTAAAAAGCAAAAAATTGTCTTTTTGCCTCAGCATTAAAGGGTTAAAAGTCACTTGTGAAGAGATATATGCACTAGTGAGTGAGCACCACAGGCCCAGCGGCAGTTTTATGTTCAGTTGTGAAAAAAGAAAGGGTGGCATCCAGTGTTAGAGAATGAATGTCTTTTGTTCAGCATACACACACACACACACACACACAGCTGCTGTTCCAAAAACACCTGGCCAGCAGGTGCAAACTCACAAATGGAAGTGAGGAGTTGTTCTATAACCGCACACTCACAAACATTCACACTCATTAATGTACATTTTGTGTATGCCAAAACTGCACACACTTGCCAAAAGACATACACTGTCTCAACCTGTGCTCCAAAACAGCCGTCTCTCAGGAGACACACATCCAAGTACCCTAGAAGTTTATTTCCTGCACTTCATTCTATTTTCCACACCAATAAATCAATTCCTGCTCACACATCCTGAAGGAGTGTGTGTGTGTGTGTGCATGTGTGTGTGTGTGTGTGTGTGTGTGTGTGTGTGTGTGTGTGTGTGTGTGAAAGGGTTTCAATGACAACCTTGTAGTTCATAAAGAGCAATTAGCTTCATCTGACTTGGTTAATTAAGGAAGAAGATTGATGGAGACGAGAGACAAAAGTACAATATTAACACGCAGAGGAGCTGATAAAGACCTTGACTGCATCAATGTTATCTTACTCTTAAAAAACCTCATTATTTAAAGCCAAAGCTCTGAGAACCTGAAAATAAAATAATAAATAGTAATATACATCTTACAAGAAATGGTTCTTAATGGTTTTTGGCTTGGACATACAGCTCTATGTAATTTTTCATATGTGGAGGTTCTTTGAACGAAAAACCAAAAATGTCTGCATAATTCAATCATTGCACTGTAAACTAAATAATTCAGAGTGGTTTGATGTGAAGTGGTGCATTGTGGAAAAACCAGGGGAACCAAATACACATGAACCAAATACAGCAATTGGCCCCTTTATTAAGTACATTTTCCTTGCATATACACTCTGTTTATTTTATGAGCTCCACATATAGGTGCACTTTGTAGATTTACAAATACAGGGTGTAGTCCATCTGCTTCTCTGCATACATTGTTAGCCCCCTTTTACCCTGGTCTTCAATGGTCAGGACCCCACAGGACCACCACAGAGCAGGTATTATTTGGGTGGTGGATCATTCTCAGCATTGAAGTGACACTGATGTGGTGGTGGCGTGTTGGTGTGTGTTGCGCTGGTACGAATGGATCAGACACAGCATGCCACGAACATGTCAGTGTCACTGCAGTTCTGACTACAGTCTGTAACTGTAGAAAGTTACAAAGTGCACCCATATGGTAGGTGGAGCTGATAAAATGGACAATGAGCATAGAAACAAGGAGTTGACGTTACAGTACCTTTTTCACAATATATATATATATAAAGGCATTAAAAAATCCAGTGACCGATGGAGGCAACATGGCCTTATTGTACAGAGTAAGGCTTCGCAAAGTCTGGCATATTAGGGAGTGAGTTTATTATTAGGACTGAGTTTTTATAAAACTTTTACTTTATGTGAGCAACTGGGACAATTTATAAGTGCCTCTTGGCCTATTTCTATTCTGAGATGCTTTTGTGAACACAACTAAGTCTCTTCGAATCTTAGCCTCCAATCTAAACCTCAAACTAAGAGATCCATAGGCCATGCAGCCATGCACCTTCAGGTGTAAAGGATATCTTATATTTAAAACATTTTTCTACAGCATATACACTCAGATCATGCATTTTTAAAATGTAAGCATAAGCACTTCAGAACTTCAGAAATGCTTCATCTGCTACAGAGAGAGGGGGGTGGCTGTTTCTGATTTGTGCTTCACAAGGTATTGCGAAATAATAAGCATCGGTACATAAAGACAAGTGCGAGACAGGAAAAACAATAAACAATTTGACATCTCTAGGGTACAAACAGCATCTCTTCTCTCAAGTCTTTGGCTTCCACGACTGCTTTCATTATGATCTGACTCAAAGCCTCGCTCTGCTTTGGGTGGGGAGGGGCGAGAGAGAGGAAGCTCTGAGATCCCAGGGCTAGATGTTGATTTGAAGAGAGCAAAGAAAGAGTAATAGCCTTTGATGTGGAGGAATAAAAGCTGCAGCCTCTCTGCTTTGAAGGCTGAATGTTAGGAAACTGCAGACTAATTGGTGGTGTAATCTCAGTGGATGGCAGGGCAACGGACTGAGCGACTTCCTACCACCCCTATTCACTGGATTCCAAAGTGCATAGAGCTCAAAGCTCGATGCATCAGTTTAAATGCTTTTATTTACTTTTTTTTTACTGCCTCTACTTTTGGTTAGTAATGGGTGCCAAATCTGTTGAGTAAAGTCAGATCATGATCTACACTGGACAAAAGCAAAGGCACAGAATTTACTCAATTTAAATGTGCAGGCCTACATGAAGGAATTTTAACATGAAATATATAATATTTTTTCTCAGTTTTATTTGGCAGAGCCACCCATGTTCTGCCCACAGATGCATTCTTTCATAGTAACAGTTGCTACATTGGACAAGTTTTACAGAATGTTGGAAGCAATCCCATTCAACATAATGAGAAAGCTAACACCATGTTCTTACAGCACGTTAGATCAACTAAAATGGGTGAGTATCCTATTGTTGAGCAGCCTGGTTGTATTTGCTAACTTATATCTGCTAAGTATACTTAGGTAAGTAGTTAAGTGTCCTGATCAATCAGTGACACAAAACAAATCGTATTTATTTACCTCTAACTTCCAGCCTTCTGACAATTTCTCTCCAAATTGTTTCTTTTCTGTTAACATCCCCATAATATTTACTGGAAAAGAGATCTCGCCTTTTCTCCTCTTCCATTTTGAGCTGGATTGGAAGAATGTCTGTCAAAAATGCACCACATCGCGCTCTGCCACTGGCAGCTAGTGTAGACAGCTCATAGATTATAATGGGGCGTTTTGGTCTTGTTATTATCGCTCATTTGGACAAGGTGTTATTGTGAAAAGTGTGGCATTACAATTTGACACTTTTTGATCATTATTAATTAAAAGTTACATGATAGATCATGTTTGTTTTATTTATTTTGTGTGTGGTGGGGGGGTTGTGTGTGTGTGTATAATCAAGCTAATGTTAGCACCATGGCTAATTCATCACTGTCATTTCCAAACTGCCTAGTTTCGATTAGCTACATCATAGACCATCTTCATAACATAGCATTTAATAAAGTAGTAAGCCACATGAGTCCTAACACATTCTTATGTGTAATAAAATCGCTGTAACATATGGTCACAAGTGGCTCATTGCTTTAATAAAATAGCAATGAAATAAAATATGATAAAAACGTTTTCAGTAAATAATTTGTTTCAATGAATTATAATCACAATTAACAATTCTTCTACCAAGAAACGTGCATGCCACTTTTACGAAGAAATCTTCAACTGTTGAAGGAGGGCAAGAACTTCAGGTCACCTATCATTGCATATTGCAGTGATTTCATGAACTTTATCAATTTTTCAAATTATCATAATATATCGATGCTTAATGCAGAAACCTTCACCTTATGAGTAGTTTTTGCTTACCAAATTACCACTGCAATGATGATGCTAATTTCTGCTTGCTCCTCTATGTGATTTCCTGTGTTGTGTTAGCATCAAGCTAACAGTGCCACTCTGGGTTTAAAACTACTAAAGGCAGATCCAACCAGAAATCACGACACCTGAAACATAAGACATTCAAGTAACACACTGTTCAATTTTTATAGAAGTTGTAGAGTCTTTTAATAAATACTTTAATTTAATGCCTGACACTGAATATTAATGCAAAGGCGATTTATGTTTTTTAGCCTGTTCAGCATGCAATCCTTTGCTTAGTTGTTAAGAAAATAATTTGTCTGCCCATCAGTTTAAAAACTGTGTTCTTATTTCATGTATACAGTGATGTGCAAACAGCATAGCAGTTCATTCACAGCACAATGGTTTTTATTAACTTGCCACATTAATGCTGCATTAAAATGTTGTAAGGCAGTCATAGGTGTGCATATAAGGAGTATTTTACAGGTATGTAAACATGGCTCAGCCAGACCAGATTTTAAGAATGGAACTACAGTCATATGCAATAGTTTGGGCACCCCACGTCAAATCACTTTTTGCTGATTTTCCCAAGTGAAAAGTAGTTTACACATCTTCTGCAGAGGGAACATATCTGCATATTTACAGTTTACTTGCTGAATTTCCCATGTTGGAAAAAGATCAACCATAAAATGTGGCCTGTGCAAAAGTTATGGCACATTTTATGTTAGGTCAACTGTGTATTTGATAGATGTCCACCTTTGAATGAAAAGAATTCAATGCACCGCTTTTTTCCAGTACAGGTCTTTGGTAGCTTTTATAAGTTTCATTGTCAGAGATACATGAATTTGCATTAGCTTTATGACTGCTGTCAGAAACAGAGGCATAACAAACCGCGAAGTTTCCATTGCTACAGCAAAAGAGCATGTTTCATTTGAGACACTTCTCAAATATGGATATTTAACCTCAATACAGAAACTGATTTTCAGTTCAATGTCAGTGCTCATATGCGTTCCTCCCCCCACTGGTGCTAAAATTATGTTTCAACAAACAGAATTTGACTTTTTCTCGATCATACATGCCGAACTGCAACTCATATTTACTTTAGCAGATCATACCTTTATGACGGAATGAATTATTAAGCATGCGGATCACATGAAAAAAAAATGCAACCCAGCAACTCTCTCTTCTTTTTGCTGCTGAAATATTGATTCGAGGTTTAACCAACAAATCCGACCTCCCACTGCAGCAGCTCAGCTCAACACTGCGCTCCACGAACAGACATTTTGACTTTGGTTTTTGCTGTAATGCTGTTCATTTTCCTCTACTTTAATGAAGATCGCTGCTACAGTTCAGAAAATAAAATGTGCTACATTCATTAAAAAGGTAGCACAGATGCAGTAGGTTCATCTTTGCTGGAAGAAAAACAGGAGAGACAAAGAGGTTTTAAATGAGATGCTGTTGTGTTATTCCAGACCCCATTAATGTTTCAGCACCCAGCACATTTCCATGAATGGCATTATTCAAATTATGCAAAGTCACATCAGTCTGCCTTCTTGCCAATGCATAGTCCTTAACACAACAATGACATTGGTGAAATTCATTCTAAGTGAGAGGACTGTGCAATGTAAGGCATCTCCTTGTGTGCTTATGTGACATTCAGTGGTTATACGGCTATACTATAGCTATAGTCTAAGAAAAGGTGCCATAGAAAAAAAAAGAAAAGGCTATAAATGTTTACTTCTGTCACCACAGATTTCCAAATGACCACATACCCAGCACAATGTGCACATTTTGAGTACCCCAGCTACATCAGAACATCATGTTACAAAGGTAGCTTAATGATAACACAAAGGTCCACTCTCTCCATTGAATTACGTACATCACTTCCATATGAGTAAAACACTTTTTTACTTTTGGCAATGATTGTTATTGTATTAATACATTTTGTTCATGTAGGAATAATGTACATGTTTGAAGCAAGTAAATTCATGGCATTACTTTTTCATTACAGGTTCAGTGGCTATTATAAACAGACCTGTTTATTTCATGAATAACATACAAGAGTTCACCTGACCTTGCCCTGTTCTGTTCTTTAACCATAATACGTGTTTGCGTCTCAGTTCATTCTGGCACTGTGTATAAAGCCTAGTGAGCACCTTATGATATTATGATATTTGTGGACCTGATTGGGGCCACAGGTTAGGCATATGTGCTAGTGAATTTACCACATTAATGATGCAGATTTTGAATGCAACATCTGATGTGTACAAGCAACAGCAGAAATTGTTTTGCATAGAGCAGCAGGCTCCGAGCTACAGCTGTTTCAAAATATTTTTAGCTCATGTATTTTTCCTACAGCAATAGTATTTTGCATTATGTATTTGGTAGAAGACTGCATTTCTACACTAAATACATGTAAAACAGATTCAAGATGAACCTTTCTCAGTAGGTGTCTTTTGTCTCAAAGCATAAGGTCTTTCAGTGGTAACCCTTACAGCTGGTGATCACAAAAGCGTGGTATAATTTAATATCAATTCATTTAAAGCAGAGAAATTCTGTTAAAGTGTGGGTTCTACACTTTCAAACAATACTATGTTTGTTAAGAAGTAGAAGATTAGAAGTGAAAAGTTCATGAAAGAGTTTTGAGTTGGCTTGACAAAGCCATTGCTATGGAATCCCAGATGGTTGCTACTGTGTTCTTAGGCCATTGTTATGGTATTACAGGTGGTTGCTAAGGTGTTGCTAGGCCATTACTATGGTATGGCACTTGATTGCTAAGATGTCTCTAGACCAATGCTATAGTGTCTCAAGGTTTTTCTAGGCTATTGCTATGTTTTCCTAAGTGATAGCTAAGCTGTTGCTAGGCTGTTGCTATGGTGTCCTGGTGGTTGCTAATATGTGTGTATATGTATGTAAAGTCTGTGAGGGGCAGTGTGAAAGATGTCCTTTGTGACATCATTTGTGGCAGTTACTTGTGAACTTATGTAATAATAATATTAATAATAAGAATTTGTCAAAACAACTTGATAACAATAAGACAACTACAGATAAAAAAGGTTGTAAATTACATTTACATTAAAATAAAAATTCTAGACTTTGATGGTTTAACAGTTGTTTGGGGATGTAGATAAGAATCCAAATGGTTAGTTCCAAATTCATTAGTTGCTCTCTTCCACAACCCTCGCCATCCAGTAAGAGATTAACTGTTATTCCCAGTCAACTTTGCTTCACATTGCCAGTATTTCAGATTGCAGTTTTTCAATCAAAATAATGGCTACTTTCCTAGAGCCGAAATATGGAATGTGTCTGTGGGGATGTCCACAACAATTTAACACTCAGCTGTATGACATGTAAGATAATATTCCAGCATTGGAAATTACTTATTATATACATGCTGTCAAAATAACTGGGTTGCTGCTTATTAGTTATGAAAATGGAACTGTCAAATTTGCATAGATCTTGCTTACAGAGGATTAAGAGTCAGTTTGTCAAAAAGGTGTAAGGTGTACAGCAAAGCACCAACATCAGCAAACTTTCCAAAGTTTCACAAAGTGTGTTTTTTGATATTGGTTTCAGTCAAAATTAATTATAATTAATAATAATTATAATAACAACATAATTGTTATTCTAGACTATTTTAGATTCAATAAATGACCTTTCTGTGCACTGGATCAACTTTTTAAATTGTGTTTTTCCTGTATTAAACTGAAAATGGTACAAAAACAATAAAAATAATATTTTATACAACCATTTCAAATTTGATGCCTGCAACACATTCTAAAAAGGTTGGGACAGGAGCATGTTTATCACTGTGTTACATTACCTTTCCTTTTAATAACATTTAATAATCATTTGGGGACTGAACTGATTCAGTTTCTAAAGTGTGATTTCTTGCCATTCTTCTGTTTTACAAGTCTTCAGCTGTGCAAGCATACAGGGCCTTAAATGGTTGAATTGTCAGACCACAATATGAACAGAGATTTCTTTAGATTCCCTGAATCCTCTTATGATATTATGCACTGTTGAGGTTGAAATCTTTAAAATCTCTGTCTGAGGAATGTTATTTTTAAACGTTTTTTTTCTGATGCATTTTTGCCAAAGTGGTTAGTCTTGGCTCATCTACAGGAAAGGACCAGGCCTTTCCTCTGCACTCCTTTTATATCCAAGTATGACTGCATGACCTATTTAAAATCATTTTTGAAGATTTCACAATTTTTCTAGTCTTGAATTGCTCTGTCCCAACTTTTTTGGAATTGGGTTTGTACTTTGAGACACATTAAAAAATAGCTAAAGTCCCTGATAACCCACTGTATAGGGAGCACGGGGCACATCCTTACCCTGGGTAAAACGTAACACCATTTCTTATATAGTTATATAGGTCCCAAAACAACATGCTTTTAGTCATCATCTCATATTACCATAGGATCATCCTCTGCAAATGTTCATAGCAATCAGACTGATATTTCTCAAGATTCACAACGAAGAAGATCATTTTGTTCAGTGGAAATAATTTCAAGCTGGATTAGTTTTCCTTTAGGAGCTGCTGTAATTTCAGGGATCACAGATGAGATTTTAATCCAATACGAATCTGCAACATCCAAGTCTGTTAAGTAGTAATTCTACTAGTCATTCTACTAACCTCATGCTATTCTATGTAGTATTAACTGGAAATTTGCTTTTGTTAGTGGTTTGTTTAGATCCGTTTAATTCTGATCTTAATGCTGTGTCGTTTTGATCAAGGCTATCTGTCAGTCAAATCTTTCACAAATTATGTTACCAGACCTCCTCTGGTAAAAGTAATCCATCTCAAATAATATATATATATATATATATATATATATATATATATATATTATTTACACCCATATTATTTTACTCATCCTCTTGCTCTTCTTCCAGCACCATTTTGATACTAGCCAGGCTACAGCCTCCAAATGGTGGGGTTAGTTTTAACACCATTAAGCCTCCCAGTGTAAGCACTGAGAGTGGTCCATATCTACATTTATAAATGCAAAAGTTTTGGAAATATTGTGTTGATATTTGCTGTGATCAAAATAATCTGACATATGTTTATGCATTAGGATGGAAAACTCATTTGGTTGAAACAACGCAGAACTGTTTATTTATGTTTGCGTGAGCCTATCAGACTTTTCTAGGGAATGTTAGAACTAGACCCTCAGTCTGGTACTACTTGCCTATACTACCTCTGAGATAAGTTTGCACTCTGGCCACTTTCAGCTATATTGCTGACAAAAGGCAAGAGCTCAAAACAAAGTTTACATTTCCATTTGTAGCACAGATGTGTTGCTTTAAAAAATGATCTTGCTCAAATGTTTTAAAAATGATTTTCCAAAATTCAAAATGTTGTGCCCCTGTGCCCCCTATGGAACATCAGGACAGATTAAGATACAGCCAGTGAACATCTTGTAACCAGACAGAAGCAGAACAGCGATGGTGCTTTGGTGGAAAGGAATTATTAGGATCAATCAAATGTCTAGTACAATACAACACTGTGAGTGAAATTACCAGAGATATGGGCATGGTGTTATGTCTACAGGAACTATTCTGTTGCCAGGTTACATTATTTGGTTCCTTGCCACTATGATTCTAATGAGAGAGTGCTAGCAGACTGGCCTTCATTTGAACTCACATGGCACCTCATCAGTGAAGCTGGGTCTACAGCACCAGTCTGAACCTACAAAGAGAATAATCTTTAAAAATCTAAAACCACTGCTTTTGGTTTATGCATTGCGCAGCAGCACAGTCAGGTATATTAAAGTGATTAACTATGGTATAATACATTTTATTAATTTCTCAATACTTAGCAAGAACAAGAACAACAATTTAAGTGCATTTATAAACAAACTGAACACTACAACTCATAATATGTACCAACCTATGTATTCATAAAGTTAACCCAGCTATGTGAGTACATTAATTTAGCTCTTTGGACAGCCCCAAAACAAAAAAACATGAAAATGCTTTGGAAAATTTTTGGTCACAGCTGTAACCACTGGGAACTATATAGTCAAAACTATACAGTCATAATATAATGAAGTTTCATAGTTCACAGAAGGGTGGGAACATCAGACCAACTGTAGCAAAGTTCCACACACACACATATACAACTGATCAATATGTTTATTAAACTATTGTTATAACTAGCTCTATTTCCACTGCAACTAAATACTAATTTTGCCTAGCAGCATTGTAACCCCTTATTGTTAAGTTATCAATCTTAATACTAAAACTGCTAAGATACTTGTAAATATATGCAAAAATGTGGGCACCTCTACACAACCTCTACACAAACACAACCTCTACAGCAAACTATTTTTAAAAATAGCATTTTTCTGCAATTGTTAATGCACAGTTACCTTATATATGATTAACATAGAAATACAAAAAAAAAGAATAGCAATTGTTTGTAAAAGATACATAATAAACATGGCTATGAAGTGTAATTGGTAACACTTTCTATGAATGTCACTTTTATAAGCATCTATAAACACATTCATAACATGTTATAATGCATTCATAAGGCATTATAAACATGGCTATAAATATTTATAAACATGCATTACACGTTATACCCATGCTTATTATGCATTATGAATTGTTTACATAATACATTATAAGTACTGATCATAACAAATTATAAGAGCTCATAAGTCGTATTTGTCCGCTCTAAGTAAAGTGAAGCATACTGTACTAAAGCCTCCTCCAGTGTTAAGGGTGAGGCTTCAAGTTGAAGTATTTACTGAAGAATTTACTGAAACACTAAAACATACACAGTAAAGCACATTACAGGCTTCAAATGTCAGATTTTAAACTAGTGCTGCCATCAGTGCTTTACCCAGTGTGGGAAAGTCAATGTACACCACCGTTAGCTTGGTATTTGTCTTTACTTTGCACTCTCCAAGCTGGGACTGACTTCTTTGGCACTGTTATAACATGTTATACTGTCAGTGCCAAAGAAGTCAGTCCCAGCTTGGAGAGCGTAAAGCAAAGACAAATACCAAGCTAACGGTGGTGTACATTGCCTTTCCCACGTTGGGTAAAACACTGATGGCAGCACTAGTTTAAAATCTGATATTGGAAGCCTGTAATGTGCTGTACTTTGTATGTTGAAGTGTTTCAGTAAATTCTTCAGTAAATACTTCAACTTGAAGCCTCACCCTTAACACTGGAGGAGGCTTTAGTACAGTATGCTTCACTTTACTTAGAGCGGACAAATACGACTTATGAGCTCTTATAATTTGTTATGATCAGTACTTATAATGTATTATGTAAACAATTCATAATGCATAATAAGCATGGGTATAACGTGTAATGCATGTTTATAAATATTTATAGCCATGTTTATAATGCCTTATGAATGCATTATAACATGTTATGAATGTGTTTATAGATGCTTACAAAGGTGACAGTCATAGAAAGTGTTACCGTGTAATATAGCCTTATGAATACATTAAAAGATGTTATAAATGTGTTTATGGATGCTCATACACATAGTATTCATAGAAAGTGGTACCATATTTTTCTCTCCAAACATACGTTTGGTGACTGTGGCCAAATAGTTCCATTTGTATTTCATGAATCCACAGCACTTTTTTTAAAAAAATGCCTTAGGCTTATCTAATTGTTGTTTTGCATACTTTTTTACATTGATTTTTGTGATGATGTCACAGGTAAGGATTTCTTCTGATATGAACTTCAGTTCAGCGAAACCTTCCTGTAGGTCATTTGCTATCATGTGGTGGTTTTGCTTTGCAATACAAGCAGTTCTATCTGAGAGTTTTCTTGGTCTTTCAGATTTTGCCTTGACTTCCACAGTTTCCCCCAACTGCCAATTCTTAATGACATTTCAGGCAGTACAAGCTGGGAGTACTTCAATAGCTTTTTATAGCTGTCCCTTGCTTTGTAAGCTAGCTTCATTTTGAGATCACCAGCCAGCTGCATAGAAGAACCCATGATTGTTAAGTGTTAGCTGAAGTTTTGAAGTGTCCGAGAATTTATTATGCTCTGTCCTTAATGAAGTCTTAATGGCAATTCTTGACCTTCTAATGAGTCAATTAAAGTCCAGTGAGTTTGCTGAGATTGAGTTTACTTCTTTTCACTTCAAAAATCAACAAAATATGTAATTTTGCCAGATGAGCCCAAACTTTTGCTTACAACTGTTTATTACTTAATTATCTAAAATCCAGGTAATTCCAAAGCACTGTACAAATATAGGAATTCATCCCACATTTTGTTTTCCACAGAAATCAGTGACCACCACTGTCAAAATGACCTATTAAAAATGCAGTTCTGCTCAGAAGAAGCAGTCATTCACTTGCTTGGGTCTGGTAATTGCTGAGTGGAACCAGATTAGACTTATTACATATAAATCTTCACCACATAAAACACATGAAATCACTCTGTCATTTCTAAAATGAAAGCAGGCCAGCGAGTCACTCTGAACTCAGTAAAACTGTTTAGTGAGCTTTAACAAAAACTGACAAAGTAGCTGCTCAAGCACACAGTGTCTTAAAGAAAGAAGAGAGAGAGGAGGGCAGACAAGAACAAATGAGTCAGACAGAGGAAGAGACAATAACGAGTGAGTCAGAAAGAAAGAGAGAGAGAGAGAGAGCAAAGAAAAAGAAAAGAGATAGAAAGGTTAGTTCAGTGGAACAGTCAAAAGCACTAAGCTTTGTTGTGGTGGAAACTGTACCTACTTTGGAATATTTGTGCTATACATCCATCTGCATTAGGACAAAACACACGCACTCACATGCACACACACAGACACACACACACACACACACACTCTACCATTCTGCTCCCTCAGCCTCTCACCAAGTCAATCTCATAGTAGAGTGCACACATTTAAACATTGGGAAACAGTTATCTTTACTCACTTAACAAAACTCAAAATTTTTTGAAATAGTACAAACAAGATTTAGTTTCATGTCATCCAGATGATGATAGCACTGCAGTGCTTTTTCAGGGGCAAGTTAGCGACAAAACAATTAGAATGTCTTATTGAAAAGTCTGTGAGGCATATACAGTTGTATGCAAAAGTTTTAGCACCCTTACTCAAATTGTTTTGTTGATTTTGTCTACAGAGAACACACTTCTGCACATTTTCACGCACAATTACTGTTTATTTGATGAATATAGCATAATGGTGAAAATGTAACATGAAATGTAACATAAAAAAACAATAAAAAAATTTAAACACACCACATATAGTTTGACCAGGGTTGTTTAAACATTTGCATATGAGTGTGTCATCATCGTCAAAATCTTGTTAATTTAACATACATTTAAAGTTAAAAGAGAATTCCACCCATTTTTTACAAAATTTCTGCATAATGAAATCCTTACAATGTAAACAAAGTCATTCAGAGTGATGTGATGTGAAATAATCTGCTCTATAGAAACTAACAGAGTCAGAATTGTTCACAGTGGTGGTGATAGGACCACAAGTGTTTAATGCCACTAAAAGCTGCAACACCAAAAGTTTTTACAAAAAAATGGTTAAGAATAAGCTGTCTTGTGGTCTGAGACATTATGGTTCTGAGATAAGGCTTTGGCCTAAAATGTAATTTTATAAATCCATTCATGGCAGATAATTATATGCAGTGTGTTGTAAGGCAAAATAGTTTCCTAAGATAGTTACTTTTTCAGGTTTATCACTATTTTACTGTCATCGTTATTACACATAAAAACTCAGAAGACACGTATTGGTTCACTGGTCATTTTGGATAGTAAATAAAATGGCTATATTAGCACCATACACACTGACTGTGACTTCTGGTTTGTATCACCACCATTGTAAAGAAATCTGAGAAAGAGAGAGAGAGAGAGAGAGAGAGAGAGAGAGAGAGAGCAGAAGCGTGTACTTGGTGAGTGTTAAGACTCACTGGCTCCTCTGTGCATGCAGACCAATTGAACTGAGCAGTAATATTCTAATTGCATCCATCCCATTAAAAAATCTTGTTTTCTTTGATTATTTTTATGTTCGAATGGGAGCGCAGGGGCCATTCCCATTTATTTATTTATTCTACAGCACTGCCCTCTCTCTCTCTCTCTCTCTCTCTCTCTCTCTCTCTCTCTCTCTCTCTCTCTCTCTCTCTCTTTCTCTCTATCTCTCTTTCTCTCTATCTCTCTCTTTATTGGCACAGTAGTTGAATTACTGCAACCATGCACAAGCAGAACAGATCCATTCATTAGTATAACACTCCAGTGTCCCCTACAGGTCAGAGCTGGTACTGCACAGCTTAGCTATTCAAAGCATGTTTTCCAGTCTGGCTTCTGGATTTATGATTCCATTCCCTTTCCGTACAAAATTCCATTTAACTGTGTTGTTTGTCTTTGTGCTTCCTGCATCACTCATGTCACCCTGAATGCACTGCAGACATCTATCTAACTAAAGGGCATATAGCTGTAATAATACTAGTGTCGATTTTCTGAGCAGTTTGACTGGTTGTTACAGTGGAAGGGAGGCATCAACATTAAAACCATTCTAAGTCTGCCCACTTGGCAGTGCTTACTCTTCAGCCTCTATGAGTATAAGCATAATGTCTATGGGCAGAAACAAAAGCGTATCATAGCTGTACAATTAATATCATCTCTGAACTTTCTGAGGTTATTAATTTTCAGAAAATCCACTTCCGCATGAGGAAGAGGAAAGTACAGGTGAAAAAAACTGAATTCTAACAACTGTGTAAGGTAGCCCTGGTAGACCCCCAAAACTTTCAGATAAACAGTACTTCACCTTTGAGACACACGAGAAAATCAAGCTCTACTCTTGTTTCAGATCTAAAAAAAAATAAATAAATAATAATAATAATTATGAAGACCACTATGAGAAGACCACTGTAAGAAGAAAACTCAACACCATGACTCTGAAAGGATTTGTATCTGTCAAGAAGCTATTCTCACCCATACAGGAAAAAAAATATCTGCATGAATTTCTTATACATAAGAGACATTTCAAATACAAATACATTGTTTCATTTAAAGATGTATTTCAAACACTAAATTATGTTGGGCAAAAATACATTTTGGTCATTTTCACACATTTTAAGATTTTTTTTTTTTGTTATTATTTGTTTTCTGCTTTTTTCATGATGCCACAAATGAATAGCTTGCACTTAAAGGTCATTTTTACTGGAACTGACTATGATGGGTGGTCTCTGATTTTTGGACAACATATATACATATATGCATATGTATACATACACCAACCAGCCACTTCATTAAGTATATCTACCTTGTTTCTACACTCACTGTCCATTTTATCAGCTCCACTTACAATATAGCTGCACTTTGTAGTTCTACATTTACAGACTGTAGTCCATCTGTTTCTCTGAACCATTTGTTAGCCCCTTTCTGAAGGACTAGAAGATGACTAACACAAACTGTAATCGCAATGCCCACAAACACAGAGGGTTCATTTGTTACTGATACTACAGGGATCTGAGCTTCTTCACTGCTCCCATCTTACGCACTGTCAACAACACACACACACGGAGCTCTCCTCTCACTCCACCTCAGCATCTCCACAGCACAAGCCACTATCTCTAAACGCAGTTGTATCAGTTATGCTTGAGTTATACAAGTGAACACAGAACACAAACACAAACACTCAGAGGCTTAATAAGGCTTTTAGGAGGCAGATACGGGTCAATTAAGGGTTTGATTTAGCAGCAAACAAACTCCAGCAGAGAACAGAGGGAGAGATAAAAGCTAAAGATAAAAGAGTCCTTTTACTGTGCAAGTGGGCTACAGAGGACGACAGAAGGCGGAGGACGGCGGTCAGGGAAAATATGTTTATAAAATTGCAAGTGGGGGTGCATGGAAGACATTATACTTCTGATGCAACTCATGTACATAACTAGCATTTTGTAGATGTGGGAACCATCATCAAAATGGTTCTCACTAAAACATACACTCACACTGCCTCTGCCTTTTCTCACTCATTACTGTAGAACATCAGCTAATTTACTGCACTACCATATTATAATGATAATTGTATGTTTAATTAGCCTCATTCCATCTCATCCATTCCATTCCATCTCAGGGAGAAATTAAAGAGAGAGATAGAGACATAGACAGAGTGAGAGAGGAAAAGGAGGATGGTTGTTTTCTAACAATGCAAGTGATAGTATCTGACATGTTCTGGGAAATCCGTGCTCGTATAGATTTGTTCAGAAAGTAAAGTATGTCATTGTAAATAACATCTTCAAAATCTTATAAAACATAATATAGCAGTCACATCAAAAGAGCAGTTTAGCCCCACCCACGTATGCTGAGGTTATAAGTGGTGTTTCAGTCTTTTTAAAGCACAATATCAGGCCTTTTTAAAGCACAATATAGGGTGGCCAATCAGAACAGACTTTATTTACATATATCCATCTTAAAGGCACAGTAAAGTAAGCCTGTTTATGGTCATGTAAAAATAAATGATGACTGTTTTTGTTAAATAGAACCACACCAACCTCCTAAGTGGAGCTTAGGGGAAAATTAAATGCAAGGAAAATATCAGATAATGGCTGTTTAACATTAAGAACACTGTTGCTTCTTTTATAAAGTTACCATTCCAGAGATACTTGGTTTTGTTACAACAGCAACAGTAATTGTATATGTTATCTAGACCATCTCCTAAAAGGAGAGAGAGAAAGAGAGAGAGAGAGAGAGAGAGAGAGAGAGAGAAATTCCTTAATGCCATGTGCTATAACTTTCTACTTGACCCTTTGCACACACAAACACACATACACACACATACGCACACAGACAGATCAACTCAGATGGATGTGAACAGAGATACCGGGACATTTTTTAACATTCTTTTACTTTCATAAAGATATAAAGGTCATCATACCAATACTGCAATACATTGCTCATCAGATTAAATTAATGTCAAAAGTGCTTTTTATAACAGAAACAAGGGCCTAAGCATGCACACACACCAGGGGCATAGCTATGGCTCCCCCACTTGGAAGGTTCTGATTGAAAAAAAAAATAAAAATCTCCAATTGCAATGAAAATATGAGATATCTAAGGTTGTTGTGTACAAAGGCACAGTTTTCTTACATTCTCTTGACTTGAAAAAAAAAAACCTGACAAAACTCTCCTTACATCATCACAGTTTTTCAATAGAAGCTCCAGTGTTTTTAGGGCTGCATTCCTCCAGTATTCGTGCACGAGGGACAAAAAGATGCTTTTTTTCAACTCCAACATGTAAACACAGCATTAGCTTGCTCCACTGTTTCCTCTGAGGGCTTAGCAGAGCTGTGCTATTTCCTATAGGCTACTTACCTAGTTACAGAGTGGTAGTACTTTCTTACGGTAAAGAAAACAATATTTAGTACCGTAAAAATTTTTTACCATGGACATCTACTCCAAGTGCTGTAGGTAGAACTCTCGTTAAGCAGCCTTTATGTGCCATGGTATGCTGTCTGTTGTTATAGAGACTAATGTTAGGCAGTTGAATGCAAAGTAAACAATAATTTGTTTTATTTATTTTTAAAAATTGTGTTATTTGTTGGTCATCATCCTCATTAGCAAAGAAAACTGAATTTACTTCACTTTTTTATAATAAAACAATTTGATGTATTATATAAACATCGCTAAAGTTTTAAAACATACCACCCCACCCACCCCCCCCCCCCATCCATACCATCCATACCATCCATACCATCCATAAATGGAAACTATGCTGCTGCTTTTGAATTCATCGTTTTCTGATGTCATGCATCCACCTACTCAGCCTAGACCAGTTTAGCCCCACCCATTCACACTGAGGTTATAAATAATGTCTCTGCCCTGTATGTTTTTTGAATGAGGTATGATACAGGGCAGCCAATCAGAACAGAGCTCATTGATCTTATATCATTCTTAAAGGCACACTAACAAGAGCAGCCTGTTTAATCCTAAAGGATACAGAGATGTTGTAAAATAGTCAAATAAAAATGAATTATGACTGTTTATTGTATAAAACTACATAAACATCATAGTGGACCTCGTAGTAAAATAAAAGACAAAATGTATGATATGGCCCCTTAAATGCCTGCTAATGATTGCTGAAATTAACTGAAATTCTGTCTACACTACTGACCCACATCCCAAGCCATATAAAATATAAGATATGAATTTCCTCTTATAATAAAGACAGACCGAAAACTAGATGCAGATTGGGGATCGGTGTAATTATTGTAATCAGTAATGGGGTATTTAATTTTAGTCTTCATCTTAATTGCACACACTAAATACAATATTTTGTCCTCTACCTAATCACCACTCAATTTGACCTCTAATTAACAATGTAACTTTCACAGAGTATTGTTTAATTGACTTTAATTTAATCATTTTAGTGTGTATTGAACAAGAAATTGAATGTGTTGTCAGCAGTTTAATAGGCCCTTCAACTTCTATCTCATTGTCAAATGGTTCTCGCTCTTTTTCTGCCTGCGTTCTTAAGCAGGCAGTGGATGTTTAAACATGCATGTGACACTGATTAGAGCTCATTCTTAATTAACTTTGTGCGAGAGAGTGTGTGTGTGTGTGTGTGTGTGTGTGTGCGCATGTGTGTATGTGTGTGCGTGCGTGCTCACTGTGAAAAGCCATGTCATTACAAGTAAAACATCTAGGATGTAGGCAATTAATCCACATGAGATAAACGTCCATAGCTAGCATTTTGCATCCTAGATCATCCAGGATATTTCTGTGTTTACTTCTTTCTTGTAGTTTAATTAAAGGAAATTAAATTAAACAAACATATTGGTTAACATCCTTCAAGTGTTTATTGCTTGAATAATAATGTATATGTGTTTGGGACGCATGACTCTGGCATCATTAGTAGAGATTATACCATCCTAAAAATGTAAAGTTTTGATTAGCTACAGATTCTAGTGATATGGTGAAAATTCAGCTTAGTTCACATAATGAGTGCAGGGTGGGGTGGCTGGAGTGATCTACTGAGAAAATCATTAATGTTACTGTGAATCAGAATTCTTTGAAAATGAACACTTTCCAATTCTTTTTCAGTTATTTGAAAACGAGCCAGTTGGCTGCAGCTGGATGTTGTCTTGCTCCTCTTTTCCACAACAATGTGTGAAAAATATTGTTCTTGGTTTTCATTTTTGTTCCCTGTACCGTTTCTATCATTGTTTGTTGCAACCCTAATCATGATGAACATGTAGACTGGGCTGCAGAGCTGTGCAGGACATAGTGAAAAGCCTGGTAATTAAAGTCATACTACTCAAACTCAGACTCTTTCCTGCATCACACACTCCTCTGTCAACATGTCCCTACAGCCAATTACAGTCTGCAGAGTTGAAGAGTCGACTTCTAGCATTTTAACTCTTTTCATTGTCATTAGTTGACTCTGATAAAAAGTTGACCCTGACTCCCAGATGTGTTGGAGTCAAAGAATTGATTCTTTTGGAATCAGCTTCCCGTCACTAGTTCATGTCATTTTATCAGAAAACAGCCAAACTGCAGATAGCACAAACATTAAACCTCCTATAGAGTAGCAAGAAAATGTAATTCCAGCCTGTTTAGGATGTCCCTCAGTTAAACTATGCCATTTTTCCTTCAGTGACATTGATGGAATATACATACATACATACATACATACTTCATCTAAACCGCTTATCCTTCTGGGTCACGGTGGTGTGCTGGAGCCTATCCCAGCTGTCATTGGGCGGAAGGCAGGATACACCCTGGACAGGTCGACAGTCCATCGCAGGGCTGATGGAATATACAGTCATATGCGAAAGTTTAATTAAATTACCTTAATGTTTTTACATGTTTAGTCGATTATCTATGTGAAAACAGGCAACACATCCTCTACAGAGAACAAACTTCTGCACATTTTAATGCACAGTGACTGTTTCTTCGCTGAGTTTAACACACACACACACACACACACACACACACACACATACACACACACGCATTATCACACACACACACAAACATAGCCACTTATCCTTCTGAGTTGCGGGGTGTGCTGGGGCCTATCCCAGCGTTCATTAGGCGGAAGGCAGGAAACACCCTGAACAGGCCGCCAGTCCTGAGTTTAACATATTGGACAAAACTAAAACATAAAATATAGAATGTGCCATAACTTTTGTACAGGCCACATTTTATGTTTATTTTTCAAAATGTTGCATTTTGCAAATAAACAGTCATTGTGCATTAAAGTGTGCAGAAATGTGTTCTCTGTGAAGGATGTCTTAAAACGTAGGCTACATTGACTAGGAGTGCCAACACTTTTGCATACTACTGTATTTTGCTAAAAATGTGTACTTTGCACAAACAACATTTACAAAGCCTTTCATTGTGTAAATCATTTAATTGAGGCACTTGAACACACTGTTCTGATATGAAGCAGGCTGCAGTTGTGCTGTCAGTTTTATCCTATGCAGTTGTCTTTATGAAAGGTGTGAATTGTTTTTCACAGCAGGGTGTTCTCACCCCCCCTTTCACCCCTCATTGCTCACTAGAATCTCAACACAGAGAGCAAATCCTGTCCTAGTTAATCTGATAACAGGAAAGAATATTTGATTATATTAAGTAAAAATATCCTAGTCTATTTCCATTCTGCTGGCAAGATGGCCACTACGGGGCCTGTGCAAAGAGGCTGCAGAGTTGAGTTAACTGTCATTAAGTGCCCATAACACGTAAAAAGGCTATTTTTCAAAATCCAGCACATTTACATGAAAGAGTTAAAGAGCTCAGATTCCAGTTAATGACTTCTATAGCTCTCCTTCTGTATTAATTAAAGCAGATGATGTGAACTAAAATCTTATTTCAGAGTTCCAAAGATAAATGCTAAAGCTATCAACTGTCAGTTCAGTTGTTAGCACAAACAACATTTAGCTATTTGCATCATTTCCTGACTAAACACCTCAGCAGCAACAGAAAAACTTCATGTGACTGTCCAATACCCAGCCAGATCCTGTATATGCAATACTGTGTGTGTTTCCATTGCATACAGGGATATTTTTCCACACTTCCTAAGTTCAGTCTTGGACGTTGGTTGCTTTTTTTGCTTCTCACAATCCAAGTCAATCCAAACACATTCAGTGATGTTAAGGTCTGAACTCTGGGGTGGTCAGTACATTGAGCCTCATTCACCAACCGTTCTTAAGGTCAAAATTTCTTTTTAAAACCCACTTACGCAGTTTTTACAAGGACGGCAACATTCATCAGTGTTTTCTTATTTGGGTTTTGTTCTTAGGTACACACACTCAAGAGCACAACAGTGTAAACAATTCTGTGGTTTAAGAACATGGCATGAATCTGGCTTAGGCTTTTTCTTAGGGCCTTTCCCAAGAACAAATTTAAGACAAAAAAGTCTTAAGTTATCTTGAGTTGACTTCTCACAGTGGAAGGATGGACAGAAACTCCTGTGGAGTTTTTCAGTTCTGAAGCAAGAGTGGAGCTTGATTTTTGCCTTTCTCTCAAAGATGGAAGCTTTAAGTTCTGTTTTATAGTTTTGGTGGTCTACCAGGTCTTGCATGGTTGTCTTACATGGTAGTCCCATTATCTTTTTAAATCTATGAATATATTTTCAACTCTAGTTTGGAAACTCTTTACTTATTTTCCTTTGTCTTTCCCCTTCCTTATGCAAATGGATAATCTTATATCTAATCTCCTCAGAAATATCTCCTGAAACATGAATAATTTGTACTTAACCCCCTTAAAATCCTAGGCTTATTACATACTAAGCCTTATTATTCAATAACTACATTACTTCAATGCAAACTAGTTGAGCTATTCTTAGTTTATACAAGTGTATAATAAAACTTTGGGCCCACCAGTGAGCCCTGGCCATTTAAGGGCTTAATGCTTGAATTTTTTATTTTATCATTTTTTAATTCATACAAAATATTCTGTTAAATTCTGTGCTATGGCCTCCACAGTCTTAAGAGACATCTCAGAGGCTTTTATGAGTGAGCAAAGAACAAAAAACAAAGAACCCAGAATTAGGTCACATCTGTCTGTGGCTTCCACTGATCCTGCACAGTGGTGTGAAAATGGCTTTTAAATCATTCTTCAGAGGGCCTTCCAAAACTACCCCCACAAATATGGTCACATTCCTCAACTGACAGGCATTTTTAGCTCTCCTTTAAGCAATAGTTTGGTGCAAAATACAATTTACACAAATTTCCTTTCTGGAAGGTCCAGCACAGTTCGGTGATTTACCTGCTCAACCACACCTGATTACACTTATCTGTTAATTGGCAGGTTTAGTGGGTGTGTTTCAGTAGGGAAACCTCTGAGCTGTGCTGGACACCAGCCCTTCAGGACCAGAGGACCACCTGCTTTAATCCAAATGTAGTCTAAAAACCAAGACATGGTTAGTGTCTGAAGTTTGCTTCTTTAGTTTTGCACTTGTCCATTTTTAAAGATAGTTGTGGAGTGGCACCAAAAAGTGTTTGGACATTTGTGCCATACTTAAAAATGTATTATGTTCATTGTGTTAGGAAACAAAAACCAAGTGGTATAAATTTTAAACAGACTTTTCCAAGACCTTTCAAATAGGAGCTGTTGAGCTTCAGATCATAACCTCTATCACTTCTATCATTTGAGCAGTTACTTTGCATGCTTCTGCAGGTTTGCATCCAAAATGCCTTTGTACACTTCAGAGTTAATGATCCCATCAGTGGACACAAGCTCACTGACACCAGTGTAAGATAAACAGCCTTAGACTTTGACGTTTTCATCTCTGTGCTTTACAGAATCTTAGTTCAGTCTGGTTGGCACTTTTTTCCCCAGGCTTTGTCCATAAAAAGAGTCCACCATCAAGCTGATGTTGTGTTCAAGGTGGTTTTCTCTGAAACAAACATTTAGGAAGTAATGCAAAGAACTTAAATGTTACCAGTGGTCAAAGTGTCCAAATACTCTTTGGGGCCACTGCATGTCTTACAGCACCAGAAACCACACAAACAAGTCTATTTGAGTGTACTTAACGACTTAATGTGGTCTGAGGCAAGTGTGTGATGATTTAGGCGTACAGTTTGCACCATACTAATTTTAGGAATGCTAAAATTGTTGGGGTATAAGTTTCTGTTACTTGTTAGCTACAATAACCTCACAGCTCCAGCACAAAACTAAAAAAGCAATTTTCAGACACAAAACTGACTACTTTGGTGTCAGAATATAATTGGTTCTTTTTCACCAAACTATCATTTAAACCTCCACCATGTCAATATCTATTTTCAAGAAAGCAGGTAGAAGAACTAGCAGAGCTAAAGTATCAATTTCTTATGTTCCATTTCACTTCTGTGTATTTCAGTCCAAAATGTTTTTTAGGCATTGCAAATATGGTTAGTGGTGCAATTTCTCCTTGACTGATTTCAGAGAAACAGCATTTCTCCTCTCTCAGTAAACGTGCTGATGAGCATCATTAAATGAGTGCTATGTCTCTACATTTAGAAGCAACAGAATAGCCAATTTCATCTAGCAATGTCATTTCACTCTCCACTGCCCATGAGTCAATTTCATTCTTTGGAACAATTACTTTGAATAGGTCTCTCTCTCTCTCTCTCTCTCTGTCTCTCTCTCTCTCTCTCTCTCTCTCTCTCTCTCAATTCCAATCATAACACTTAAATCAGATCAGGCCTCTCTTTGGTATGCTACTGTATTTTCTTTCTCCCTCAAAACAGACACACACCATAGTCTCTGTAACATTCCTTCAGCATGACGTGTCACGGACGGCTGCCCAGAGTTCTGTTTATATCTCTCCTCTTGTGTTTGTCCTCTAATTTAAAGCCACTGTGAAAATGTTAGCTGTGTTTTTCTTCTCTCTGGGCAAATAAACACCATGCATGACCCTGGATCTAAAAAGAATGGAAAGTTTATGTAGAAGTCAGTGAGAATTTTGTCAGTTGTGTTTATAGCCACAAAGACTGTGCTACATGCATGACATACTCCTGATCTGTAAATGAATGACCAAACAGAGCGTGAACATGATTTATTACATAAGAGGTATTCATACTGTTGCTGTCAAGTCAAGTCATGTCAAGATAGAAAATCATTTTTTAATACAATTTTGGAGCAATACAAATACTCCAAAGTTACTTGAAATAATACATATAGTGTCATTACACTAAAGGGCTCATATCATGAGAAAATTAGTCTTATTAACAAGTCACTTCATTCAAGTCTCAGCTCTCCAAGGTGCGAGTCTTGAAACTCCAAGGTGTGAGTCTGAGTCGAGTCTCCAGTCTCCGGGTTGCGAGTCTAAGTCAAGTCTCGAGTCTCCAGGATGCGAATCTGAGTCAAATATCAAGTCTCCAGGGTGTAAGTCTAAGCCAAATCTCAAGTCTCCAGGGTGCGAGTCCACATCAATACTGCAGGGTGTGAACCTGAGTCAAGTCTCGAGTCTCCTGGGTGCAAGTCCGAGTCGAGTCTTGAGTATAATGTGTAAGTCCATGTCGAATCTTAAGTCTCCAGGGTGCGAGTCAAGTCTCCAGGGTGCAAATGCAAGTTGAGTCACGAGTCTCCAGGGTGTGAGACCAAGTCGAGTCTTGAGAATCTAGCGTGTAAGTCTGAGTCGAATCTTAAGTCTTTGGGGTGCAGGTCTGAGTCAAGTCTCCAGGGTCCGAATTAAGACTTGACTTAGACTTGCACCCTGGAGACTTCAAGTCTCAAGTCTCCAGCGTGTGAGTCTAAGTCAAGTCTTAAGTCTCCAGAGTGCGCGTTGAGTATTCAGGTTGTGAGTCCAAGTTGAATCTTGAGTATTCAGTAGAGAATGTCTGTCTCTTTATTAGCTGTCCAGTTCCATACAACTTGAAACAGTTAGTTAACCTGTACTTTGTAAGTACGCTAGCTAGCTAGCATAACAGCTAATCAGTGGAATATGATCTGTAACTCATTAACTCTCATTAAAACTCAGCTAGATTAACTAACCACTTTGGCTAAATTAGCTATTGCTACTTTAATTTAACACCTCATTTACTGCATTTAACATCAGTGCTTGGTTCTGTCCTTCAGACTGAAGGTGTTTCTGAAATGAAAGGTTTGTTGTCTGAAGCCATATCAAACCTGCCGCCACTGTAAGGAGAATGGCATTACAGTAATTACTGCTGTTCACTTTTCCTGGTTTCTGCCTCCAGGCTGTGGACGCGATGATTCAGGGGAGCTTTTCCTATAATCTCCCGGGCCAGACCAAGTTTAACTTCACTACCGCTCTGGGATAACACAAATTTGACACATTCCCTTTTCCAAAAAGGATGTGTTGGATTGGAATGTTGATGAAGTACTTGGCATTTATTGCAAATATTTTAATTATTAGTTTAATTTATTATAAAAACAAAAAAACCTTTTGTTACCAAGGTAATAATTACCGCAATTGACCACGATACCAACAATTCAATGCACTCAAACCCAAACACTGTGTATGAACATAGTAAAACTAAAAGGCTCACATGGTCTTAATTCAGTCACTTGTATTCATGCTTTTTTTATTCTGGCTGAAATTTTGCCAGTCTTAATTCATAATTCAAGTAAACCTGTGACTCAAATGCTTTGCTAACTGAAGTCCACGTCTCTGATCTTCATTTTTTTTGACGTAAAAAAGTTTCAAAGCATAAAGTTCTCTTCTCCATACATTCTATACATACTAAGCTCCAAAAACATCACCCTGCCCATTCATGATGAAGTTATAGGGAGTGTTTCAGCCTGGACTGCTTTTGAATAAGGCATAATGAAGAGAGCCAATCAAAACAAAGCAGAACATTTACATATCGCTGTTGTCAGAAGAAAACCTCATATCTCCAAAATATTAATTTTACAGGAAAAAGAAAAAACCTACTTTACTTTTAATGTAAGTCAGTGGAACCAGACTTTTTCCAAGTCATTTAGGGCTGTTTCTTTTGGTCCTTTCTTCATGAAATTTACACACAATGTAAAGGACAACAGGAATTTTCAAATTATGTCAAAAACTAACAAAAATGGAGATATGAGGTTTTCTTCCAACAGCAACGATACATCAGTCTTAAAGGCACATTAAAAAAAACAGCCTGTTTAATTCTGAGGGAAAAAGAAAGGCTGGAAAATGATCATGTAGAAAATTAGTCTTGGTACATAAAGTCATGAGTGGACCTCAGAGAAAAAAATCAAAGAAAAATGTAGGATAAAGGCCCTTTAACATATGTTAAAGTTGAAATGTTTCTTTTCTCTCCTGTAAACTTACCATTTCAGAGATATATGTTTGTTATGACAGAAATGATATAAAGCTCAGAATGACCAACCTGCTCAAAACCAATGTTCACTAGAAAGTTTAAAGAGATAAGGCTTATCTCGGTGGTAACGCTACAGCACACATAAATCATTTCCCTTTTGGGGTGAGGGGGGTTGCATTGAGTTGCCCTGCTTGAGAAGCTAAGGAGGTTAATAAGAGAGAGAGAGAGAGAGAGAGAGAGAGAGAGAGAGAGAGAGAGAAGGAGAGTCACAGTCAGAGTCAGGAAGCCCTATCGAACAAACAAAAGAAATGTAAAAGGAAAAGATCAGATGGTTTGTTCCCAGAGTGAGACACAATAAGCAAAGGTTTTCACATAATTGCAATGGGGTCCAAAAGTCTGAGACCACTGGTGAAAATGCTTCTATTTTGCATTCCTTTGTAATTTAATACACAGCTTTTTATACTACAAATTACATTATCAGCATAATTTAAGTGTGAATTGTTCACAGTGGTGTTGATAGGAACCAGGCGTCTGAAGAGTTTAATGCTGCTAAAAGCTCCCTCACAGAAAGTTATTACATTAAATAGTTACAAATACTTTGCTTGGTTCCTGAGACATTGTTTTACAATAGTTTTAAGATAAGCTGTTGGTCTAAAACAGGGGTGTCCAATCTTACCCGCAAAAGGCCAGTGTGTCTGTAGGTTTTCACTCCAAACAAGCTGAAGCACACCTGATTCCACTTGTTTAATCAGTTGGTCTTAGTATTCAAACACTCTTAGCAAAAAGGACTTTATACAGTACCAAAGAAGTGTTAGCTGAGTAGCAGAACCCTTTTTGGTGCTATATAGAGCCATTTTTAAAAAACAACAAGAACCGTTTAATTACACTCTTAAAAAGCATGGTATGTATAGAACCATAAACACCCAAAAAACCAGTTGCATGCTTAAATATGCTTTGCATAGTAAAATGGTTCTTAAGCTTGATGAAATAAGGGGTTGTACATGGTTCTATATCACACCAAAAAAAGGACCATAGTTACAATAGAAGAAGGGTTCACAAGGGTTAATCGTAACAATAGAAGAACATTTTTCGATGCTGCATAGAACCCTTTTCAAAAAGGTTCTATATAAAAGCATATACAACACATTCTCCATCAATCTGATGACCAGTTTCACCATGAAAAAGGTTATATAGCACGACAAAGAGTTCTTCTATTTTCACGATGAACCCTTGTGAACCCCTTTTCTATTGTAAAAATAGAAGGATCCTTTTTTTGGGTGCGTTATAGAACCATCCATCAATCTGATGACCAATTTCACCATGCAAAGAATCCTTTAATCATGCAAATGGTTTTTTGAGTGTTCATGGATCTATATATAAAAAAAACATCTTTACTGAAGAAGCCCTGAAGAACCACCTTTTTTAAGAGTTTGAACAACACCAGTCAAATGACATGTTGGTTTTCTAAGTGAAAGTCATTTACAACATCCTTTGTAGGGAACAAACTTAAATATGGCAAATTTTAGCATATGACTTCTATTTATTTGTTGAGTTGAACACACACACACACACACACACACACATTTTCTTAAACCACTTATCCTTCTGGGTCATGGGAGGGCGCTGGAGCCTATCCCAGTGGTCATTGGGCAGAAGGCATGATACACCCCGGCCAGTCCATTGCAAGGCTTGAGTTGAACATATTTAAAAAATATATATACATATTTTATGTTTGAATATGTACTTATTTTCACTTAGAAAATCAATAAAACATGCCATTTGACCATGTGTGCCCACACTTACATACGACTGAATATGACTGAGTATAAGAAATAAACCATTGTCTTTCTAAAGCACCATTGAAGAACCACTTTTAAAGGGTTTACATTTATAAAATGAAAACAGTCAAAGCATTTGCAGAAAAAAAATACTATTCATCATACATTTACTTCCATTAAACTCACTCCATGTGTTCTGTATGTTTGATTGTGTCCATTTCATTACTGGGAAAAAAGGTTCCAATTTCTCGTGTGTTGTGTCGCTACGGCAATATTTCTATTTGTACCGCCAGACAGCAATACAAATAGATGAAGCACACCAACATGACATGTTCTACTCTTCAATTACTTTGCTGGCCCAAACCACGTGGGTTAAAAGGCAACAAACCATAACTTTTCCTGACGTTTCCTTCCCCTCCGGTGACCGTTGATGGATTTTCCCTGACAAAGCATTCATTATCTCGCAGAACAGAGAGCACTAAAATCTCTCTCTCCTTCTCTCTCTCTTTCTCTCTCTCTTGCCTCTGTCAAAATCAAGATGAACTCTACATTCCCAGCTTCACAGTTACACATTTTTAGACTAATAGCAAAGGCTGCATAATCCTGAAAAATCCCACCATATTGCTGCCATGACCCATGGTATTATTTTGTTGCCAGTATGCAGAAATGGCAATTGGAATCAACTGTTAAGTACCAGTGTCGATTTATCTAGGTCAGTCCATGGGGAAATGTCCCTCTGTATGAAAATGTCTGGATCCTATTAGTTTCCGTTCCAGCTGGCATGAGTTCTGTCAGCAGCAATATCAGGAAACAACTCAATCTTACTTTCAAACTGAGTGAAAGGTGATTGGTTCTGTTCACATCAGGAAAGCTGTTAGAATGAGAGCTCAGCATCATAATGCCTGTCAGTCAGTTTCAGGTCCAGCCTGTATGGTTATGTGATTTGCTATAATGGAATAACAGACTTGAATTTCAAATATCTTCTTGCCTCCTCCAGTTATGAGTGAGGAGTGATGCCTGTTTGGGGTTGTAACTTTTAATGTAATTACTCTTAATTGTCTTAATCCAGATTAAAAGAACAATACATCGTGTGTCCAGACAGTGATAAATTACATTAATTTTAAAAGATGTGGTGTTCTACATTTCTGATTTGTGCACTTATAATTTTGTGTGGGTCATAAAAATAAATCATTTTCCAACCTCTCTTTTTTCCCTTGTAATTTAACAGGCTGTTTTTGTTAATGACCTATGTTCTGACTGTCCCGCATTGTGCGTCATTTGAACAACAGTCCAGACTGAAACACTCCTTACACCTTGGGTGGTAAGAAAGGGTGCAGCTAAATTGATGTAGTCTGAAATGGTAGATGTAAATGTGTTGCTGTTCTAGACATTATTAGAAAAGTTTTACAAAAGCTAATTTTGTAGTTTAGTTTTCATATATACTCTGTATGAATTGGGGAGTACATTAAAACAAGGCAAGAAAAACTGGGTTTTCCATGATATGGATCGTTTTACTTTAATACATGTTTGTGTATGATATTTTCAATATATACTTTGAAGCTACATTATTTAAGTTTTGGGGATTTTCCTCTCTGGTGGAAATGTGTAATTGCATGCCACATGCAGAAGAACATTTTATGGAGTTATGACATAACTGAAGTTTGAGGAAAGACCACACCTAAAACTCCTCCTTCTCAATTCCAGCTTCCTATAAATACCAGTCCTTCACTCCTCCTACTCATGACGAAATTTCACACTCCACCTCCTCCCCTTCTCCTCCACCTTGTCCATGCCTGCACTTGATCTTTAATATATAGGGGGTCAGCGTTCTCGTGACCCACAGAGGCCGTACTGAACTCCAGCCCAAAATTCCTCAGAGTTCCCCTCCTCTCATTATCTCATTTACCAAGCTGTGGTCAGCATTCACAAATTAACTTTGTGCTTCAGGCCCCTTCCCCGAGAGGATGAATCTGAGGACTGCAAGCTTGAAAAAAGAGTATTTAAAAAGAAATCAGTCAAAACTTGGGGAAGGACGTGGTTTTTGAGAATGTAAGTGCATCATCTACTATTGTCAATAATGTTGACTTTGCATTTGAGACATAAACGTCAAGCCAGACCTAGCCTGTGCATGTGATGTTAATACAATGTTAATCCAAAAAAGGTCCAAAATACTCCCACAAAACCTGACTCATCACCTCTGACTTTAAAATTATTATTTCAGGCTTTACAGAGTGTTTTCCCCTTTGGGACATTTGAACTTGTTTAAAGGTTCAGGTATTTGAATACACACAGTTTCTAAGCCACTTCCCCTCCTGGGGGGTACTGGATCCTATCCCAGCACTCATTGGATGGAAAGCAGGAAACACCCTGGACAGACCATCAGTCCATCACAAGGCAGACACACAGACACACACATTCACACCTAGGGACAATTTAGCACCTCCACTTGACTTTATGTCTTTGAACTGTGGGAGGAAACCCATACAGGGAGAACATGCAAACTCAACACAGAAAGGACCCTGGTCGCCTGGCCAGGGAGTTGAACATAAGCCCTTCTTGTAGTGAGGCGACAGTGCTACACACTGTGCTGCCTGATATTTGAACAGCAACAATGAAATAGATCAAACTACATAGGCATGGATTATGATGTAGAACCAAATGACTTTGCACTGACAAACAAAACACCAAGAGTCTATGCACACAGACACTGATTACACAGTAGACAAGACAGTTGATTAAGAAGAGGTGGAGTGGACGTGACACTAACCACACGCAACTGATCTACTGACTTTCAACACTATTACTGCTGTGTATATTCCGATTCAGTTGTGAGGAATTATGTTGTGCATTTTTCTGGTAGCTTAACCCCTTAAATGCAAGGACCCACCAGCAAGCCCAAAGTTTAATTACACATATAACCTGCAAAATGCACAGTTATACTGTTACTGTATAATAAGCTTTAGTATGTAACAAACCTGTGATTTTAAGTGGTTAAACTATACTGCTTGATAGTATGGCAATAATTCAACTTCATGTGCACTGTTTTAGACATTGTAGTAATAATTTTCACCGGAATAAAAAATAAAAAAATTAAAAAGGTTCACAAGATCCCTATCTATCTTCTATACACTTTTGTTGTTGCTATTCTACTGCTTGTCCATTGGGCCGTAGTGTATCCAGTAGACGTGGTGTATTCACTGCACACAATCATTCTCCATCCCTGGATTGCTCCCATCCATCCAGACCAATTCAGCTCCATCTGACAGGTGGCATTAGTATTCTGGGCATGCCTCCGCAGCATGGAGCCCTGGCTGTAATCAGAAAGCTCCCTGAAAGCTTTTCGCTCCGGACGAAGAGCCTGATCCATCCACTCTGCACGGCAGATGAATAAAAGAGTTTAGCCTGCGGCCATTATGAAAGCGTAAACCCAGAGAGCATTTCTGCAGGTGACTGGGACAATGAAGGGAAAGGGAAAGAGAGAGAGAGAGAGAGAGAGAGAGAAAGTTAAAGGAGGCCTACAGAAGTTGGCATTGTGTTCAATACATGAATAACTCAGGTTCGACAGCTTCTGTTGTGGAAACAACAGGGAGGAAACCACAGTCAAATACAATGGTCAGGTTTATTTGATCAAAGTACACATTGCCTGGATTCTCAGTTTTCCAACACCAGTCCTGGACACCCCACTGTGCTTTCCCTACAACTGAGCCATAGCAGTAGCTAATAATCAAATCTTTCTGGAGAAAACAATAACTATTTAGCAGCACATTATCAAATCAACCTTCTTTATGTTACATGCATAGTGCATCAAATGGAAATTCCAGCCCATTGTCTATATGTATTGTCATGTTACATTGTCATTCGTATTCTAAGCCGCTTATCCTCCTGGGTCATGGAGCCTATCTCAGCGCCCATTGGGCAGAAGGCAGGAAACACCCTGGACAGGTTGCCAGTCCATCACAGGGCAGACACACACATATGCTTTCTCACACACACGTAGGGGCGATTTGGTTACTCCAATTGGCCTGACCGCATGTCTCTGGACTGTGGGAGGAAACCCACGCAGACACGGGGAGAACATGCAAACTCCACACAGAAAGGTCATGAGGCAACAGCACCACCCTCTGCGCCACCACGCCACTCACATTACGTTGTCTTTTTGTTTTATGTTTATACTATGAGGACCACAATAGAAATAAGTTTATGGCATGATTTTAATGTGTAAAGGTTGCTGAGCAGTTGAACTAGGGGACTACAGTTAAGAAAGGCTGGCCTAGATCTGGCCAGTGTTGGTAACCGGGGATGGAAATGGGCCACCTTAGATCTTGAAAACCTAAACAACTTTGTTTTTTAGGGAAACTACCTACAGGTAGTTCATCATGAGCCAAGGGTCCCATGAAAATACATTATTTGTGGTTTTATTATTCATTATATTAATATTACAAAATCCATTCTTTGGGCACGTAATGCTGCTTGTTTTAAGCATATGTCTTAAAAAATGACCTGCCAATATAGTGAGATAACGTTTTTGAAATAAAAGATTAATGTAATAAATAAATATTATAAAAATATTACAATGTTGCACATATTGTTGCAAATTATACTGCCCACTTCCCAGGCTCCATATATGGGATCTATGCTGCAAAAACAGCCCATTTTGAAGTCATTATTTCTGTGATGTCATGAAAAACCAAAACATCTACACTTACATATATTTGCCCATTTAGCTTATAGCAGTTTAGCTCTGCCCATTCACAGTGAAGTTAGGAGTGTAGGAATAGTGACATACCTTTAAAATGATGTTTACCATGATTGGCTTTGTCTTTCTAAATAAAGTACTGAAAGGCCAATACTTTGCAGTTGGTCCACATTTGCACTTGGGTTTTAGAGAGTAACATAGGAGTAAAGTTATGAGCAGCAAAGCACTAAGTAAAGTAATCCTATTCACAGTTTGAAAGACATAATTACTTTCTGATGGGTTATATATATATATATATATACACACACACACACACAAGGGGTCATATCCTTTATAGTTCAGACACAAACTAAGCACCACTACTAAACCTCACTGAAAAAATGACAGTAATTTACTAGCAGCAGATTCTCCAGTAATTACTTTTTACCTTCAGTACTCACACTGTATTATGAAGTTATGATACTTTATTGTATTTCTAAATATAGTCAATTGATGTATTTGTACAGTAATTTCCCCCAATCTCCTGCATTTCTAATGTACAGCTTATATGTGCTCTAACACAACACATCTATCTAGCAAGATTCCAGTAGCAAACACTCAAACATTTAGCATAGTGTTACATAGTTGAGAGAGTAATCATGCTTTTTTACCCAACAGCATAGTACTGTTTATCAATCACACCATAAACTGAACATCATAGTATAGCAGTTACATGAGGTTATGCCAGTCGTCGACTACAAACACAGCAGTAATCAAATATCTATTAATGAACTAGGTAACTAAAACACAAAACACTACTGTGGTAGGTTAAGAATGTGAAATGCGTTTAAAAGTATATTTGGGTCAGGAATAACATGAAGAAAGAAAAAAAAAACTCATGTGCAATGACAGATGATCAAATAAATGCAAATTAACATCCAACATTTTAGATTCTTTGGCAAGAGGCCTGACCTGTTTCTCCCAGAATGCTCCAATTCTGTAACAACTCTTCTCTATAAAAGGAGTACATCAATTCTTTACAGTGTTTAAACCCTTACAATTTTCACTGAAACCCACACTTAATTTCCTCACCTAATAACCACATAACGTACATATTAGTTTCATTGTAGTTACCTACTAACTGACTGCATTTACTCTATATAATACTTACTATACAACTTATTTATAGTACTTCGGTAGCTACTGAATACAGTCTTGATGGTTCCTGGCCAATTGAAGGGTTAATTAGCTTACAACAAATGAAAAAAGAAAAGAAAATTATCGTGACTGCGGTGTCTGTCATGTGCACTGTCCAGTATGGAACGTAATGCTCTTTATCTTAGGTTTCAAGCACCGTGGACATGAAGATGGTTGCCAGATGTAACGTGAAAAAAGTGATGCAAAAAATTTACTTGATCAAAATGTGTATGTCTCTTTCACATTAGAACATATATTACATCAATACAATTCTGTCTTTCAGTGTACTTACATTTGGCAATAATTATGTAAATGTAATATATTTTATACTTGTACTTATAACAGAAATTATCTACACAGTATCATGAAGTAAATTCAATGCAGCACTTTTTCGTGTGTAGAAAATACCGGTTCAGGAAAAATACAGAGACCAGAGAACAATGGGGAGAATAAAGCGAGGCTATAAGAGAGAGAGAGATAGAGACAGCAGAGTGACAGACAGAGAGAGAGAGAAAGAGAAAGAGAGAGAGAGGGGGGATATTGTTTTCCTCACAGATAGAAGTAAGTAATGAATGTTAGGTGAAGTCATGTATGTAGGGATAAGAGTGGTGTTGCTCAGATCGATTACTAACAGCATGACTGACACAAGCAGACACAAGATGGCATGGTGTGAGACATGTCTGACAAGCTGCTCCATCACTTCCACTGGCTCTATAAACACACATACACATATGAAGAAGTAGCACACATATAGCGCTTTGCACACTATTATAACTTTCAATCACTTTAAACTCCATGAGCGAACTCTGCATCTAATCCTGCTAATAAGAAACATATGGAGAAATCTCCCACACTGAAAAAACAGAGAGCCCCAACCTCACCTAAACTCAATTTTCATTCAGAAACATTTACCGCTTTACATTTTATTCATAAAGATGTTGTTTCAAGGCAGCTGTTCAGCTGTTTTTACTGGCTAGTTTCGAGGTTTTCAAATAGCAAAAGCCAAATTCATAATTTAATACATTTTAATCAAGCATAAAATGCCTTTACTTGTTCAGAGTAAAGGTAGGAATAGTGACACGGCTTTTAAATGGTGTTCACTTACACTACTTTCTAGTTGGTACAGATAGGTATGGATTTAGAGTAACATAGAAGTAATGAGTAGTTAGATTACTTTGTCCAGGAAGCAATAATAAAAGTAATCCCATTACGGCTTGAAAGAAGCAATTAGTACTCTGTGATTTATTATAAATTGGAGTCACAAGGCCAACACAGGATCTGACCTGCTACAAGGGGTTCACATCCTTTATAGTTCAGGCGCAAACCAAGCACCACTACTAACATGTTTAAGTACACAATTTTAAGCACACAATTATACTTAACTTAAAGCTAGATTCAGGATTTTATTTCTTTGTTTGTCTGAATAAATTCCACATAATCTGGCCATTCTATAGAATTAGTTCACTGCTCAACAAAACTATGTCCTTTTTATCAGCTCCACTTACTATATAGGTGCACTTTGTAGTTCTACAGATACAATCATTCTCAGCACTGCAGTAACACTGATGTGGTGGTGGTGTGTTAGTGTGTGTTGTGCTGGTTTGAGTGGATCAGACACAGCAGTGCTGCTGGAGTTTAAAACACTGTGTCCACTCACTGTCCACTCTATTAGACACTCCTACCTTGTCAGTCCACCTTGTAGATGTGAAGTCAGAGACGATAGCTCATCTGCTGCTGCACAGTTTGTGTTCGTCATCCTCTAGTCCTTCATCAGTGGTCACAGGACGCTGTTGACTGGATATTTATGGTTGGTGGACTATTCTCAGTCCAGCAGTGACACTGAGGTGTTTAAAAACTCCAGCAGCACTGCTGTGTCTGATCCACTCAGACTAGCGCAACACACACTAACACATCACCCCCACGTCAGTGTTACTGCAGTGCTGAGAATGAGGTGTGAGGGTCCATGGAGGTCCTGACCACTAAAAAACACGGTAAAAGGGGGCTAACAAAGTATGCAGAGAAACAGATGGACTACAGTCTGTAATTGTAGAACTACAAAGTGCACCTATATAGTAAGTGGAGCTGATAAAATGGACAATGAGCGTAGAAACAAGGAGGTGGTCATAATGTTGTGCCTGATCGGTGTATATGGACTATATATCAACGTAACAGTTTAATAACACAACTGCCAGACTCTGCTGCCTTGACCTGTCCACAGTGTGTCACTGATGCTAAGTCCCACTCTTCCATGGCACCTCTGCTGTTTTTTGACTGTGGCTGACAAAATGAATGTTCCTCTTATCATAACTGTAGTTATTTTTATAACTGCTATTTATACACGTTTCTCTATTCTAATGATGCACACTAAACATACTTAAATGCTAACAGAGAACCTATGCTAAAGAACCTAAGTGAGGGTGACCTGCAATCAAGGTTCATGAGGCTCCTCGCATATAAAACTAACAGGTCAAGTTTATTTATATTAACTTTTTTTTTTTAGATTTTATACATTTAAAATTAATGAAGACGAATGTTGGTATGGTTATATTTTCATACCCCAGTGCCCATATCAGACAAACTGCATTTAACAATGTTTATACACTGTCAGAAAAAAAGGCATTGTACAGGTACATTTTTGGTTCATCAAGGTACAAACAATGTACTTGTACCCTCAAAAGAACAACAGCGGTCTGATCCAATTATGTAGCACAAATGAGTTTTAAGGGTACACTACTTTCATTTTCCCTGGAGCAAGTTTAATATATGTACCTTTTCATAACCTAATGTTTTAAAATAGAAAAATAAAATTAAAAGCCTGGAGTGAAGACAGGGTATATCAGGTCAATGTAACTTAAAAACATAACTGCAATGGAATATGGTACAATTATGTTCCTTAACTAAAGCTACTGAAGATGTATCCTTGAGGGTACCAGTGACAATTTATTACATTTTTTCCTGAAAATATCTAGACCACCAAATGCTATTAATTTTTGTTTCTTATGATATGGGCTCTTCAAGGTTCTACAAAGTCATGAACAGTGAAGGTCATACTCAATTATAACACTTGAATTATTTTCAATTTTCATTTTCGCTTTCACATGAATGAAAATGGACCAGGTTATCTGTTTCATTCCTGATGTAACCCTCCAAAGCAAAACTCCACTCCATCCTGTCAGAACAAAAGGAGTTTGTTTATATCAGGTATAGAGTTCATAATGATCTAAATTACCAAGTATACAAAAAGCCATCAGGGGTTATTACAAACTGCCACACTGCCCGGCATATTTAGATGTGGATGGTTTTCCTCATAACAAAGGGGCTGCTAATGCAATAACACAGGGAGTAATGACTGTTAGTCATTAGAGATGCTATCCTTCTGCTGGACTCCACTGAGACTGCAATCAGTGCAACATTACACAAATATAAACACATTATCCCTCATTATAGAGCAAAGCCAGCTCTCTGACTCCATCACATACACATGTACACACACACACACACACACACACACACATACATAGTGGACTTAATCCAGCTGGTTGCCATGGATTCACTGGGGAAGGGGAGAGAAAACTGAGAGAATCCATGAATAAAACAGATATGGAGTGTGTGTTTGGGATTTTGTGTGTGTATAAATGTGTGTGGACCAGAGAAATGTGTGGTTCTGACTCTCAACTATATACAATCGCATGCAAAAGTTTGGGCGCACTTTGTCCAATTACGTTTTGTTGAAACTATGTTAACACATCCTTTACACTTCTGCACATTTTAATGCACAGTTACTGAAATAAAAATTTTGCAGACAAAATAAAACAAATTGTGGCCAGTGACAAATTTTATGTTTTACATTTTTTATGTTAAACTCAGCAAATAAACAGAAGTTGTGTATGCATGCTTGTGCATCTTGACAGTCACGTTTTGTTATAGGTGTGTGTGTGTGTGTCTGTGTGTGTGTGTCTGTGTGTGTTTATTTGTGCTATGCTTGCATCCACAGTGTCAATGCCAGCATATGCTTCCCTGATGTCCTTGTTTTTCCTGAGCTGCAGCACATGGTTCATGCATTTTGAGGTGATCTAAGGGGACGTGGGTAATGTAGTTTCAGAGCCTGAGGCCACAGCCTTACTCCTGAACCTAGTCACATCCACTCAGACTAAAGTAACACTGATTCCGGAGGTCATCCAGGTCAAGGGTAGTAAAACAGACCAGGTCAGTGTGATCAGAACGTTCCAGACAGTGCCACCATTTTGGACGATGGTGAACAGAGTCTGTGTGCCTGACCAGCGCATGTCCAGCCCACATAAACATATCTGACACTAGGGACTTCAGTAGCCTCAAGACGTGTCTGTGCACGGAGAGTATCCAAATGCCAAATCATATGCTAATTCTAATAAAGTCATCTGCGGCCATTCTTATTTGTTACTGTGCTGGGAGAAACTGCTTAGATGAACTGCTTGTTGATCCAATGTTCATTGGCTACATAATGCAATTCTAATATGGAAATAATATAGAAAAAGTAGGGGGGAACATTCAAACAGCTCACCCACATTTATCTGCCCCAAAGCCCGTTTTTGAAAGTTCCTCCCACTTTCAAGATGCCTCAGAAGTGGGTTTTCTTGGTCTTTAAACCAGAAAATGAAATGTTATATATTAAATTGAATTAGAGGAACCGATTACACAATATACACACTTTTTATGTTATCCCAAAAGTAGTCCATCAACCAAGACATGACTGATGTCTCAAGTTTCTTTATTTCTGCACTGGAGCTACAAAGCGAATGAAGCTAACAAATAATGAATGTGTACAAGTTTTTGATTGATTTTATTTGCCTTGTAGTTCCAACGTAAAACCAAACTTTGTGGTTAGGTGAAAATTCTGTAAGCTCTTGCTGAACATTTCCTTCAAATATTAAATTGAAAGCACCTTGCAAAAACTCCATGATATCAATGATATCAAATGATATCAAACCCAACACATTTTATCCCATTATTGTGATGTCATCAGCAGTCCACCTTTATGTTCTTAAACCAAAAAGATTTTTAATATATCGCTGCTGTCGGAACACAACCTTGTATCTCCACAATGGTAACTTTACAGGAGAACCAAAAAACATACTTTATGTTTAATGTAAGTCAATGGAACCAGAATTTTTTTCAAGTCATTTTGGGCCATTTCCTTTGATCCATTCATCATTAAGTTTATACACAATGTAAAGGCCAACAGGCATTTTCAAATTTGATCAAAAACAGAAAAAATGAGGAGACACAAGGTTTGTTCTGACAGCAGCGATATGCTTTTACAAAAGTTTGGAATGAAAATTTCCAAGCTATTTTTAGGCAAAACCTGCTCTTCATATCAAGGAAGACATTTTGATGAACATGAAGAGTGTTACAAAACTTACCCAAAGAATTAGTCAATAGTTTTTACCTTTGCAGGTGAAAAGTTACTTGGAAAATTGTCTCCAAACCAACTGACAGGGAGTGTATTGTCAGTTACTGTTCTGAAATTTCAACCATAATTCACAAAATCTAGAACACTGGATAGATTCACAAGGCTCTAGAACCTTATGGAAGTCCCAGGCTGTCTCCTCAGCAGCAGCACTGCCAGCAGCTACAGCGAGCAATTAGAAGAGACACATGATAATAATGTGCAAACATCTTTGTTTAAGAGCCTTGGCTGGGCTCGGCCATATTTTCCCCTGAACAAGCACTCCAAGAGCGGAGCCCAGAGCAGCGAGTATAACCAAACATCACTAATCCCTTAATTACTGTGCCATCAGAGCCCAGTAAAACCGTGATTAGGAACAGCTGCTGGCTTCTTTTGCCTTTTCCCCCCTCTTTCGCTCAGTGTGAGGACCAAACTACTGTAGCATTCGCTAATGCCGAGAGCAGGGGAGTGGAGGAGTGCAGAACGGAGGAGTGATTGATTGACACAGAGAGATGGAGAGACGAGTGACTGAGCGCTACAGACAGCTGGCTAGAAAACAGATTGCTGAAGAAATAAGAAAATGACAAATAAATAAAGTCAGAGAGGCAGTCAGAAAGAGACAGAGTGTCTCCTGCCTATTTGTAGTGCTGGGACAGTGGTTGTTGGGAGAGACTTCTTAACACTCTTGTGTTGTGCTATCTGAAATTATACTTTTCAGTTCTTCTCCTACCTGTTTCCATGTGAATTATGCTTCTATAAAAAATTCTCGCTCTGTCTCGTACTACAGACTGCTTTGGGTTGCACTTATGGACACTAACATGAATGCATATTGTTTATGACTTTCTGGTTAAAAAAACTAGAAATTAATAGAATATAAAGAATAAGGCAGAAAAGAATAGAATAGAACAAAACAAAATAGAAAACAAAACCAAGTAGAGTAGAATAAACAGAACGAAATAGAATATATAAAATATAGAACAGAATAGAAATGATTAGAATAGAAAATAAAATAACAGATGATAATAGAATAGAATCAAATAGAAAAATAAAAAAGAACTGGGCAGAATGGAGAAAATAGAAAGTAGAATAGAATTGTGTAGAAAGGAATAGAATTATAATAGTATAGAATAAACAGAATGTATTAAAATTACATAGAACACAGAATAGAATTGAATTGAACAGATCAGAATAGAACTGAGTAGAATAGAATAGAACAGAACAGAATAAAAGAAAATAATAGAAAATAAGGAAATAGAATAGAAATGAACTGAATAGAACAAAATAGAATAAAATGGATGCAATTACACAGAACATAGAATAGAAAAGAACTGAATAGTTCAATTGCACAGAACACAATAGAACTGGGAAAAGCAGAATAGAATAGAATAGAACAGAATAGAAAAAAAGGTTACAAAACAGGTTACAATTACACAGAATAGAGTAGAATAGAACACTTAGAGTGAGCAATTGTGTTAGTTTAGTAGAGAAAGAGCAGAACATGCTTCACTTTTCTTCCGCATTAGTTTTTGCTTCATACTCTGATGCCTAGTTCTGCTATTATGACTCATAGCTTTCCATCTCATTCAAACAGACCATAGCTGACATGTTGCTCCAGACCACTTCAGCTGTGCTCCCCAAACACACACACACACACACACATTACACTCACAGCTCAGAGGAGGACACGCACAACACACAGTGATGCTGAGATCTGACTGTCAATGAATATAAGCAATCAAAAAGGCAATAAACATTCAGATGTGGGGGAAATGCATTACTGTGAATTATGGGTGTGAATAGATTTCTCTCTGTTTTGATTGCCTGTGTATGTGTGACGCTCAAGCTACATCTGCGATTACTTTATATCAAAAGAAGCTCAAAGAAAACATTTGTTGTTTACTCTTTAGAATATAAGACACAACCAATACCATAATTCTTCTGCTGTTTTCTTATTAAATATTAGAGGTACACAAAACAGGTATTATATAATAATATAAACTGTTGCTGTCAGAACAAAACCTCATATCTTCAAAAACGTAACTTTACAGGATAAGGAAAAAACATCCTTCAATCTTAATGGAAGATAATAGAACAAGACCCGATGCTGTGTGAAGCCACGCAACCGTTGGCCTGGTGACTTTGTTACGGGTGAAAATGGATGATGTTCAGAGGAGAGCTTTAGCAGTGTAGACTGTTTATTTATGGGGGAAAAAGACAGTGGAACGCTCTGTACTCTTATTTTGGTTGCACAGTTTATAATACTGGGTTCATCTGAAATTCAACAATGAGAGTCAACAGTAAAAGTTGGGAAAACTGAACTTTTGATGGGACAGTATGTTGCTTTCTGCGGAAAGCTGCCACTTGTGGTGCCAGAATTTTCTGTTGCGGTATAGAAAATAATGGTACATAGGTACATATTGTTTGCCATCATTCATTGATTGTAAACATGTAGATGCAGCATTAAGTCATTATGGACAAATTGTATTGTTCTATTTGTCATGTAACCGAGACACAACGTAAAAGCTATTTTGCATATTTAAATCATCAAAAAATGAAAAACATAGAAAATTAAGATAAAAGCAGTATATTACACAAAAGCCTCAAACACAGAATAATATCAAATCTATCAGTATTTATTTTGTCCATCTTTACTTTGTGCACCTACTGCCACTTTAACTCTTCTATCCTTCTGATCTTAAAACCAACGGGTTACAATCTGTGTCCTTCCAACAAAAGATGCTCACTGACATTATGTTCCCCTTCAAAGAGTCAAAAAAGACAGTCACACGTTTCTTTCTCATGTGCATATAATCAAAGGATTTTAATTACAAGATACAGAGAAAATGGGACACCTAACAACTGTGACCTGGTAGACCATCAAACCTGTCACTATCAGTTACCACTGTGAGTTTCCACAACTTAACACTACTGGTCTGAAAGGATGCGTAGCTGTCAATAGCCCGTTATTGAGAAAAAGGAAACAGCAAAACTCTAAGATGTAGAGTAAGGTATTATGGACTAATGAGTCTAAATATGTATTTTGGGTTACTTGGATCATGAGAAGCAGAAATTTAACCAACTTCTAAGGCTGAACTTTGGAGATGTGGAAACATCTCCCTGCAGATTTATTTAAAAACACTGAAAGCAAATCTCCTGAAAGAATGGAATCTAAAAAGAGGACATGCTGAAAATGTGATTTCATATTTCGATTGTTGGGACTTTTGTGTAATTTTCTGTTAAAAATGTTTTGTGTTTTCTGAAAATGAATGACCAACTTGACTGGAAATTAAATGAATGAATGATTGGTCTCTGACTTGGTCTCTGGCACAGTTTCTTTATACACCTTACTTCACAGCATATTTTGTATTTATATATTTAAAGGGATATTTATGTGTGATGTATAGCTGGCAACACTAACCCTATCACTTCAAGCAGTATATTATCACATATTCCTGAGACATGACACTGTTTTCTCAAAGTGCATCTTATCCTGAATCGCCTCTGGCGCTTCTCTTCAGCTCAGGCGACAGCGAACGATTTAATGGGTTTTTGAACTGTCAATCCACAAGGGTCAACACTCAGCAGAGACCAGCAGCTATTTGAATGTAGTGCTTCTAGCTCTCTCTCTCTCTGTCTATCTGTCTCTCTCTCTCTCTCACTCACTTTTTCTCTCTGCCTCTCTTGCTGTAGTGTTAGATATGATGGTTTTTATGTGAATGTGTGAGTGAGTGGAGGCAGATGTTGAGCATTTCTCCTGCAGCTCTCATCCCCATAGGGAAATCAGAGAAACTACAGACTATAAAATGAAAGCACCACTACTTCTGTCAGGGAGAAAGAGAGAGAGCGAACAGAGTGCGAGAAAGAGAGAGAGAGAGATTTCCACTCCGAAGCATTATCTTATCTTGCATTTTTAGCGATGCACATCTGGACTAATTTTCATTACATCTGATGGCATAAACACTGAATATGTGTGTATAATAGATCAACATTTTCTCTTTGCTCCTTCCTGCACTGCTGTGCTGTTTGTTAAATTGCATAGAATTAAACAACATGAGCCATTTTTGCAAACTGAGCTGACATACACTGCTATTGCTGGTGGCAGCAGATGTCCAAACGCTTATTGCTTGCAGCAGCATCAGTACAGGCCACATGGCATCGCAGCATAGTGAAAAATGGAGATTATTATGTTCAGCGATAAAGCTGATATGAGAAAAGCTGCCCAAAATGTTCACGATGACAAGTGAACTCACAGAGTATAACATCGCCTTGCATATGTATTATTGCACCAAACAGTAAATTTGCTGCCCACAAAGTGTTTCTCATGTATTTTGTCACAGCCACTGTGATCGTGCATTAAAACAGCAAATGAGTAACAGCTTAGCCTGGATTGAGAAACAGTCCAGTACAAAATACTGTCAAAAGCAGAGAAGCAAAACAAAGCTTCCTCAGCTTTCTAATCGGCCTTTTCTGCATTTTTAGTAGCATAATAATAATAGGAGGGTAATTAAGTGTGAAGGCTATGAGTGCAATGCATGACCTTTCAGATTATTGCAGCTGAATCTGCTTTTGGGTAGTTAAAATACAAAAACACAAACAGTCTTGCTAGAAAAGTTGATTTAGCATTATGTGAATTTCTGATTTTCATTAAACTCATAACAATAGAGAGAACCCACTGAAACAAATAACGCAAGCTAATTTACATTTTTTGTATTAAATGTCTTTGTTGGCTAAAGTATGTTCATCTCTGCCTTTATCAACTGGTATGACCCCCTTAAGCTGCAATGACTTCAACAAAACAGCTCCTGTAACTGATCAACCTTGCACATTGACTCAGCCCATTCCTTCTAATAGAAATGCGTGAACTTTGTTATGTTGGTGGGCTTTCTTGGATGAACACCACATCATAGGTCATGCCATAACATTTCTATTAGATTAAGGTCTGAACTTTGACTCAGACATTTTAAAGTGCAACATTTCTTCTGCTTCAACCATTTTGGAGACTAACTGGTGTTTTTAGGGATGTTTTTCTGCAGAACCCACTTTCTGTTGAGATTTGGTTCACAGATGGATGCCCTAAGATTCTCCTGTAGTATTTCTTAATACAGTCCTATCCAGAATTCATTGCCCCATCAAATGATGGCAAGCTGCCCTGGTCCAATAGCAGCAAAACAGCCTCAAACTATGATACTGACACCTGAAGTTCTTATGCTGGAATGCAGTGTTTGGCTTATACAAAATATAATATTTCTCATTTAAACCGTATAGATCTATTTTTGCCTTCTTCACCTACATAACATTGTTTCACCCAGGTGTTCCTTAGGAAACTTTAAACAGGCAGAAATGTTCTTCATGGACAGTAGTGGCTTTCTCCATGCTAGCATTCCAAACATACTATTATTGTTCAGTGTTTGACTGACAATGGACTCATGAATACTGGCATTAGCTAGTGTAGGAGTGCCCTGTAGGTCCTTAGATGTTACCCTGGTGTTCTTTGTGAGCTTATAGAATATTAACATCTTACTCTTGCAGTCATTTTTTTGGGATGAGCATTTCTGGCAAGGGTGACAATGGTATTGAATTTCCTCCATTTGTACATCATCTGCCTGACAGAGGATGGATAAACCTTGAGAAATTGTTTTGGAACATCTTCCAGCCTAATGAACATTGGCAAGGCAAGCAATGTGTCCTCAGAAATGTTCTTTGAGTCATGCACTAACAAATGTCTGAACTAAAGACTTTGATGGTGAAGGCTCCAGGTTGATGTTTTTTTAAATAGGGTAGGTTCAGCCATACTCACATCTGATTTCTATCCTATTGACTGAACCTCCTGAATTATCACCTATGCCAAAGTGATCATTCTAGAGATTAACATACTTTGGCCAACTAACATATATAAATGTTGAATGACTTCAATATGTCAATGAAAAACTATTGCTTATGTTATTAATCAGACTGTTTTTTATCTATTGTTGTGACTTCATTGACAATCACATTTTAGGTCAAGCTTATTCAGAAATTTACATAAAGCAACTGTCTTGATTATGGCCTGCTAATGCAAGTCCAATACTTCTAGCTGCTTTTGTGTTAACATACGTCTGTTATACACACTACAGCATATGTTACATGTATATACTGCTGTACACCATAATACATATTGTGTACATATAGCTGTAGACTGTTATGTATGTTCTATGTTTATTAGTGGTGCCAAAGTTTACACAATTAATGATTAATGCCTCTATTTTTTTAACATAGTTAATACATTTTCTTAGTTTGACTCTTCAAACCATCTGTAGTTCCACTCTGAAGCCCAGCTACATATGCACAGTAATGACTGCGACTGTAGCCTTCTCATTCTTAGCTTTAAAATGGTTCCATTGATTTGGTTTGAAAAGTTCCTTTGATGGCTTTCTTGATAAAAGTTACCTCCAGCTACTGTCAAGGGGAATCTGTTTATCACTGAAAGACTATAATTGCAGAGGAAATGGAACAAGTAGCCACTGCTGCGCTCACTGGTGATTAAAGCTGGAAATTTCATTCACTCTATTTTCTGGTATATTTACATCTTCAGGCTCATGTGAACCCTGCATTCACATGATGGAAATAATGTTTTTAAAGTCATAAATACATACATACATACATAACCTTATTTTACCCACTTATATAGCTATAATAAAAATGCAATCCTTTTTAAATGGAAAAAATCTTTCTTTATGGTAAAATCTGAGCAAACAAGACAAGCGCAATCAGTTGTGATTAACTGCACAAAATAATGCAATTCATTGTGAGCCTTAATGTATACACAGCTGTTATATTCATTATATGTGTAAACAGTTGTTCTACGCACTGCTATGTACTTGCAATTGGAAAAACATTCCAACAGTCTATGATATGTCTGCACTGGCCATTTTTTGGACACAGGACTAAACTTGTAGTAAATAAAATGACAGTGTAAACCAATGCACAAAACTACTCACTATGTACATTGTGTTATATACTGTATTATGTATGTTACATGTATATACAGCTGTTTAATGCACTGTTACATAAGTGACACATACAAACACAATTATACACACTGCATTGCACTATGGAGTTTTGCCATAGTGCATATGATTGTTGCATCAGAGTGAGTAACACAGTACTGTCAGTAAAACAAGACTGTCCACCCATTGTCCACTATTCACCATGCCATTTCACCACGAACACTATGCACCTAAGGGAGCACTAGTCTTACAGTGCCAGATGTGATCTCATAATAAGGACATCTGGGGACAACTGTGAGAAATTTTTGGCTAAATGCAGTTGGGAATGTAGATGCATTAGGGTGGGAACAAACTGAGTGAAATTTGTGAACACATCTGGTGCCTCATGAAGGCAGAGCTCGAAGTAAGAAGCAATGCTACACTTGTCCACGTTGTCAGACGGACATAAAGTCTGTCGTTAGTCCATGGATGTAACAGACAGGTGAAAAGTCCCCAAAATATTTAAATTAGGCATGTAGATGTCTGTCGCATGCACACTGAACACATTACATGCATTAAAAATAAAAATTACGTCTTGTAAGGAAACCATTATGTTACCTAACAATATGTTTCGCTAACTAGCTTGTTTTGCTTGTGTTGTCAATTACTGCAGATGTTAAATGAGCATGGACTAGAGGAATTTGGCCACAATCCAGCATCAAATTTTAACCAAGTTGTCCTCAGACATGTATTCTCATATCTGGCCCCGAAAGACTAGAAGACCACATAAAGTTAAACAGCTTTGGAAACTTCTACGTCAGTGCTCACCCATGGTCCTGGAGATCTTCCTGCAGAGTCTGCTCCAACTAATTAACCTCTTCAGAAGTCCTTGTTTGGCTGGATCAGATGCATTAATGCTGGGTAAAGGAGGGCCAGCATGTTAAATGCTGGTTGATGGTGCAGGGTTGGTGAGCACTGCTCTAACAAATGCTCTGCCACTAATCAAATCTAACATGGGGGTGAAAAAGTTTCAGAAGACCTGAATAAAACATTACAGACTAAGAGAGAATAGACGTATAAAAAGAGAGCGAAAGTGTGTAATGTGGTAGTACAGAAACATGTCAAGGTCAGCGTGTAAAGCGGCACTATTCCCAGGCTGTTTGTAGCTCTGAGAGATCAGCATTCTCACAAGACAGTAAAAAGCAGGGGACATTTGAAAGGTAAGTGAGTAACTAAATGTTTTAAGATCAGTGTCAATATCAGAGCTTTCACTCCCTGTTTTATATACACAGTCACTAATGTATTTTAAGATGATTTAAAACTTTCTACTGAAAGAGTAAGCACATGTAGCAGTGATAAACAGATAAAAGATAGCGAGACAGAAGATACAGAGAGACAGAGACAAAGAGATAAAGGAAGGACAAAGAAAAAGAGAGACAGGAAGAATGAGAGACAGAGAGAGGAGGGAGAGAGAAAGAAAAACAGAGAGCCAGAGGGGAAAAAAGAGAAATAAACAGTGAGTGAAAGAAGGAGAAAAACAGTGAAAAGAGACAGAGTAAAAGAGAGAAAGATTAAAAGACAAAAACGTATACCGAGAGATAAGTGAGAGGTGAAAAGAGTAAGACAAATAGAGACAGCAAGACAGAAAAACACAGAGAGAAACACAGAGAGACAAAGAGAGACAGAGTGACAGAGACACAAAAAGAAAGAGAGAAACAGAGAGAGGGAGAGAGAAAAAAGAGAAAGACCCACTGACAGAGAGATAAAATGAGTGACAGAGAGAAAGAAAGCAAAAGACACAGGAAGGATGAGAGAGAGATAAAAAGAGACAAAAGAGAGAGTACAGAAAAAGAGAGGGTTCAACAGAAAGAGTAAGGAAGAGGGATAGAGAAAAGAAAGAAAAAGAGAGGCAGAAAGGAAGATTCCAAGAGAAAGGGAAAAATAGAGAGAGATAGAGAAAAGATAAGGGGAAAGAAAGACAAAAGAGAGCGATAGAGAGACAGAGAGAAGAGAGAGAGATTAAAAAAGTGATAAAAGAGAGAGAAAAGACATTTAATGAGACAGAAAAGAGATGGATTTAAACAGAAAGTAAGAAAGAAACAGAGACAGACTGACTGAGGCAAGAAGAGAAACAGACAAGGAAAAAGAAAAAGATGAAACAGAAAAACAGAGCAACAGAGAAAGAACCAGAGAAACACAGAAAGAGAAAAAAGAAACAAAGAGAGGCAGAGAAGAGAGAGAGAGAGAGAGAGAGAGAGAGAGAGAGAGAGAGAGAGAGAGAGAAAGAGAGAGAGAGAGAGAGAGAGAGAGAGAGAGAATGACAGTGTTTTGCTCCAGGGCTGATTTTCATGATCATGATGTCTCTGCTCTTCGGTGGCTGTAGTTGATAACAAGCTGTCATGCCATGCTAGCATCATTTCCCTGCAAAGTCAGAGCTCCTTTCATTACTGCCCTGAGAGCTCCGTCACTGCGCAAGCGCATCAGGACCAACGGACACGATGATGTTAATGCCATCGCAGGGCCGCAGTAATACAGCCATGGTAATAACAGGTCGGGTTTCATTTCCAGGGGGAATATAAAAGTCCCTTTATACCTCCTGCTACTTAATGTTGCTTCTTTCATTGCTATTTGATATCTTACAAGAGGCCTGTTTGGTATAATGGAGGGAATCTGACTGGTGCCCACATTTTTTAATCCAATTCAATCGCAAATCAGTCCACACAGTACTCTTTCAGTTCTTTCATCTCTGTATAATGCAATGACCAGAGATATTTATGATTGGCCTCTAATGGATTTTTTCTCTGCTAAAAACACTCTCGTTCTTCACGAGACGGAAAAACTCGTCCACTCCGGGTCCTCTCATGTCAGTGTCACCACTGCATGTCAAAACAGCCTCTTCATACGCCATGTGAAGCCAGTGATCTCTGGCCCAGGAGATATTTTAGTGTAATTGCAGCTAATGTACTGGCCAAGCACTTGATTCCTTTTAGAGGAGGCCATTAATGTTGTTCCCCTCCATCAAGGGAGTAAATATGGAAAAGCTTTAATGACTGTACAGCGTGTTCTTTCTCTATCTCTCTCTCACTCTCTCTCTCTCTCTCGTGTAGCAGAGAGCTCTATTTTACTGTGGTGATCACACAAACATGCACAAACACGCACAAACATGTACACACACTAATTAATTTAGAATTGGCCAGGGCCTGTCAAGGCCAATTGTAAATTAACCAGTTATCTTGAATGACACATGTACACAGAGAATTATGCCCCCCGCCCAAGCCCCCTTTTCTCAATATTCAATACAAACACACACACACACACACACACACACATATATATATATATATATATATATATATACATAAAATGTCATTTCCAACACACCTTATTCACTATATGGCCAAAATGTTTGTAGACAGCTGCTTGTCCAATGATTGATAGGGTGTTTGTTCCCTCTTTTGCTGCAGTAAGAGCCTCTACTCTTCTGACAAGACTTAACACTAGATGTTGGAACACTGTTTCGGATTTGATTGCATTAGTCCAGAAGAGCATCAGTGAGGTCAGGTACTGACATTGGATAATGCTGGATCACAATCACTCCAAATCATCCCAAAGACATTCAGTGGTGCTTCATCACTCCAGACAATAGTTCTACATCTCCACAGCCCACTGCCAGGGGGTTTATAGCCCTCTAGTCGATGCTTGGCATTGGGCATGGTGATCTTAGGCTCATGTGTGGATCTTCCAGAGCATCCCGTTCTATTAATAACGCCTTTCTATGGAAATAGAAGCTTTGTGTGCACAGTTGAACACCTGCACCAGCTTAAAATGGGTGAAGCTGAATTCACTAATTGTGGATTCTTTCAAACAGTGTAGTGTAGTGCATTTTGCTTTTCTGCACTTACATAAATGAACAAGCATTCACGCTTGCGTACAACGTGTAGAGGAACAACAATAAGAAAAACACTAGGAGTTGTGTTATATGAGCTTGGTTTTGTAAAACATCGTGCCACTACAGGTGCACTCAAACCTGACATGCCCACCAGACACGCACACACATACACACAACTGCCTTTCATGCAGTCTCCATCTCTTATCAAAATGTGGTATTTTGCAGGATCCACATTTACAAAAGGGAGAGATGATTTTTTAAGGTCAGAGTGACATGGCGGCTGAATGAATGACATTTAGAATACGTTTTCCCATTTTTCTCCATTTGCTTTGAACAGACTTCTGCCAGGCTGCTCTCAGGCAAAACAAATCTGCGAGATGAATAGGTGCACCTGCCGGGCTGGCGGCTCTCTTTTGCTCCACCAGCTTTCACATGATTACACAGCAGCTGCCTGAGAGACGCATTCACTCGCACTCACCTTGAGATATATACAAACACGCACGCGCACGACTAGCACACGCCATGCACGTACACCATACACACAGGTACACACACGAGACAAGAGCACAAACTGGACACGCAACACACTCTTTCATTCACTTACACACCTAGAAAAACAATGGATGTAGCACACACCACCTACACAAAGGGCCTTATGTATTATGTATCATGGTCTAAATATTCAGGTTACTTTTTCTATTAAAAGGGAATTCGACTGGATTTTGGATAATTAAATGGTTGAGATGTAAACATCATTCAGAGTTTTGATGTGAAATGCTCCATACTCTTCCGTTCTAAAGAATCAGAAGTCAGAATTGCTCATAGTGGTGGTGATAGGAACCAGACATCTGAAGCGTTTTAATGCCTCTAAAAGCTCCCTCACAAAAGGTTATTACATGATATAGTTACAAATATGTTGCATGATGTTTTATAACAGTTTTTTAAGGCAAAGTAGTCCCCAAAGAAATCCACTATTTTTTAGATTTACCACTATTTACCATTATCAACATTACACATAAAAACTCAGAAGACACGTGTAGGTTCACTGCACATTTGTATAGTAATTAAAATGTCTATATTTGTGTTGAAGACATTGTGACTCCTGGTTCCTATCACCACCACTGTAAAGTCTGAGTTGGTAGTTTTTTTGTTTTTTTTTTAACAATGCACCATTTTACATCAAACCACACCAAATGACTTTATTTGTATCTTAACAATTTAATTTACGAAGACAGTAAAAAATCTGTTTGTTAGCATTTTCACTGAGTGCACTCAATAATCTGATCATAATTGGATTTCTGCAATTATCTGATTATTCAAATGGTCATGTAAACAGCATACTCTGAACTAGAAATCTGATTAAGAAATCCGATAAAGAAAGCTGGATTTTAGCTCAGTAATCACATTTCTCAGTGCATGTAAACTCTTACTCTGATTTCTTTCAGATCTCTCTGTCTGTTCATGTGCGAAAACAGACAGGAAATAAGCAAGCAGCACTTTTGGAGCGACGATGAAACCAACTACAAGCGTGATGAAATGATGGATTTAAATATATTTTTTTTATTTTCTAGATGATCTAAGTTCATATTTTCAGGTAAAGTGGCGTGATGTTTAAAAAAAAAAGCCATGGCATGAAGTTTGAGTTGACGTTACGTTTACGTCACATCTTCTTCTGTGACTTTACTGGCTGGTTGTAAAGCAGAAATCTGATTACTGTCTGACTCATGTAGACCCAGAGTTTCCCATTATCTGATTACTCAAGTGCATGTAAACGTGTTGATCAGATTACTGACTAATCTAACTATCTGATTTCCTGCAGTTAATGCATTTATTAAGTGTTTATTAAATGCACTCAGTCTTTCTATACTGGACATCATTTGACTTATCCATGCCCCGCCCACAACTACATTCTTTTGTGACTGTTTCCAGGTTGGACAAGCTTTACATAATGTTGACAAATGTAAATGTTGACAGATGTTGATTTTCTTGTAATCTAAATAATATTAACATGGTGTACAATTTCTGGACAGTTTTTTTTTTTGCATTTTCAAACCTTTTGATTCTATGATTTATATCAGGTATTGTTGACTTACAAACTGAACATTAACTGTGCTATCCATGCCCCGCCCACAAATACATTCTCTCATTGAAACAACATTAAATTCAACACAGTCCAGCTGAGTAGTAGAACTGAAACTCAATGTTATAATGCTATAGATTAAACACTAACTCTCCTGCCAGAATCCCATGATCCAGCATGTATTTATCTGAAGGCTTTCACATAATATAAACCCCAGGAACATAAAGAGTGGCCTGTCACCCATGTAGCCTTATGAATATAATGACAGTGAAAAGGAAAGCAGCAATGACACACCTGCTCTCTGATCTGCTCTGAACTGCTAGACTTATCTGTATATTTACAAGCCTGTCGTAGAGACAGAGAGGCCGATAGTTGACTGCATGAGAGTGAAAGAGACAGACCAGAGAGACTGTGAAAGTATTTCATAGCTAATTTAACAGCGTAACGGTTATTAAAGCTGAGACTAAAGAGCAGGACAAAGAAAATTACCACACCTCAACAAATCCCCTCCATCAAACAAAACACAATTTCCCAATGAGTCCCCTCAAAGCATTCACCCAGCAGAATAAGATGATAAAATGGCCTCATCTACTTCAGCAAGCAGCTCTAATAGTTCCCAGCATAATCTCTGACTCCCCCAGCGTGAAGCACAAGCAGTAGTGGATTTTTTAAAGAGATAACACGGGATGGATATGGACTCACACGTCAAGTCCGTCATTTCAGCCCTGCCTGCTCGGTCTCTCTGAGAATAGCGTCATTCAGTCAAAGCGATTCCTCACCGCTGGTCTCTCTGACCACAATTAAAGATGGCAGTCAGAAGCCTCGGGCCCGCAGGAAGCCATCAATCCCGCCATTAACACATCAACGTCTCATTCTGGCGCCGAGATAATTGGCATTTTATGCTTGCATATTAATTAGCTGATAATGAGCTAATAAAGCGCGCTCTCTCGGCAGGTGTGGCCGCTCTAATCAATAGCCAAACGCTGCAGACAAAAAACAAAACAAAAAAAAATCGCGCTTTCTTTCATCTTGTATCTGAAATTAAAAAGCTATTTACCGCGCCGCTCTCGCCCCCTCCCTGACAAAGTGCTTTTCATTTATCTTCTCAAACACGTTATTCAATCAGAGCTTCCATTTGTGTAATGGTGATCTTTTTTTCTGCGGTAATTTCCCGCTGTCTTCCTGATGGGGGGGTGTGATAGGGCCTGTGCGGGACCACCGCTCCCCTCAAGCTCCATCCAATCTGCGCTAATAAACCTAAAACATGCATTTCGATCACATTTAATGTTCTCAGCAAATGAAGCGAAGCAGCGGGGAACGGGCGGCGCTGCGGCGGTGCACTGCTGCTCCCCAGTGGCTCTGAGCGGAAACGCAGGAAAAGGGGAGACATCTGGTGGATTGCAGAGGTACTACAGGTTCCAGAGGTACTGGACGTTAATAATAATGATAAAAAAAAAACAAATAATAATAATAATAATAATAATAATAATAATAATAATAATTATTATTATTATTATTATTATTATTATTATTATTATTATTATAAATTTTACATTCTTTATTCACTATATATGTTGTTGCTGTCAGGAAAAAACGCTGTATCTTTTCAGAAGCAAAAACGTTCTTAATTGTAAACGTAAATTAATGCAAAAAGATTTTATTTGACATGTTTCTGGACCATTTCTATTGATCCATTCATCATGAAATTTTCAGTGTAAAGCACAGACATTTTCAAATTAACATGAAAAATTTAAAACATTCAAAATGGGATAACGAGGTTCTGTTCCAACAGCAACAATATTCATTATTATTTTTATTTTAATATTTAGCATTATTATATTACTGTCATCACGTTCATATATTTGATGTACCCACACAGTTTAAATTGTTAGTTTAAATATTTACTGCCATTTGCCATGTGTGTACATACACATCATCATATTTTTCTTATCATATTAATGATTAACAACCAATTTTAACCAATTTAACTTGTTCTACTTTCCAGTTTACAACAAACCTTGTCATGTATTGTCTTGACAACAATATTGCTGTAGAGGTAACCACAGTTTTTAGGTCATTAAAAGTGTAAATTAAATTTAATTAGACATTTTCCTCTTTAATAAATCTTTATTATTTGGCAAATCTATTATTTACTTTGGCATATTGACCATGTGTGCTGTTTAGCTTGATAAGTAAATAGCAATAGTTGGATTTTTTCAGATGGATATTAAAGTCCATAGCATGGACACATAGGAGTAGTGTGGATCCAGAATCTTCTACAGGTGTGGAGAACATGGGGGGAGACTGCAAACAACAGATACAGGTTCATATCAGTGCCTATCAAATACAGCCATTTACAAACAGTACTGTAACACAAACAACACTCTGAGAAATATGACCACAATCAAACATACATGTCAATATCAGATTAGAACTTCATTAGATGTTCCCTCAATTATTATGCAAATTAAGCTACTGAGCTATTTTGATCAATTTAACTTACTAGCTTTACTCACTATAAGCCATGTGTCCATTCTGTTAAAGGTATAAGTTCACCAATATCTATTTGTGATCCAGAATAATGAAAAATGATATTGTGAGTAATTGCAGGGCATAATCGACTCCAGAATCTTACCTTTGGATTTAATAGTGTGTGCAGGTGGATAGATGGACATGTCAGTCATTCTCCCCTCCTTTATCTTGTTCTCCTTCTGAGGCTGATTTCACCTCTCCCTCATCTGATGACTTTGAGCTTGCTGAATCGGGCCTGTCTTTAGGCTGCTTGGTAGCGTCCACAACCTGAACTCCTTTGCTCGAGCTGCACCCCATAATTGTGACTCAAAAGAGGTTTGTCCAAACTCTTATGGTGCTGACCAGTGTCTGAAAACTGCAAATGAGTCTGCACCACTTCTCAAAACAGACTTTTTGTGTCTGTGAGCAAGACAGACGTGTCTTCAAAACTCCTCAGATGAAGTTCAGCTGATGACATCCAAAGGTCGTGTCTACATAACCCAGAGGTATAAGTGTTTTAAGCTCTGTCCAAGAAGTGTTGTTTCAGCACTGTTGTGGCAGCAGGAATGATGATTTCTATGACAACCGTCTGGACATCCCATTTGCCACGGCATAAGTACTGTGGATGTACGTCTGTGTGATCTCAGGTTACAAGGCTTTGTTGACTTGGATTACTGTGGCCTTATTGTCATTTACTTGCCAGGCAACACAGGTTGAGATTTAACCGTATGGCATGTCACGACATAGTCACTGAGCAACACTAAAGGCCTAAGTGTCAATCACTCTGTGTTCTTGGCAACACATGCAACGGGTAAAATGAGCACAAACACCTCACTGACCCGTAGAAATTTTTTCAGGATCCAGCTTTTGAAAAGCCCCCTTGTTTTTGAGTGTGCTTTGTGAAATTGGGGCTAAAATTTGGTGCACATAACAACTGGGTTTTCGACCAATTATTAGTCTCTAGACACACTGAACTTTAGGAATATTTTGTATTTGAAATGTATTTTTACACATGGCTGATTCTACTCTTACTGATAACTGTTGCTGTATTAGCACAGACATCAAACTAGTACATAATAAGAAGTAAATCTCTGCTGCTTCCAAATATATTTATAAAAGTAAGCTATTGAAATTAAAGGAAAAACCAACATGAAGTGTGAGGTAAGGGTCACCAAATCTATAGAACTGTATTGGAAGGATGAAACAGCATTCTTCCAAAAGATATTCCCTCATTTGATGCTTTGTTGGTGGTGGTGGAGAGGTTTGTCAAACACATGTCCAAACTGTCTCATAGTTATTCAGTTGAGTTGAGATCTGATGACTATGATGGCCACAGCATAATATTTACATCATTAAGCATCTTTAAACCATTCAGTGACGTCTTGTGCCCTATGGATGGGGGACATTGTCAACCTAGAAAAGAGCACTCCCAACAAGATAGAAATGTTTCATCATAAGATAAAGAAGATCATTCAGAATTCACTGTAGCATGCCTGTACTGTCCTCTTGAGGTACCCCACACATACACTCGCCTACTCATGGAGCAAATGTTGATGGATGACTCATCTGACTGTTTACCTTTTTCCCCATCTGTATAGATTAGTGCCTAAGCGTGTAACTGTTTTAAACTTTGCTTGCCAGGCAAAAAAGTAACATGAAATTGATTGTCGAAACGATGCTACATGTACAAGACTGCACTAACGAACCTTTGCTGAGACTTCAACACAAAGCTATAAATAACATATTGTTAGATATGGTTTAGATGTGATATTTATTTAGTTAGAAAATTTAGAAAGAGATCTACAACTACATTTCCAAAAAGTTGGGACACTGAGCAAACTGTAAATAAAAACAAAATGCAATGATGTGGAAATCATATAAACCCTATAATTAATTGAAAATAGTACAAAGACAACATATTAAATGTTGAAACTGAGACATTATTGAATTTAATGCCTGCAACAGGTTTCCAAAAAGTTGGGATGGGAGCATATTTACCACTGTGTTGCATCACCCCTTCGTCTAACAACACTTTGTAAGCGTTTGGGAACTGAGGAGACCAGTTGCTGCAGTTTTGAAAGTGAAATATTTTCCCATTCATGCACAATATATTTCAGCTGCTGATCAGTTCAGGGTCTCCTTTGTTATATTTTTATTTCACAATGCGCCAAATGTTTTCAGTGCGTGGCCTGATCTGTTAGCTTCACCAACACCAAGTTTGCAGATTCCATTGAAAGTGTACAACTGTGTCAATGACTGATAACTCCTGACCAGTTTGTGTGCACTAAGATGAAAACATTAACATTAATTGTATTACTTTTGGGCGGCATGGTGGCACAGCAGATAGCGCTGTCGCCTCACAGCAAGAAGGGCCTGAGTTTGGTTCCCTGGCTGGGTGACCAGGGTCCTTTATGTGTGGAGTTTGCATTTTCTCCCCATGTCTCTGTGGGTTTCCTCTGGGTGCTCTGGTTTCCTCCCACAGTCCAAAGACATGCAGTCAGGCCAATTGGACATGCTAAACAGAGTTTTAGAAACATCTATACTTTTGAAGCTGTTTATGACAATAAAGAAGAAAGAATCTTTAATTTTGCAGCTATTCCACACATTTCAGACAAGTTGGGAGAAGAATGAGAGTGCATCTTTGTTTTATTTACTTTTACTTGCATTTTTAGGTCAAATAAACATAAATATAGTTGTGTGAAAACAATAATAACATTAAATCCTTAAACAGCATCGGTTGGCTACACATAAGCATTAAGTGTATCATTTTTGATCATTTTAGTTTTCCTCCACCCAAATACACCTGACCCATGTTCAGTAGTAAGCCAAAACATGGCAGAAAGCTGTGAAGATGTCTTTTATAGAGCTAGAGTTTTTTCGTATGCTAAACACGCTTGCTCTGTGCAACATTAAACCTGCTGAACGTGGCCCAGATTCAACTCATGACAGGTTTGCTAATTAGCAGCTGTGTTCAGTGAGGTGTGTTAGAGCAAGAACAGCACTAAATTCCACAGTACAGAGATCTTCCTCATATAAAGAGATGTTCACAAGTCACTTCATGTCCGAGTTGATTCTAGAGTCTCTTGAGTGCGTGTCCAAATCGAGTCTCTGGGGTGCAAGTGTGAGTCAAGCCTTGAGACTGAAGTATATCATTTGAGCTGCAACTGTCATTGCCAACACAACTTCTAATATTATTTGGCATTTCATTACAGAAAAACTTTTGTATGAAGCACAAAACTGAAGCAGTATATGCAGTAAATACAGCGCTTAAAATAAAGGAGTGTAACAACGTGAAAAACAAGAACATTCAAACTAGTTACATTTATAAGGGAAAGTTAAATTCAGTTTTTCTGATTCAACAACAACATCTGAGACTGGATCATGTCGAGTTTATATAGAGACTGCCCATTTCATCCCATTATTATATCAAAAGCACTTGGCCTGCTGCAAAACGCAAGAGGCTGTTAAGGCAAAGTGAAGTGAACTGCTTACCTTTCAGCGAAAAACATTGTTTAGTCGTTCGCTATTTTTTGTGGAGAGGCAGTGCAGTCACATATTGTGATGGCAGCTATCAGAAATTGATGACCCCTATGCCAAGGCCTGTATATACACCCTAATCACAAATCCTTTTAGTGGCTGAAAAGGTGAATGGATGTTAAGTCATTTGAAAAGATTTGGTTTTTATATGATTTTTGTGGAGATGCAGAGTAGTCACATATTCTGATGACAGATGTCGGAATTAATGACCCCTATCTCAAGGCCTATGTGTACACATCAATCACGAATGCTTTTTTGGTTGAAAAGGTGAAATGGTGGTTCGTCATCTGAAAAGATTTGGTTAGTATTTCACTATTGTTCATGGAGATGCAGAGCAGTCACATATTCTAAAGGCAGCTGTCAGAATTGGTGACCTCAATGCCAAGGGTCATCTATAAAACACAGTCCTGAATGCTTCTATGGTTGAAAAGGTGAAGGAATGGTAAGTCACTTGAAAAAAATCAGTCTTTCACTGTTTTTTTCGGAGAGGCAGTGCAGTCACATATTCTGATGGCAGCTGTCAGAATTGGTGACCCCCATGCCATAGCCTGCATATACACCCTAGTCACAAATCCTTTTTTTGGCTGAAAAGGTGAAGGGATGGCAAGTCGTCTGGAAAGATTTGTTTTTTTTTTTTGGTGTGTGTGTGCGCAGATGCATTGGAGTCACATATTCTGAAGGCAGCTGCCAGAAATTATGAACCCTACACCAAGGCCCATCTGTCCACCACAGTCATGAATGCTGTTTCCTCTGGGTCGAAGGGGGGGTTGCTGGAGCCTATCCTGTGGTCTTTGGGCAGAAGGCAGGACACACCTTAGACAGGTCTCCAGTCCATCACAGGGCGATGGCAAGTCACCTAAAAAAAAACAGTTGATCTAGGACCTGTCATAGACAAATTTATCATTTCTGTCTACCATGAGAATATAAAGAAGATTTGGTGACGTATTTTTGATAACCACTGTCCAAATGGAGCCCTGTTTAGAGTACAAATGGTACATGTTAGCCGTTTAGCATGACAGAACAGGCTTGAGGTGTAAGATAATTCTTCCAACAGCTCTGCAATACCTCTTAATATAAAACATTGTGTATCATGGACAAATCTAAACTTATTATAACTTATCATTATTGCTTATTATGACTATTATCCGGTGCTAATGAAGTGTGTGTATTAATCTTTTACAAACAAGTGTTTTGTTTCTTGAGGCAAAATGGTACTACTGTCTGGTGTAGACACTGTCAGACCTTCCTCATGTGATGTTTAGGTATGTAGAAAACCTGTAATGAAACATTCATGTCAAAGTACATTTAAGTTGAATAGACAACATAAAACATACATACACGCATTTCTCATTTTTAGGACTAATTCACACATACTACCTCTTTGTGGTGTGAGTGAATGTCTTGACTTTCATTCCAGCACTCATGTTAAAAGGTCAGTGCTTTCAAACATGCTTTACTTTTATATTAACTCATGAATGTTGCTACAAGAAATACTAGTTAAACATTCCGTGCTTCACACAGATTTCCTGGTTCGTCTACTAGACTTGAAACTTCTGCCCAATCATTAGTTAGAACGCTTTTGAGGGTAAACAAATGTATTGTGCTCTTTTAAGGATTATACATTTTTATTGTGCACGGTGACTGATTTGACATTTTGTTTGGATAAAGCGTGCCTGTATAACGTCCTTGCTTCTGCGCTCCTTAGTGCAAACACTGTATGTATAAAAGGCCAGTGCATGCAAGCTGTATCAGTCATGCTGCAGCATCACTCACACCTGTCACCTGTGCAGAGGTAGTATTTGTGAATCAGACCTTAGGCTTGCTCAACACTGCAGAACAGAAATGGATGCACGTCGGCGTAGCTTACATAGTCTGCATAAAGCACTCGCACATGTGAACACAAATTTTAAAACAGTGCCCACTATGATCAGGCGGTCACAGAATTCAGTGTAACACTGAAATGCAATAAAAGCTTATACCGTTTTGTTTTTTGTTGCTGCTGTCACTACAGCCATGAACCATGCAACACACCATGGCTATATTGTATCTGTCAGGACACTTTAATAAGCAATAGTGTACAAACAGTGGCTCTATGAGCTCCACTGGCATCACTGCATTGACCAGTGGTAAGTCTGGTGCTCTGGTATGTAAACAATACGGCAGCGGCGACAAGCGCGACATCACTTGAATACTAATGATTATACAATCGATTAACTGCCTTTCTGTCAATTTCAGGCCACAGTGTCACCAGCTTTTTGTGGTTTCTGTCTGGGTTTATTTAGAGATTTTATAAAGGAGGAGGCTGTTCACATCTGCACAATGAGGGGAGGTTTTCCCACCAGCAGTTTAACTTGCAGGCTGATTGGCTCTTTCTTATGATGGGTGGGACTTTCCCCATAAACAGATGCTAGTTCCCATTCATTTTCCAACCAGTGACCTGTCTTATCCTGCATAATGTGTCTGTGGTATATTCCAGAGATTCTGTAATATAAGAGGAGATCATCTGCTGTTTGGCATTGGGGAAAAGCATAACACCCAGCTTGGCTAATCAAATCAGATCTCGTACGTCGTATACCAATCTTGTCCAAACTTGATGTCAGTAAAGGTCTTCCAAGTGTTACTACAGTTCTTTTCAGCAACAGCAAAACAGGTCGAGTGCTGCATCGAGTCATTTAGTACTTGAAAAGCGTTAGTTTTGATAAGTCATTACTTTTCCCTGCTATCATAATATAGGCTACTGAAACTGATGGTTACAAACTTCAGCTGTTTAGTTATACATGTACTTGCACTGTGAAGGAGTGCTCGTATTGCTACTGTGGTTAACTTTGATAGCTTTTAGAGCTGCGATTTGTGATCCTTCTATGGTTTACTGTCTCTGATAGTCTGCTACAAGCTGTTGTGTAACATGGACATGCGTTATGGCTCCATGAGTGCTGCTGTGGTCACATGTTGAAATTATGTTGAAATTTTGACCAGTGGTCAATGCGGTGAAGTTTATGTTGAAATACAAATGCGGTTTGGATGATTGCTGGCTTGCCAGTAAATGTGTGCTACTTTGTGCTACAGATTGTCCCACGTCAGGAACCATTTTTTCTTTTAAACACACTGAACTTGTGACAGGGTGGAATCAGGGTGGAATATTGCATGCAAAACTGGCTGCCACTCTCCTCATTACCAAGGGTAAATATTAAAGTACTTTACATTAGAAGTTCTATTGTAAAGTACTTGACTTTCTGTGAATATTTCTAAAAACTGCTTGATTACAACCCTTCTCTATCCAATTTATATGAAAGGGTGGACAATGTTGTATAAAACCAAATTTTACCAACTTCTAGTCATGGCTTCTAGGAAGGCCTAAATCCCTCTTACTTCATGCAAAATGTGGAATGACAGTTACAGACAATCAAGGAGATATGCTTAAATGCTTGAGCTTTGTCTACGATAAAAATAGCAAAGCTGATGCCTATGCGTGAATTTATTTCCAGATGGAAAAAAAAATATATTTATAAAAATGTTTAAACAAGCAGTTTTCAACACCCAGTAAGTGCTCAGCATACATAATACTTCTAGTATAAAGGTAGTTTTGGTTTATTTAACATTTTTGATCACTGCACAATTCCATGTGTTTCATAGTAATGTCCACTATTAAAGTGAGCAAAATATTAAGAAGTACATACATATCCAAACTTGACTAGTACTTTATCTCTTTTCTGAGGCCTTGTATGCAACCTATAGATGGTAATCCATATCCAGATGATGATCCATAAAGAGATTAGAGAAGACATTTAATATAAATGTTTAAAAATAGGAAATGCATCATGTAAAATGCCAGACTGATCAGGTGCAAGCTTAACCTTAAATCTTCAACAGTACACCTGAGCCTAATGCTAGCGTTGAAGGCTTGTAGTTGAACATGCGGTTCCCCACGTGGACGACTTTGGTAACTGCACAGCTAAGAAAACAGCATGCAGGAGTAGGGAACTGAGGGCTGGAGTCAAGCACAGTTTGGTGATTTCCCGCAGTTTTTCTAGCACACCAACTGAACCTGGTAATTACCTGATGAGTTAAATAAAGTCTGACATAAAATCTGAAATAAAATCTGGCTCTCCAGGACTAGAGTTCCCAACCCCTCATGTATAGCTTGACATACCAACTTCTGAGTCTTGCATTGTAACCTAAGACTTTTCAAGCCATTACAAGCCATTACATACTTAATTCCATCAATCACCATAAACATGACAAAGTAACCAACAGACGTCATGGATAGCCAGAATACGTTTAATAAAAATAATTAAACCTCAATTTCCTCTATAGAACTTCATAGAAAGTAATTCAATAAATTAGAAATGACTTCTTAAGACAGGTATTCTCCACTACATGAAGTATTTTTGACTACACAGACCACAACTTGCAAATATTGCAACTGTCCAAAAAAAAACAAAAAAAAAAAAACAAAGTTCTGCAAAACGAGGACCCCAGAAATGATTTGTGGTATCGCCTATCAAGAGCATATAATAAATCATAAAAATAAACAAAAGGCCATTTCTGTCTGTCATTTCAATGTCTACTTCACACAATTGAGAAAAAAAAAAAAGTTTTTTTTATTTATTTCTTTTTTTAACAGTAGTGTATATACGCATTATATGCTTGCATGTCGGATGTATGTCCCAGGAAAGGTTGTGGTTATGGTCAGTAGTCCAGCGTTTGCAATGCACATCAATGCAATACACATGAAATACTACCTGAACTTCTGAATGAACAAACATGACTTACAAAAAAAAACAAAACAAAAAACAATGTCAAATCTTTAGTCACAAACATCATTGGGAAAAAAAAAATTACTCCTGCCTTCACAAAGATAAGCAGCCTGCATCATATCTCGTCAAATTCTTTATATTTTTCTTTTCAGAGCGGGGAGTTTACAGGTTTTAGAAGTTAAACAGATGTAGCTCTGCCCAAGTCATGATTCAGTAGCAGTCTTCCAGTAAGACCAGTTTGCAGCTTTAGTCAAAAAGAGGAAGGCATTGCGATTATTTTTAGGCCATATCATGATGGGCACCAAAAAATGAAACTGAAATGAGTGAATGATGTGCTTGGGACGACTACAAATGACTGACTGTTAGTGAGGTGAAATGTTGCGATGAGGAATAAATAAAACACCTAACAGTCTAAGATTTGCCTGATACCCTAGAGGAAAGAAAGTCTGTAAGGAACACCACTATCAAATATGCTGTACAGAAAAAAAGTGCCCTCATCACTCTTGGTTAAGTATAATGAACAAATGAATGCAATTCAGAAATGAATATATTTTAAGTAAAACTAAAGCAAACACATTAGCTTAATGGGACCAAGTTTTTCCCTTCACTTGCATGAAGAGCAGATTCAGAGGTATGGTGTAAGAGCACTTCTAAAACAGCATTTATAAAACTATCAGCACTTGTGGAGACACTGGTGAGACCCAAATTACAGTAATGGTAAATAGCAACGCCTGGGTGTACTGAATGTTACGGTTACTGTCCTAATATAAAATTCAAAAACACTTAGAACTTCTTGCATAAATTGAAAGCTGACAATGTCTCTGGATGCTTGACAACTCTTCATAAATAATAACAATAAATAAAAAGACCAGCAACAAATCACTTGTACGCATTCATGGAAACTTGGCAATTCTCAAGTTTACTACACTCTTCTTTAGTACAGTCTAACAGAATATAAGCATTCATACAAGTCAGTATTATACACCTGAAGTGTTGCTGGCACTGTTGATACAATTCCAGAGTGGTCTTTATGCCAATAAATGTCACCCCATGTCTCTAATGTCATCTAAAGGAGTTCCCCTGATTGCTAATACCCAGAGTAAATCTGCACAGTACAGGTAAGTTGTTTCCTTGTTCCAGCACACCCTTCTGCTGTGTTAGTGTGGAAAACGAACAGGGAGGAGGAGGATGTATCAGTTAGCTAGATAACTTCAGCCCAAACTTAACCCTATCCAGTATAAGAAGGAACGCTTCTATTGAACAACCCTCCCTTTGCCTAGTTATCAAGGTTAGTGAGAATTCTCGTTTGGTAAAACCACTCCCAGTACCAAGAAACGACCCATCTAGGGCTGTCACGATTGACTCAACTAACTGAACGGGGGGGTGGGGGGGTGGGTGCGTGGATATTAACTTTGAAATCACTTCTGTTTGAGTCACTGAGCAGGATCTCTTAAATGCATTTATGTTTGTGGTTAAAGATTTCACATATATGTAGTAAAATGTTTGCTGTTACAAATTGAGTACTCACCAAAATAACTGCTAGATAACTTGATTACTAACATAAATGAAAGTGACAGCCCTAGACTGATCAAGTTTTGTTTTCATAGTAAATACGTGCCAAACAGAAAAGACAGCCTTTTCCAATTTGTGTGCCTCCAGAAAATATCAGATTCTTCTCTTCTGAGAGCATTTATGAAGTACATTATCTTGTAGGTCAGAATTCTCAAACTTGCACCCTGGAGGGCTGCGTCATCACACAGTTTGGTTTTCCCTGCACTAACACACCTGATTCAATGTAATTATTATATAATGTTTGGAAAAAAAAACGTGGCCCTCTAAGACCTGAGCTTGAGAACCCTGATGCTGAGTTGTCTACACATACTAACAGTGTGATTTTTAGCTTCAAAGATGCTTTCAAATACTTTGCTACAACCAATACTCTAATACTCCATGCAGATGTTGGACAAACACCGGTCCAAACTAGGACTTAAAAGACAATGATGAAGCAATATCCCAAGCAACTGAAAACTGAAAAAGCAACACAGGCCACGGCAGAAATGACTTTCAAGATTAATGGATGCTTCATGCACACGTGTACACAAACACTAGAGGAAGCTTTCTGATTTCAAGCAAGAGGTTTGAGTACCTCTAAAAGACAAATCCTAGGCATTTTAAGCATTGCCAGCTCTAGACCTACAAAACACAGCTAAGATGTGAGGCAGCACATGCTTATGTTTCGTTTTTACGTAATGCCTCTTTAGGAACACTTCATTTCTCTACTGCTCTTAGTCCAGTTTATTGGGGAACAGCATTTGGCATGTGAACACATATCGCTAGACTTCTCCATGTTCGTCTGGAATGCAGCATTTGGCATGCACCCCCCAAACAGTCCTTTCATAACACCATTATATATGTCTACATCTGTTACATATTAAACATTATTATACTGTACAACTGCTGTGACCCTTATGTACCAGTCTCCAGTACTTATGTGACTGACAAAGCATGACCAAATACACGTTTAGTTGTTTTGTTGGAAGAGTTAGAAGAAGGCTTTCTGAGTTGAGAGACGAACTGATATGGATGCCAGCAAGGCCTGAAATGTGCACTGGGATACAAGGATGAACAGGATGTACCATAGAAAGATGAATAAAGAAAGAAAGAACGAGAAAGAAAAAATTGAACAGAAGATGGAAGAGAAGAGTAAGTAAAGAAATTATGAAAAGGAGAAAATGAGTGGCTAAAAGAACAAAGACTCAGTGAGGAAGAATGTAGAGGGAAGTGTGGTGACAGCGGTATCTACAGCTTCAGTGACATTCGTTAGCTGCCTGTGTTATTGCTGAAGTATCTAGGTTTACTGTATTGTCTGTGAAATCCAGATGTGTACGATCCTGCAAAATTATTTACAAAAGAAACCAAAATAGTCGAGTTCTGTTTCTCCCACGCAAAATATATTAATTATACAGCTCCCCATGAGCAATAATGTCCTCATTTTTAATAAAATTAAATCCCAACATAATACAGTAATGCCAATTTTTGATTTCTTCTCTGTTGCAATTGTACATCATTGTGCAATACAAGGTTCACAAAGTTCATTAATCTACTAAAGTTTTTTTGGACATGCAAAATGTCTTTTCAAAACAACATTGTACCTAAACAAACACTGAAATCTTATTTCAGCATCTGTAGAATCTTGTCTCTTTTTCCATTTTTTGTTTATCTTTATTACACAACACTTTAGTTCTTATATTTACATGAAAAAAAAACAAAAAAACAAACAAAATCATGATGTAAGTAAGTGCTCTTATATGTGTTTGTATGTATACATTTCTAAGAGATGTATATAAATATATAATATGTATTTATATATGTATAAAGGCTCAGTCTTCATCACTGGAATCAGAATCCTCAGATGATGATGACGATGAGCTTTCAGACTCTGAGGAAGATGACTCTGCCTTCCCGGAGCCCTCTGGACCACTGTTGTCCTTCTGATCCTCTAGCTCCTCCCCTTCGTCCCCATCCTTTTCCTCTGATTGGCCGTGGTGTTGCTGCACGGCCTCGGAGAGGGTGGGCTGAGCCTGAGGGGCGGGCTGAGTGTTAGTAGCTTGCGGCTGATTGGCCACAGGCAAATTAAGGCCTGGGTTGAGAAGCATCCCTGGGTAAAGCATGCTGGAGAGCAGTAGGGGGTTGAGGGCCAATGGGTGGCCTGAGGCAGAAGCACTTAGCTGGGTAGAGTTGGTGGCTGTTGAGCTGCTAGCTGTGGAGCTTTGGCTCTCTGTCCTCTCCACTTTGCTGTCCACACTTGAGGTTTGAGCCGTCGATTCTCCACTGTTCTTCCCTGTGTCCTCACTACCTGTCGCCATGGCGCTTGCATCCTGTTTTCCCAGTAGACCGCTCATCCCGAGCAGATTGGGGAGCCCAGCCATGCCAGACAGCATCATGGGTAACATGGCTGCCATGTTTGCGGCATCAGGTTGCAGGCCAATGAGTCCAGCTGTGAGATGGAGGGACTGGATGCTCTGGAGGGCCTGTAGGCTGGTCAGGTCAAGACCAGCGAGGAGGCCGTTGGCAAGAAGGGGGTTGAGTCCCAGAGCTGCTGAGTTAGCTCCTGCATTAGCCGCGGCTGCAGCTTTGGCCAGAGCATTCTTGGGCCGACGACCTCGCCTGCTCACCTCCTCCGGGACGATGGGGCCAGTCAGGATACGGTCAAACATGCTCTCTGGAAGGTAGCCCTGGAAAACACAAATGGGACTGTTGAGATGAGATTTCAGATCTGGTGAAAGAACAGCACATCAGTAAATGCTAAATTGTAGTGTTGCAGCCTAGAGAACCCTGAGGTAGAGTATGGGTGGTCACTACGACAATACAATGTTAGCACGATTTCATGTTTCAAAGTTTTCAGATGTGTATATAGACATATATATGTGTATTATCATTACTTGAAAGAATACTCTGTATGTAACCATACTCAACATTGCTACTAAGCATGTTCACTTGCATCCTACAGCAACTGGTCTGTAGAGCAAGGCCCGTGACACGCATCAAAGCAACATATAAGAACTAGCACCAGCTATGTCCGACTAATGATTTTATTTGCTCACCGTTACCTCGTCTCTTGTGAAAATTTACACTTAAAACACCGCAAAGACTTCAGCTGACAATTGACAAGCACAATAGACCTTAACGCACCTGTGTGAAAAAAAGCAACTCTTCATCGCAGGAGTTAGCAACAGATTAAATGTATTATAACCTAAACCATATAACCTAAACCTAGTGTGTCAAAGTAAACCACCTTTAGCAGCGCTCGGTGGGCAAAAAAGCTACTTAAAAGGGAATCCTGAGTGGCACTACAGTGTAAGATCCCTATCCTATCACTGGATAGGATGAGTTTTTTAAAATTAAGAATGAAAGTTTGTACATCGCATAATTAATTAAAATGACAACTTATTTGACAAAAAGAAAAAAGTTATAAAAATATTTGAGTATCTCAGAGCTCTCATGCGTTTGTGTTTACTCAAAACGCACTGGTATGACAATCACATTATTTAAATATTTGGACATTTGAATGGGAAAAATAATTAAAATGCCCACAGCATTGCTACTTTCACTGGTGTTGAAAAATGAAGCTATTCTGTCTGTGTGTGTGTGTGTGTGTGTGTGTGTCAAGTTGCTTTCATTTCTCTCCTTGTTCACTCTCTCAGGACCGACCGCCAACACAGATTCAAACTGCTCATTCAGCCAAAAAAAACGCCCAAGGACAGACTACAGCCAACGGTGTCTTACACACTGAACAGGCAACGTCGATCTCCGATGCTCATCAACAGCCTGACAGTCTCGGATGGCCGACAGTCAGCTTGGCATTTCTTAGGCCTAACACTTTCCACTTTTAAAGACTAGAAAAAACACCTTGTGATGTATCTTGAATGTTTATGGTGGGTTTCTGGGGGCGGGCAATTTTGATATGTCTTTTCTTTTTTCTCATAAGGCTGAGGGATATAATGCTGCACTACAGAATACTGCATAACACACCTGATGTATTAATCTCTAGTTTTAGGCAGATTGCCCCTTAAATAACAATAAATCAACTGCACGATTCATTAAAAAGAGATTTACAGAGGCTTCCAAGTGGTGTCACTGTAATTTACCCTCTATTGTTGGAAAGTTTGAATGCTGACAATACCACAAGTACAAGACAGCACAACTAGCTTGGCTTAGTTGGATGTTGTGAAGTATGTGATGCTGTCTTTAACTTATAGTTTTTGCAACAACCCCAGGTCTAAATTAGGACTTAAAGGCCATAAGGAAGCAACATCAAGAGCAAGTGAAAGAGGCAACACAGACCACACTGAAAGACTTTTTTCATGGACGTCTCATTAATCCTAAAAGATGGGCTAAAAAAGTAAATAAGTAGACTGTTCAGACAAGTAATTATAGACCTGAAGTCATGTGAGGCCCAACATTATGATGGTTTCCCTAACTGTGGTGTAAGTGAGGATGCAAACTTTCGTTATTCTCACCGATTGTTTGACCACATCAGCCCACTCTGGTGGAACGCCATACTCTGGGTTCTCCTGAAGAAACCGGCACAGGTCCTTTAGAGGAGGGGCAAACGCACCACCAATCTGATGAGAGGAAACAACAGAGTCAAACAAGGTGATGCAAAAAACATGGAGCAGATACAGTATACACTTCCTAAGACTTAGTAAGAGAAGTAAGGGAAACACAATTAGGAGGCAGAGAAAACAGTGATACAATCATATTTTCCCTCTAACCTTGCGAGCATTTCTCCTGTTGATGATTTGAACTCTTTCCTCTCCTGTCAGGCTGTTAACGTCAATCTTGTTGGGGTTTCTGCAGCGATGCCTTTTCTGCTTTGGCCGCCCATCCTGAAACTGCGTCTTATTCATGGTCTGCTAACACACACACACACACACACACACACACACACAAACAATTTGACTGTGATAAGTTCAGGTCATATTTATTTTTTTTATCTATAAGAGTTTTTTAAACAAACAAACAAACAAACAAACCAACCAAAATACAAGGCTTACATCAGTAAGCAAGCGGGGTCAACTTACAGGAATGAATGCTCCAACATCTGCTACAAAGCCTGGGTGTTCCTTCAGCCACTGATCTAGATCCTTCCGCTTCGGAGCATCATCTCCAGCCAGACGTGTCCCGTTTTTGAGGTTGATGACAGGGACTCTGCTCTCAGTGTCAAGCGGCCCAGTGCTCTGAGGGAGGCTTGACCCAGGGGACATACCTGCAGGTACTGCCCCACTCCAACCTGGAGGAACCTACAGACACAGGAGATGGCAGGCATCAAGCACAGGTGCTGAAATACAGTATGTAATCAAACAGACGTACAGTGTATATGAAGTTTTTGCATAGAGATCCAAGTGGAGATGCACAAATCACAAATCATGTGTCTTTATAAGTATAATTACATGTCTCCATACCTTATCAGGCATTACAGGAGGTCTGTTCTTGTTCATGAAGAGAAGATCCATCCCTTCCACATTCTTCCTTCTTCCTCTCCTCCTCTTCACCACCGGCTGACCATCGACCACTCCATTCAGACGCATCTGACCAGCCATACCAGCCACGCCAGCCACGCCAGGCATGCCTGCCACGCCTGCCATGCCCAGAAAGAAAGGATGGAAAAAAGCAGAGAGAGACTGATTAATCAATTACGATACATGTTAACTGACAACGCAAAGTCGGTCTTAGCGATACTTATTGCTTCAATATAAAGATGAGCCTCCAATAAGTAACATTTCTACCCAAGCACAGACCTTTCTGTGGGGTTTTAGAAGAATATATCTAGTTGTTCTGAACACATAAAATTTGTCATAATGCAGGCTAATCTTTTATGCTACTGACTTTTCAAAATTCCTGTATAAATAAATTAAGATGTTAATGTCATCTGGAGTGGTTTGATGTGAAACACACCATTCTAGGAAAACCTACAGTCAGTTTACCATGGTGGTGACAGGAACCAGAAAGCTGTTACATGAAATGGTTACAAATATGCTGCCTCAGACTTTTTAATGATAGTTTTGGGATAAGGTCTTGTTTACATTGCAACCCCTGGTTCCTATCACAACCCTGTAAAGAAATCTGAATCAGTAAATTAACCATTACAAATCAGACAACTCTGAATGACTTTGCTTGGATCTAAATGACTGAATTATGCAGAAATTGTTAAAAATAAGCAGGAATGTCCATTAAGAATTAACTAATATGTAAAATATATTACCAATAATCATGATGTTTATAAACATAACCGCGACATGGTATTGTTATCCATATTGTGCAGCCCTTGTGCATATATCTATGTAGTGTGTAGTGTAACATACACTAGTTGAAGTGTACTGCAACATATTATTGCATTACCATGGGGATAGCTGTTAAGCGACTTGGTGTAGTCAGTCAGACCACTATCAGAGGCACTCTGCAGCTCCTGTAGCCTGGCCAGATACTGCTGCTGGGCAAGAGGTCCCTCCTCCCCATCCAGGGGCCGCTTTAAAGACAATCCTTGCTTCTGGAAGGTCAGCTTCAGACTGTCTTCCTGCTGAAGAAGTCAAAAGTCAAAAACCAGGGAGGGTAGTTTCAATGTTCTAAATTCTTGTTATTTTCACTGACAGCAGCGCAAGCTAAGAACTACTAACGAAAGCAAAATTAAATTCCAAAATTATAATAGTCTGAAATGAAATATCAGAAGTTAAATAAAATTACTTGAATATCAAATAAAATTACAATAAACAACTGAGAAAGGCCAACTGAAATCAAATGTTGCAGTTGAGCTGTACTGTGCAGAAGCAAACAAAAGCAGAAACAAAAGCAAACAGAACATGCCTAATGCCGCAACAACCATTGCGGGTCAGCATGTCTGGGGGAGAACTTAAAATAACATACGTCATTGATTTTGACTGAGAACTCCTTTTCTCTGTCTGCATCATGCTTCTTCACCTTTGAACCCTGAGGAGAGGCTGCGGGGTCGTCAGCGAGGTTGGCTGCGTTGTCCAGCAGTTTAGTGGTGTAAAAAGAGGCTACTGCATTTCCATCATATGCACGCCTAGACCCAGGCCACTTGCCTTTCAACACAGCCTGACAAATACTGTCCAATCGGTTTATCATGACACGATCCTGAGAAATGAGGACAACAGCGGTATGGTGACATCACTCTATAACACTTACCATATCGTGCAATGCAATGATCCACAGAACAACAACACCACCACCACCACCACCAACAACAAGCATTCGAAAATACTGCTCTTCAAAATGAGGGCTTACCTTCGGCCAATAGGAAGCAGCAAGCATGTAGCCTCCCTGGACAGGTTGGGAGGGGTTAGTGATGCCGTTGGTCACGTGACTGTCCTGCATGTCGTCATGAGTGGTGCTATGAGATGCTACGCTGTCCTCATCAAAGCCTTTTACACCAGGCACTGCTGATGCTACACAGACAATTTTAGACCTCATTATTTTATGAAAGCAGGTAAACAACTGGCCATCACAGACACATACAATTGAGCAGTACACTGGGCAACACACAATATAAAAATGTGCCGACCTTACTGACATTCAACTAGCAATCTGCAGAAAAGCAGATTTCTTTGAAATCAATAGTCCAGTGACCTTAATCTGTCTGTCAAATGTATCTTGATGGTGCTAAATATATTTATTTCACATCTCTGATAAAATAGACCAACACTATAAAAGAGTAGCAGAGGCCGTTTCAAGTTTGTGCTCATGTATCAGATGTCTGCAATTTGGCAAACTATTAGTATATTACATAAAGAGGGCTTTTGCTTTTTGATATGCTATATTTTAGATATACACTCATCGTTTTTGTCTTGTTTCCCCATGTTGAGCAAAAGGTGCTCAGTACTGGTCCAAGAGATCTACCACCCTGCAGAGTACAGCTACAACCTTTAGCCTTCAGCCATAATCTAACACACCTGATCCAAGTAATGGAGGCCTTCCGGAACATCTGAATATTAGAGCCAGGTGTGTTGGATCTGAACTCCCCAGGGTGGTAGATCTCCAGCACCAAGATTGAGAACCCCTGATGTGTACTGGATATGGTGTCTTTTCATGCCTACAAATACCAGCAAACCCTTGCACCATAGGAAAGCATTATCAAGAAATGTTTAGCAATAACTCCTGAACTTGGAGTGTTACACTGCTGTGAACGTGTGCAATGAGGCACTCAAACAGAGGGGGCGGGGGGGCGGGGAAAGGTACCCTTACATATCGGTGGCTATCAAAATTAAATTATTTTATAACTGAACTGCTTCAATACTACAGTATCAAAACATTTAGTGCCATTCGGTACTGAATTTTAATACGCAAGTAGTCAATCTTCTCAGCATCTGAGGGTTGATAAGCATGCTTGTTCCAAAATCTAGACTGCTGATTGGCTGTCTTAATTACATTACTTATGCATGTTATTAATTACAGTGTTTTTATATACCCACAGCCAGCATCTCAGACTCATTCCTGGTTTAAGTCACACCCACTAGCAGTTAGTAATTTTTGAAAAGCTACTGAAAACACTAGCGTTCTGGAATCGGTATTGAAGTCAAGGCGTCAGTCTTGAAAAAACAAAAAAATTCAATATTGATAACAATACCCAGCCTTACAATCTTCTAGCATACTCTTTGGACTGTTATGTTACCACAGTGAATGGGTTTTGGTCCCATAGAGTAGGAGTGAGCAATTTGGTATTTTCTACTATTCAGATGATAATGATACCACAATATATACCAATAATATACCAAAAAAAAACAATAATAGTAACAGTAATAACAATAACAAAATCTACAAAATAATAATAATTAATGTTATAACTAGTATTGGTCCAAGCAAAGACGGTCCGCGTCACTAGTTTTTTTACCTGTACTGCACTTTAGAGCAAGCCGGATTTGTCAGGGAAACTGCATATCTGGCAACCCTGAGTAAGAGGGAAAAATCTGTTTTGTCCAATACAGAGCCGTGGCACTGGTCCAACAGAATGATACTAAAAAAGTTAAAATGGAAAGTCTTGCAAAGTAAAAATGTCTGGGGCGTCGCTGTTTGCGGTTGACTATGTTTGGGCTTATCACGGTATCCACGCTACAGGAAAACATACATCATGAGAGACCGTCATACCAGTATACCACCCACCCCTATCATTAGAGCAGTGCTTTTCAATCCTGGTCTGGCCTGCCTTGAACGTTTTAGTTTTTTCCCTGCTCCAGCACACCTGATTCAGGCCATTAAGTCATTAACAAACCCTTCCAGGGGACCTCCAGGACCAGGGTCAAGAACGACTGCCATGCAGAACTCAACAGCAAGATGCTCAATGAAGCTCAATTATTGGATTAACTGTTTGCAATTATATAGCAGAACTTAAAGGAAATACACCGCTACAACAATCTGGTCTGAACTGAATAAGTTGTCTTTTTTTTTTTTTACTGCACAATTCATCCACAACAGTGTGCACCAGTAGCTTTGCAGTTGACAACTCAAACACTCACTGTTCTTTGGAGCTTCTTCACTGTCGCTATCCTCAGAAGATGATGACGATGACGATGAAGAGGACGAGCCAGAGGAACAAGAAGATGATGAAGATGAGGAACTAGATCTTGAGCGTGAAGAGGAGGAAGATGAAGACGAGGATCTTGATGAAGAACTTGATGAGGAGCTTGATGAGGATCCATCAGAGTCAGAGTCTGAGCCGGACCGTCTTCTGGATTCCTTGTGGCTTCTCTTGCTCAACTTCTTCTGTTTCCGGGCAGCAGAGTTTGGTGTGAGCGGTTTCGTTCTGGCTGCCACCATCCGTCTCTCGTTTTCTGTTCCTTTCGCTTCCATCTCTTCTTTCACCCCCACCTCTCCAGTGGGTGTAGGAGGCCTAACAGAAGGACTCCATCTCTCCGTCCCTGCCTCTTTCTGTCTGCTCTCCTCTTCTCCCTCTGTAAGTGGCTCCACCTTAGGCATGACTTCTTCCTCCCTGTGGGCAGAGTTTGCTACCAGTGGTGATGCTGGACCTCCAGGAGCCTGGTTCTGCAGTAAGGGGGTTGGAGTGCGGGACTGCCCAAGCAACAGTGCCTGGTTTTGGGCTTGGGTTTGTGCTGGAACCCCCTTGTTCTGGCTGTAGTTCCTCTGAGCAGCCATGAAGCAGAGCTCTGGGTCACGCAGTATGTGGTAATCCGTACGGCTCACCCCATGCTTCGCTGCTCCGATCAGCAGGTCCCGGTCATGGGTTCCCGGCTCCCACCACACTGGCAGGTCTGGTCCCAGCTGGCACAGTGCCAGGCGCTCATAAAGCTGTGGGTGCCGCAGCACCTGCTCTCGCACTTGTCGGAGCAACTCTATGCGATACAATGTACGAGATGCACGCTCTTCTGTGATTGGCTGGATGGACAGAGAGGGATCCACTACATCTGAAGGAGGAAGACAAGGGGGAAAAATAGGGATTGGTCTTTCTTATGAACTTCAAGCCCAAAAAACACCACCAACTTTGTAAAACTAAACATTGACATTTTTTTAATTTAGATTTTATTTTTTCAAGAGATATTCTACAGCAATAATGTACAACTAGCTAATTTTTCATTTGTTTTGTTCCTGGTGATTTCCCTGTAGCTCTAATCATATCCACTCCTGTTCCACTCAGTTGCTCCTGAAGGGTTCATGAACTGAATCAAGTTAAATCAGGAGCTTGTAAATAAATAAAACTACTTAATGTAACTGATTTATCAACAAAGAATGGTGACACAGACTGTTGGTAAATTGTAATTTATTTCAGAAAATTTGGAAAATAATAATGCTTCCTTACACATTTCTGGCCTGTAGTGTATGTGCATGTGATATACTACTCACCGCCTTCCCTCACTGGCAGGCGGCAGACCCTCCTGCACATGGCAGTGAAAGCACAGAGGTATTTCTGGAGACTCTCATCTGTTTTCTTGTGCAGACGAGCCATTGCCCTGAACTTGGTCCAGTCGAAGCAACCCAAGTCTGGGTCAAACACCACCCCAAATGTAGAGACCACACGATAGAAATCTGCCTCTTCTCTCCTGGTCCACCTACAAAAAAGGAGAAAAGACAAAAGATTGAGTACCAAAGAGGACAGGGTATCTATTAAACTTAAACATGTTTTGTTTTTTTTTTTAAACTGCAAAATGACAGCATGCTTCATCATAATAACAAATTTCAGTTCAACAAAGACTATTTTAACTAACAACAACAACTCGAAATTGTGTTCTTTGCAGGACGTCTCACCTTTGTTGTCTCTCAATCTTGGCGGCCATTTTGGGATTAAGCGTGTGGGTGAGAGTTGGTGGCAGAGGGCAGAGGGAGGGACCCATAGTCTGCTGGGTTTGATGAATCTGCAGGATCTGTCTGCTCTTGGTGAAGCGCTGCGAGGCTGTAATGAGGCGCCGCAGTCGAGCTGTTAACGCAGATGGAGATGGCCAGTACGATCCTGTCCCGGCTCCAAGAGAACCACCTCCACCATCTAACACAGAACCACCTTCTAAAAACACACACACACGCGCGCGCGCACACACACACAATTAGAGTCCTGCAATGAGACAAACTCTGGTGACACCGTTTTGACTATGTTCATATACATACATGCACAAGTTACTAAAAAATCTGAAAAAATACAGAGTTAAGTGAAGCACTCATTTTATGTTTTTATGTAAGTGTAAAATTCACTCGTATCTGCATGTAAGGCTCGGCAATAAAACAATAACAATAATTACTGCAATATAACTTTCTTTGATGGAAATATAAGAAATGTTCGAAATGCTTGATGGACCATTCTCACACTTCCACATTTTGCCACATCACCCCCTGTAAGAAGACAACGAGTCCTCATCGCTATCCAGTGTTGTACTCTGTTAACTCTGTAGCTCTGTTAGCTTAACGAATTACTCTCAGATATTTTTCAATAATGAAACTTTAAAACATTTCCTCTGTGTGCTACCACGAGTGCGGTCACATAAAAAGATAAGCTTACAGCCCCATATTAATGTCAGCTGAAGGTTGGCATTTTTTGTGGTGTTATCCCCCCCCCCCTTGTTTTTAACCAACTATCCATTCATGAACTCTTACAGGTAGCTGAATATCAAATTCAAATTGCATATCCCCATAACATGACACAGATCTGATGTTTTCAGCAGACATGTGTAAACATAAAAATCTGATCTTTACAAAACAAGTCAAGATTGGATTGGAGCAAAAATCACAAAACGTGCAATAAGGCTTGTAAAGTGAACTTAGCCATGGATGTATAAAGCAGCAGCAGATATATGACGCTGCCCTGCAGAACAGAATTTCCCATACCTCCTCCTGTATCTGTTATAACCAAATCACCCGGAGAGGAAGCATCATCCTACAGAACGAGGAATAAGGATCATATTAAAAACAGTAAGAATATTCAGTCTACTTAATATGGACTAGAATAACAATATTCTGCCTATTGATCAAGTCTATGAGTTCTGTAACTGTCTTACCTCCATATCGTCTTTTATCAAAGCCGGTGCAGGCTTATATTCAGGGTCATCAACGTCCCTGCACACAGACATGAACACCAAACGTCAAGATGACACAGAGAGCAACAAAAGAACTGTCCCCCACATCTTATTTCTTATGGTACGTGTGTACATGTTTGAATGTGTCTTTCTACAAAAAGTATCTGTTTAAGTGTATGCTCATATCGTACCCATCCATAAAGTCATTTCCTCTCTGTTCAGCAGCGATGGCCTTCTCGTCTGGCCGGCCTACCCGCTCTAGGAAGCACAGAGCAGGATCTGCACGAATAGTGTTGTACTTCTCATAACCTGCAAAGCACAATCCACAGTTAGACTAACAGACAGCAGACTGCAAGAGGTTACTGTGATCTCACATTAATGAGACATATGCTCACTGCTGTAAGAAAACCTTGTATCTTTGCTATGATGACTGTAAAGTGTAAGGAAAATGTTTTAAAAAATAAATAAAAAAAGGACTTTTTTACACAGCTTTACACTTATTTTGATTTTACTACTTTGAAATATTTTGATTTTACTACTTTGCTACTGTGAAATATGCAATCTGTGACATGTTCAGATTTTAAGAGAATGTCATTAACATTTTCCCAACAGTATTTACATATTCATTATCACTGTAGCAATGGAATAGTTCGGCTAAAAATCAAATTAACATGATTTATCACTAACCCCAGATGAAGTGTGCTTCTTTAGTTTACAACAGGAGATGCTAAGCTAACATTGCTTAAGACTGTCACCAAACTTGTCTCTCGATTGTCAACAGATGCTCAAAAACATCTCTCAACCTGTTCAAAATGCATCCAGATCTTCATTTATTTTGTGTAGACAAATCAATTTGATTTAGAACATACACCTGCCAACACATAGCCCTACTTACAACACTGACCATATTCGAAGACAGCAATACAGGATTAGGGAGACAACAATGTGTGTTTGTTCTGCTCACCATGCTTGTAGACTCCTAGCAACAGACACTTGTCTGCAAGAGAATCCCACCATAAAGCAGGCAGCTCAGAATGATCCGGTTCAGGAACACAAATCTCTACCTCACTGAAAGAGACAACACAGAGTTAAAACAGGCAGGCAAAGGCTTAAACCCAAGCAATTACCAAGAGTCTCAAGCAGACGTAACATGTTTAGGCATTGCAGTTTAAATGTGTCCTTCGCAAGGCTTAGTCTGTGTGCGAAATTAGTCGGTGAACCGCAATATTGTCTTTGAACAGCAGATGGCACTGCTATGCAGCCCAAACACAATGAATTAGATAATCTGATATGAAAAGTTTATTTTTTTACATATTCAAATATTAAACCATATGATTTTATGTTAACGATTTACTCATTCTCTTGTACACCACAAGACTGACATTTAATTTTCATTGGCTTACATTATTAAAACACAACATAACAGATTCTGCAGCATTAAAAATTTATTTTTCATCATTTTCACATGGCTGAAAGGAGTAATTCATCATCCTTATACTGGACTACAAAAAAGTAACAGACGAAGCAAAACAAAAAGCTCTAGAGGCTTTATGACTGTACGCAGAGAAGGTGAAAGGTCAAGGTTAGCCTCACCTGGCTTCAGCTCCATCCAGCACTCTCTGACTCTGTTCACCAATGACCTCCTGTTTCAGATAGTACAGCATTCTCACTCTCAACAGCACCCTACACGGATGAGAGAAAGAGTGAGAGAGCAAGGGGGGAGGCAAGGGGAGAGACAGAGAGAAAAAGAAAAAGAAAGAGAAAGAGAAAGAGAGAGAGAGAGAGAGCTCACAATAAATACATATAGCCAGGGCAACCAAGCATGATATGCTGATTACTGGGAATACCTTTTTTCCCCTTATTATTAATAATAATTTTTAGACACAGTACTGTGGAAAAGTCAGAATCCATCATTCATTTAATTTCCAGTCAAATGGTCAGTAGTTTGTCAGTTTTCAGTGTCAGGAATGAAAGCAGAAAACGTATCTAACAGAAAATTACACAATAGCATCAACAACTAAGCACAACACAATGTTTTCAGTATTAAGTGTGTCAATCTTTTTTCCCCCTGCCATTCTTTACAGAAGACATGCTTTCAGTTTTTCAAAGAAATCTGCAAGGACATTTTCCCACATCTTACAAGTTGGCTGCACTGCTTCTCACAATCCAAGTAATCCGAAACACATTCAGTGACACGGAGATCTGGGTTACCAAGGTGGTCAATACACTGTTCTGAGAACCGTTGCCGCTTCTTTCTTTGTCCATTTCCTTTTCTCAGTAACTGCTTCTTGACAGCTAAACATGCCTTCAGACCTACAGTGTTGAGTTGTCTTCTCACAGTGGAAGGATGGACAGAAACACCTGTGGACTTTTTCAGATCTGAAGCAAGAGTGGAGCGTGATTTTCTCCTCTTTCTCAAAGATGAAAGTGTTAAGTACTGTTTATCTGTGGTGAAAGTTTTGGTGGTCTGCCAGGTCTTGTACGGTTGTTAGGAGCCTCATTTTATCTATAACTTTTCAAGAGGTTTTGAACTTCACTTCAAAATTTTTTCTACTTATTTTCCTTTGACTTTCACCTTCCTTGTGCAAGTGGATTATATATTATCTCCTCAGAAATATTTCTTGAAATATGAATAACGTACTTAACGACCATTTTTACTGGAATAAACATACTAATATTTTTACTTAGTGTTTTTTTTTTAATGAAATACAAACACATGCAAGTGCTTTATGACGATGCAGTGAATATTCCAAAGCAATGACATACACTCATATAATGTGTAATCTGATAGGCCACAGCACACGTCTAGATACACAACACACACACACACGTTGGCATTCCAGTCCTGACAGAAAAACGCAGATGTAGGCAAAGCTGATGTGTATCCAGTGTGTGTGTGTGTGTGTGTGTGTGTGTGTGTGTGTGTGGGGTGGGGCATGGGCGGGGGGGTACAGCTCCCACTAAACAATAGGGAACTTTCTGTGGTGGCAAAGTGCCCTGTGTCCTCTCTTTGACTCTCTCACACACCCCAACCAACACGCCAAACGGCTTTATGAACCCAATCAAAATCATGCACCATCACTTGCCAAATTTGTGATAAAGAACAATATTAAACTCAGCCTCTGTGATCCACTGCAAAAATCCATCAGCAAAATTAATTTCCCCCAACATGCCACTATTCAAACAAATCCTCAGCAAAACAGCATTTCTCTGAGTTCTTGGGTTTGCCGATACATAGTTTGTAAAAAAAAAAACTGCTGCCAAAAACAAACAAACAAACAAACAAACAAACAAAAAACCCACATGCATAAGCTTATAAGCTCCATTACGCTTTCCACGGTTTCACATTTTATTCTTGCATTAAATTGAGCCACTAAAGCTCAGCCACCTGGACACAATTTCAACTGCACGACTGCATTCACATCAGACTTCGTCCATTATTAAAGCTAACTGCAGTGGAACAGCTTGATTAATGAATTCACATTTGATTGTTACTAAGCCCAAAACTCAGTACTTTACTAAATTACTTGAGCATGTGTGTTCAGTAGAATGATATAGAATGAGTATAAATGTCAACATATCAGTGGATGCAGTAAACAGGGGGTTAACATTAAGAAAATACTACCAGTACACATACTTGTTGCAGTGGTGCTTGAGGTGTTTCTTGTACCCGTCGTCAGATAGCATGTGTTCTGGGTTGTGTTTCCTGATCCACTCGGCCTTCTGGATGTCAAATGTGCTGGACTGAGTCTTCATCTTCTTCCCCTTCCTCCCTCGAGGAACTGGCGTGGACAGCCCTGGAGGAAACAAACACACATAATTAATGTTCACTACACTAGAGGAACTACTATGCACAGCACATTTGGAATATTTTTTTTCTACAGTAAATCAGAAAAGTGAGATCGTGTCTGATTGAAGTGTCAATTAAATGGTAGCTCCCAGTATAAAGCATTACTTTATATTCACATCGTCATCGACTTGCAGTTTTCTACAATCATTTCTATGACCACGTGTGACACAAATATACAGATACACAGAAAATGCAATCCATCAGAAACTAGCTTCTCCAGCGTTAATTTTGCTGCTCTCTGGAACGCATGAGTTTTATCATTGAGGATACATGTAAAAATTGTATTACAGCTGTCCCTCTGATACACTAATCTAATCCAAAATGGGCTAAAGTCAACAACATTATTACAAAAAAAAAAAAGGTCACCAGATTTTTACTTTTACTAAAATAATAATGTTTGTGATATATTTGCACCACTATTCATATCTACTGAATGGTCATGCTTCTCTGGTCCTACCCAGATGGTTCTGGAGCTCCTTGGTCCTGCCATCCTCTGTCGGGGCAATCAGGTCCCACATGAAGCTTTTGATCTTGTCGTCTCCTCGGTAATGCACGAGGCAGTATGCAAGAAGCGCTCTGCAGATCCACTCCACATCTTTCTCGCTCAGCTGCCTCTTAAAACGGCCGTGCTGCAGGATGTCCCTCCAGCGGCCCCACCTGAAAATGCACATCACAGCTGTTACCATTTTAAGAAAACACTCCACCCACTAAGATATTTACTGTTATGGTAAAAATAGTAAGTAGGACAAAGGACATAGCTGTAGAGTTGTATCAGAACCACACCTAATCTCTTTACAACAGAATTAAAGGACCAAAAAAAAAAAAAACACATGAAACAAGACTTGTTTACTTTACACATCTTTTTCTTTCCCTGTCTACATTGCTTAGTTGAAGATGAAGGAACATCATTAAATGACAAAAAAAAAGAAAACCTCAGACAACAAACAGTAAGAAGATTTGGTGTAAGGGTAAAATTAAGTAAATTCGATTTTCTGCTAACAGCACATGCACTTACCCGTACACCAAAAGGTTTTTCTCCACACGGAAGCACTCAGTGCGTCCATAGCTGTTGAGGCGGTCATATGGACGTCGCAGTTTTGGCTTGTCGTCTCCACTGCTTTCACCCTCTGAAAGCTCAGCCAGCTCATCTTTAGTGGCACTGAACGGCCGTGTCTGCTTCCGCACCCTCGGCGTGTCTATCACCAGGCTGTTCTGTTGTTCACAAGGGTGAGATATAGAGTAAAAAAATAAAGATGGAAAAGCAAGAGAGATGGAACTTCTTTAGCAGTTGCTGTTTTGTTGTCAAACTCTGGTTGTTCTATTACTGATATTTTTTGTTCATTTTAGTTATACTGAGTATTTTACAAAGCAGGAAGCAGTAGCTGTAATTATAATCTGATTCTCAAAAAAAAGGAAACATTACTATGAATCTTCACTAAAATTAACTAGTTGTTCTCCTAAAAAAAGAGCAACCATGCCACCTTCCCTATGTTGCCCACATTCAACTCACTCTGCCATTGACGGTGTCCATGTCAATCTCAGCCTTCTTGGCCCATTTGTCCCAGAAGTTGGGGTCGTCCAGAGAGATGTCTGTGCGGTTCCCTGAAGCTACGAAACTGGCCTGTGAGTTTAGAGTAGAATGTTTTACTTGAACGTAAGACAGAAGTGCTAAAGTCATGCAAGAAGATTATAGACCAGCAATTCCCTCCAACAACTGCAATATATAGCCTTAGCAACTTCTATTCTCTTACAACTACGTTAACAATAAATTCTTACATTTTTTATTAATATTAGGATTTAGTGTCTGCATAAATCTGACCTTATTCATATAGCATATCTGATGGCCCATGTTTAATTGAAGTCTTTTCACAACTGTTTTACACAGGTCCATGGCCCTTCAAACAAAAGTGCTAGCCATTTTTGCAGTTTTTTCAAGTTCTGGAAGATGTGAATGATGTGTACAGGGAATAAGGGGGGGTGAGGGTCAGTATACAGTATATCACTGTATACAAATAATTTGTTCAGGTATGTGCAATGCTAAATTTAAAAGAAGGAGAACATGGAGGTTTCATAATTGGTGGGTAGATTTTCTTGCCATTCTTAATGCTTTGCCTAATGGGCTGGTATTTAAAAGGACAAATGATTGACCCCCAAAAATGGCCACTAAATGCCAAGAGTGGCAGATAATCAGTAGGCCAACCTTGGCAAAGGTGGACCCCCGTCCCTCTGACTCAATGGTGATGGTTTTGGTTCTGCGTTGGAGGATCTGGTCGATATCTTCCTCGCAGAATTTTGCTCCCTCATCTTCCTCGTCCATTAGGGCACCATATGCCCCACGCCTCAACAGGTCCTCAATCTCTTTCTTAGAGAGCTGCTGCTGGATCTGCTATATAGAAAAGAGACAAAGAGTGCGTGAGTGTGATCAGGCAGGTTTCCATCATCTTTACTAAAGAACCTGTGAAAAACAATCTTTTTAAGGGTGTATCGTTATTACAATGTGAAGAATAAATTACACATCAAAAACTACAGGAAAATCTGTTTCATTTGATACATGATCACTTTGATCAAAGGTGCCCTTTTTCATAGGGTTGCACTTCCATAACATTCAGTTTATACCCTCTATCTATCATCTCAGAATGTCCCTATAATTATGACAGCTGATGCTTTTCTTGCTTAACTCAGTAACTTACCCCTCCACCCCCTAGGCTGTTGTCTCGTCCACTCATGCTCTGTAGCACAGCCTTATCCAGTCCCAGTTTGAGGCTGGCTCTGTCAAACATCTCTCGTTCATAAGAGTTACGTGTGATCAGCCGATACACTTTAACTGCCTTATTCTGACCAATCCTGTGGCAGCGAGCCTGGGCCTAGGAGGAAGAAACATGTGAAATAGTTGCCCATTTACTCTTTGTGGAGACCAATGTAGAACATCATTGAGATAAAGAAAACAATACTAAAACAAACAAATGAAGAGTTCAATACTAAAAACAATTTCAACTTCAGGCATGAGAAGTGCACAGAATGCAAATCCCAGGCAAACAATCAAGTTTCCTGGTAACTAAGAAACTTTTAAGCCAAACCCACATTTATCACTTTTTCCAGCTGTCCTGGCTCATCCAAATAATAAAAATGGAATGTACTGAAATTTCGGCAACCTAAAATTGTTCAGCTGAACAACAGTGCTATTGGTTTTAGGCCGAAGCAGAAGACTAAATAGGTCTACACTGTCAAACTCAAAAGACAAATTATTTTAATGACAACAAAACTGAGAAACACTGATTGAAAGTGCTATTTGTTCTCTCCTGCACTGATCAGTGCAGATGCGTTTAAACTGAAAAGCAGATCAACATTGAGAGTGTCGGGTGTCTGGGAACTACTTCCCATTTTCTATGATGGACGTTACGCAAGCGACTTATAATCTCTGCTCATGCAAAGCATCAAGGAGCTACAACACCCAAGAACTTCAATACCGGTTTGATACCACTTGAAAACACTACACCAGCTCGGTATGCAGAGGACAGCAACACAGAAGCAGACAGTGAAGTCTGTGCTAGCATGCCATAGCCATAAAAAATAAGCAAAAACAACTATCAAAGTGGCACGCATAAATAAACACAAATGAAATTCACTGATTTGGATGACCAACTGCTTTCCGTTGATGTGGACGTTGGATTTTGTGGTAAATACCGCAGTCTACAAACTGTAATAATTTTGTAAAGTTCATGTTGTGCAAACTGTTTTAGTGACGCTTTTTTGGTTTTCAGGCCAGTGTTCCCTGAACTTCAGTTTAGGAAAAGGATTTCTTCATTTTGCTGCATCACTAATAAAAATATAATCATGCATATTATTTCACAAGGAGATTAAAACAAAATAATGAAAGACTTTTAAACAGAAGACAGCAGGACATGTGCACATAATAGAAATGCTCTTCTAATTTATTTAAAAATCGTGTCTACCTGCAGGTCGTTCTGAGGGTTCCAGTCGGAGTCAAAGATGATGCAGGTGTCGGCAGCAGTCAGATTGATACCCAGTCCACCGGCTCTCGTGCACAACAGAAAGACGAACCGATCAGAGTCTGGCTTACTGAAGCGATCTATGGCTGCCTGCCGAAGGTTCCCACGCACTCGCCCGTCTATCCGCTCATAGAGGTATCTGAAGACCACAAACACAAATCAGGAAATCGGTAGGGTGCAGTTTTAAACCAAAAACAGATTTTCAAAGCAGACTGCTTCATCTGTGACAGAGAAAATCACCCCGGTGGGCCTTTACTGCATCTGGCCAAGTGGAAGTAAAATCTCATGTTATAGAGAGAGGCACTGGTCCTTCACCTTTCACTCTTGCTTTTCTCTTTCCTTCCCTCATTCTCTCACTCTGTCATTCCATCACATTATACCTCTTTGCCCTGTCATTTCTCTTCTTTCCCCATCCTCTCTTTCTCTGACCTACTTCAGGCTGTTTAGCGCTCTAGGCTCTTTCAGTGTCTGATGTGAGCTCTCTAGGGGGTCTGTGCCCTTCTACTGAACCATGGCTAGACCTGCCAACAGCCCCCCTACACACAGACCACAGACTTGTTTTTACACCATCTCAGGACATGAGATCATACAATTGTTTCACATATGTACAGTACTGTGCATAAGCTAGACACTTTTGTTTGTTTAACTGCCAGTGAAAATGACTATTAAGTACAAGTTATTCATTTTTCAGAGTCAGAAAAAAGCAGGAAACATATTTAATAGAAATTTAAACAAAAGTTTCCTATACTAATTATAATATCAAATCTAATGAGCCTGCCATTCCATTTGTCCACTCTTTTGTGTACCTACTGCTATTCACACTATTCCATCCTTCCTTAAAAGAGAGTGGGCACACTAAATACAGAAAAAACTGATATTACATTAAGTTGTTGAGACTTCTGTTTAATTTTCTGTAAAAATGTATGTCTGCTTTTTTCCTATGGCTGAAGAACAAATAAATGAATGAAAAAGTCGTATCTGACTTTTGTGCAGAACTGTATAGATGACCACCTCTACATAAGATTTCAGGGTAGCCCTATTAGCCCTTTTTTCCTACAGAGTACAAAAGAAAAATGTACAAAAACAAACATATACAAATACGCACATATATAAATGCATGCACACACAGGTGTAGTTAAGCGCATACACGCGCACACACACACACGCACCCACACCATCATAACAACTCTGCATTCCAGGATCCAGTGCTTTCCTCATTACCCTTTTTTCATTTCAAAACAGCTTTCTAAGAGAATCAGCGGCTGTTCCTGAGACTGCATTTCTAAACAAATCCACCAGGAGGCACTTCACAGTTTTTATTATTGAGGTCATCATTAAATTAAAGCTGCTCCAGCAGCATGAGACGGCCACTCACCGTTTCTGGATGAGGTAGTCTTCCAGGATGTCGAGGCACCGCACCATCTGGGAGAAAATAAGGACTTTGTGTCCACCGGCCTTCATTTTGGGCAGCAGCTTGTCGATGAGGACCAGTTTGCCGGCAGACTGCACCATGGCCTGCAGGTGGAAGTCTGGGGCCGAGGGGCTGCACACCTCCCGGAAGTCCTCTAGGATTTTCTCTTCTGCCCCTGAGAGAGACACAGAGAGAAGTTGATGTGAGGCAACTTCGTGGTGTCTTAGTGTAACAGTATACCCATATTATCCTCTTACTCCAAATATAATTCACCCCAAATGTACTACATCAAAGTCTACTTTTATAGCTTTCCACTGGTGACTGAACAGGTAATGGAAGCTCATACCCCAAAAATTAGCACTGTGCAAGAAATGAATGCATGTCTAAATCGTCATACAGCTGCCTCAAACCTTGAATTGTTATCTTGTTTACACTTGCTTATGTGGTATGACACTGCATAACTTATAAAAACTGCCACATTATGAACAAAATTCAGTGTTCAAAATGCTGGCAACTGCTGTTTTTTAGCTATGAGACACATTTTGTCCGAAACATACTTCATACACCCAACGCATGACCAGCTAAATTGTATATATTTGATTTTTTTTCCCTGTTTAATATAATACAATTCCTATTTTTATCCAGTATTTATGCATGAGTACATTTTGGGGGTTACCTTTTATGAGGTAGGGGTGATTACAACATTTCCTCAACTCCATCATGGTGTTGACCAAGTTGGGGACATTAGCTTGACCGGCTCCCTTGGCCAGGAAGGAGAAGTTCTTCTCCAAGATGGCACGATAGTATTTCTTCTGGATGTTGGTGAGCTCCACTTCGATGATGGTCTCTTCTTTAGGAGCCAGTTTCTTCTCAACGTCCTCCTTTAGCCGACGAAGCATCATTGGTTTCAGAATTGCCTGCAGCTTTTGGACCTATAAGCACACACAAAACACTTCCATGTTAAACTCTGTACACTATAGTTGGCCCCTTTAACACTAGAACTCTTCTTCATTCAATCCTAAGACTATTCAGTTACTAGTACGAAATATTTGCTAACAACTACAAATCTGTAATGTAGTTATGAGTAAATGAAGTATGGACCCATTAGGCTTATCCATATCTATTATACCTCCAAACAATCATTCGATCAAATCAATCAATTATCATGCCCCACTCTCCCACAGACCCAACCAGACACAGTAATACACACACCTGCTCTTCAGTCTTCAGGTCCCCAAACTCCTGCATAAAGGTGTTTTCAGAGGGGAAGCGTGACGGCTCCAGGAAATGTAGCAGACTGAACAACTCCTCTACAGTATTCTGTAGTGGAGTGCCAGTCAACAACACTTTATGCTCCTAAAGATTAAAATGCAACAGGTCAGCAATGGTGGATATGAGAAACAGACAGAAACCAAAAGGTTTCTCTTAAAAAAAAACAAAAAAAACAAAACAAAACAAAAAAAAATCCCACAGCAAAACTAGCTAAAAAAAAAAAAAATAAAGGAATGGCATAGTCAATACCGCTCAGTATCATGTCACTGAATACGTGTTTGTGTTCTTTTCTGTACCAGGCTCATTAGCTTGAAGCCCTCCAGCAGCTTGCAGTTTTTGTTTTTCAGGCGATGAGCTTCGTCAATGATCACACAGCGCCAGTCGATGGCATTGAGTTCCGGACAGCCTCCCAAAATCATCTCAAACGTGGTGATAACTGCCTGAAACCGGTATGCCCCTCTCACAACACGACCCTGGAAGAAGGGCAGAGAAAGAAACAGTCAAATTAGTTTTGACTGCGCTCCACATTAGATCTACAACAACCCCTTCTTCTAACTGATTAGCCTATTGGCTATTAATCAAGTGACTGACTGAGCTACTGTTTTTTTTTTTGTTCCTTTCCCTTTGCCAGTGGGATGATTCAAATTTCCATTTGTGTGATTTCTTTTATGATGCAACAACAAAATAGAAACAATATTACTCCTAAGGTTTCCTGTAGCGCACTATAATCAGACAGCATTATCACATACATCATATAAACAGTGAAGAGCATTACAAAACTTGAACAATATACATGGACAATACAAACTCATGTTGACATTTTCTCCTAATCAAAGTCATCGCACATTTTGTCTAATCGCTGCAGACCTAACTCAATACTACAGCATGCTAGTGTCTACTTATGAAAAAGCCATGAAGGCGTGAGAGAGGACCAAATGAAATGCATACTCCTGACTTTTTAACTGATGGGCCTCTGTAGTCTCCTTTTGAAAGCGTGTGATTTTTTATGTGCGTGTGTGTAAGCATTTTGTTACCATCAAGGCTAAGCCTCAGGCAACAAGCTGGCACAGCACCATTCAAATCCCCCTGAGCATGCACTTCAACCCAAAGACCTCTTTTCTTCACCTGTCTGCAAATCTCACCTGTCACACAACCAATGCTGAACTCTGCCTTCCCCAATGAGAACTCACTCTCTCTTTGTATTTATGGGGATAAAAGAAACAGAGATGACATACCCCAGTAAGCTGTCTTCTTTCGTGCTTTGCTGAATGTACTGCATTTAACAGCTACTAGCACACACACAGAATTTTGTAATTTTGTGTGCATAGTTTGAATGTAGGGCTCATTCAATTAATCGAGAAATCTAATTTGCAGATTAAGTGACCAATCAATAACGTGTGTTGAAAGCTTGGGTGCTTTGTATGCTTTAAATGTTCATACATCACTGATGTGCTGAATGCCATCTCACTTTGCATATACTGCACTGCGCCACATTATTACTTTGTGGCTAAAAAACTCCCACACTTTGGACACTCTGGGTGTTCTGACTCTTGGCCTATAAACATCGCACTTGTAACTTTGGTGTTACTTGAAAGTACTGCTGTTGCACCGAATACCAGCAACTGGAGTCTCCACATGCTCCTTTACACAGTTATGTAATCAGTATTCAAAGTTTTGTGTTACAAACTCTTCTTTTATGGTGCAACGAAACAGAAGGCACATTGCTTCCTGCAGTGTACTGCAATCTTCTACAATAACCATGTGGATCACATGAACATCACAGAACATTAAAACAATAGTTTGGCAAAAATTTACACAATTTCCCACTTACCCATGAGATAGTACACAAGCCAAATTTTGCTTCTTTAGTTTTGACCTGGAGCTATGAGGATAACATTGCTAGCAAACGTGTATTTATGTGGATTTCTGTTCCCCAACAATACCTACTTTTTATAAATTAACAGTGGCTTATTGTTCTGGAATGTCATGACTTTTAATAAGAGCAATATTTAATAGCTAAAATAAATTCATTTTTATTATGCAAAACAGAAAAACAATATTTTCCTTGTAAGGTTCTTCTTCGACAACAAAGTGGACTAACTTACTTCAGACTACAACTCACTACTGGGATGTGAGAAACCTAGCATGTTTTGCATGTTGTGTTATCTGCCCTTATTTTTGGCATACTGGCATAACAGTAATGACAAAACATGTACCTTAAGAAGAATTTCAAGTGGTATACCAGATGAACTGGTGTGACACTATGAGAACTACACTATTACATGAGGAGAATTACATTTTCAACAAGAGCATTGTGCCAAATTTCACATAACGCAGGTATATGAATGCAACAGACGAAGCTTGCCATATCTGCTACGATTTACTTTCATAAATTAATCTTGAACTTTTGAACTGAAAATATGCTTAAAAAGAAAAACAACAAAAATCTCAAATAACCTATCTTTACCTGTGTGATGTGCATGGGTGCACTGGAAAGGGAGGCAGAATTTGGCCTAACATCTATTGTATAAAATCGATACCGACAGTAATTAGCTTTGTTCAGTTTTGATCTTATAGTTTTGAGGCTGTATTTAAACAATACTTGGGTGACTGATGACCTATATTGTTTGTTAGCAATGTTAGCTTCACAGTTCCAGCAGTAACATAACAAAATTTGGACAAACTGAGTACAACTGGAGTAAGCGGTGTAAATTAAATTGTACAAATTAGATTTTTTGGCAAACCATTCATGAAAGTAAATAGCTAGACAATAAAAATCTACATGAGCACTATATCCATGACTTGTCTAATGACAGCTGCAGCTCTAGATGTGTCTGAATGCTTTCTAACCTGAGCATCCCTGAAGTACATCTCGTACTGCTGCAGCATCTGGCGGCTGAGCACGCTGCCGTGGTAAACGATGACGTTGAGGTGTGTCCATGTACGAAACTCTCGTTCCCAGTTGGTGATGGTGGAGAGCGGGGCAATGATGAGAAAGGGTCCCCTTATCCCTGTGCGGTGGATCTCCTCCAGAAACGTAATGGACTGGATGGTTTTTCCCAAACCCATCTCATCGGCCAAGATACAGTTACGCCTGCAGAAAAGAGAAAGCCTATCATTACACCATTCAGCAGCAAAACAGGAAGAACTGCAGTATTTTGATAACACTGAAAGTTATTAACTATAATCCAAAGCCTGCAGCCACGACAGTAAGCTCTCAAAGAGAAATCCTGAGCTTGTATATACAGAGATTTGTTTTTACATTCCTGAACTGATGCACTGAATTTATTTTGCTTTTCAAGAAAACTAATACACTCAGCAGCTTTACAGAGATGAGCAATAGTGTGAAATTAGATTGTGTCTGTGTGTTTAAGTGTTTCTATGCTTCTGTGAGAAGTGTGTCTGCCCCTGTGAAAGGAGACAGGTGTGTGTGTGTGTGTGTGTGTGTGTGTGTGTGTGTGTGTGTGTGTGTGTGTGTGTGCTTCCGCAAAATGAGACGGGCTCCTTGTGTGTGTGTGTGTATATGGCTGGCATGTGGGCTCAGACATGCCGTCAGCTGCACGCCTCACTGGCTCCTCTTCCGCACTACTTAACAATCTGGCGCCTGGATCCACATCTATCCCCCTTGTGTGAAAAACCTCTCCCGTGCCCTGCCCTGACACACACCCCCACACTCTCTCACTGTCACATGAACATGAACGCTTTTTCTCTCTTTTTGTCATCACTTACTCACATACACGCACTAGAGATGAGTCCGAATTTTTAAACATTCAAATAGCAGGGCTCCACACTAAATCTTTTTCAGAACTATCCCAGAACTGTTTTTTAAAGTAAGTTAAAACTGACCGCCCAAAATATCAATCTGCTTTGTTAACATTACACCTCTCTTACGAATTTTTGTATTACCATATTGTGGATTCCCACAGATCCAACATGCATTGTATTGGGCATCACAAATTCCTAGTAAACAGTAATTACTAGCAATTATTAACCTTCTATTTCTCTTTGTTCCTGATTGCTTTTGGAATAAAAACAGAGCAAGGATCATGCTTTTGTGCCCTGTAACATAATCTGGGTCTGAAGTGGTTAAATTCTTGTGTGTATCATTGGTTAATCACTACACTAACATATCTGTCAAGATTACACAAAGACTTGTAAAAAAAAAAAAAACATGAAAAGTAAAGATTATTATGTAGGTTAACGTATGTTAAAGGGTTAGGTGTTCAAGGCAGAGCATGCTAAAAACAGACAGTATCACTCATTTAATTGTACTCGGCCTTGTAAAAATTCATCAATACCCGCTGATATGATGTGACGTAAGCCAAGTGTACAGTGCTGCGCTAATGAACAAACGACTCAAGCCGGCAGTGAAGGAGGTCTGCTTACACAGAAGTGTTAGTGACTGTGTGACAGTCGGACACGAAGTTGCTGGTCACTTTAAATTTTCTGCCGTGGCATATTCCCACCAAACCTATAATGTGAGATTTTAGCCCCTTTTAAAACACACAATCACAACTGCTTCCCCAATACAGGTGGAGATGCGTAAAAAATATAAGCAAGAGTTGACACTTCCTACCAAAGTCCGTATATGCCAACTTTACTCTGTTCGACTGAATCGAATAGCGAGGTATACATGTTATTACAGAGATTTTTTTTTTAATAAAATAAGCCATAGGGAGACTGTACTGTCCTACCATATACATCATCACCTGGCTTTTAGCTTCTGTGCACAGTGTTAGCAGCCCTGCACCATTTCTCTTTGCTCAGTATTTGGAGCGCAGCATGTTTTGAATGAAGCAGGTTTATTTGAAATTGTTCACAAACAGAGCGTTTCATGAAGCATGGGTCAAGCGTTTTTGCACAGTGTGAACATATAAATCGTAGGCTTTGTCCATATGTGACGGTCTACTCAAAAGCACGACGAGACTCAAGAGAACAAGATTTCTAAAATCACCCTGTGTAATGTCTGGATTTAGAGGACATACAGCTCAACCAGCTGAACGAAATACTTCAGACGTAAAACTCTCTAAGTGAGCTCCTTAGATGCTTAAGCCTCGGACTTGATTCCTGCTGTAAATGTACTACAGAGACCATTGTTTAAACCCACTCTTCTCCACTGCAGTGCTATCAATCAAAGGTAACTAATGTAGTATAGCTAGCTAAAGCATGTCATTTAAAATAAGCAAGATTTTAATGATTTACTGTTAAGGTACGTTGCACTATTAACTGTAAGTAGGTTACTAAGTATAGTACCAGATGTGTTATCCGCGAGTACTAAAAATTTGTGTCTGAAAAAAAACAATGCATCCCTGACAAGGATACTAATGTTAGCTGAGGTGCAAAACAGACGATTTGCATTTGTCTGTGCATCTTAAAGCCTTTCAATTGACACCTTCCTCTGTGTAAATTTCAAGCCACATGTTACCTGTTGTGGATTTGTGGTTTGGGTCTGATTTAGTATTTAATAGCAACATGCTGAGTGGCATCACTGTCCCTGGTGGAGTCTGGTAGCCTGTAGTCTTACAGGTCTTTTACTTTATCAAATTTGACCCAAATACCCCTCCCTAATATGTACACAAATGCACAGGATTGTGTCCTTCCATCTGACTACCAGCAAACCAAAAAGTCTCAGCAAAAGTACAGCAGTTTGTCATGAACTTCAGTGTCATTACGGTTTTCCCTGAGCTGTCGTGCAGAAACAAAACAATTCAAAGGTAAGAAACAATTCGACTTATCCAAATTTGTTGCTTAGAATATAGCCACTTTCTGGAAGCATGAGCACTGGGTTTCTGCATAACTAAACACTACAAAAGATAGCATAATTTCCAGCTCAGTATCATGAAAAACTTTTATCCATCAACACTCTACAGTACACTCCTTGTTTTTCTCCACTCCGCACACTGCTTTAGCTGCAAAATAACCCTCCCATTACATCCAGTGGGAGCCTGTGAAAAAACAAAAGGTTTGGCTAAATCAAACTAAAAATTACACATACAATGAGTAAAGCCCTGCACCGGAACACTGTGAAAAAGATACTTTTAAGACAGGTAACCGCACATCTACATCCTGAATATAATCCTCACTCTTATGTAGGGAAATACATAATTATGAGCTAGAATTGTTTCTTTTCTAAAAAGAAACTCACAGCACAGCCTACTAAGCTTTGCTGTTTGCACATTGATTAGTTCAAGACATTACTGTCATAAAAGGCTTCGTGGTTGCCATCTGAAGCTTATGCAACTAAGTTTGAATACATTCCATGCAAATTAATTAAGCAGTTAGTATGTGGTATTTTAGAAGACAAATCAATGAATTCCATGAGTATATAAATTAGTAAGTAAATGTTTCATTTATATAGTGCTTTTAAAATCAACTTTGGTGTTTCACCAAAGGAGTGGCTAAACTAAGAGTATAAGCATACCAAAAAAAGCAGGGAGACAAACAGAAAAAGTACTGCATTCTGACTTGCAAACTTGTTTATTTACAGGGGATGGTAAATATGTTCTATACTGGCCCAAGGCTCACAAACAAAAGTTCGATACTGCACACTGTAGTGGGCCTGAATTAGGATGTGCATTCCGACTAATTTTGATATTTGAATATGTGGATATTAGGGGTGGGAATCTTTAGGCACCTCACGATTCTATGAAGATTCAGAGGGCTGCGATGCGAATATAAAACGATTATCGATGCATCTCGATGCAACTTTTTTCTCTATACAGGATTGTTATCTTCCTACTGTCTGAGGACTTGGTAGTTTTAAAGCAAAGTCATTTTTGGGGGTTTTCGAGACTGGACGCTGAATCTCGGCTCCAAAGTGTGCAGCATAGCGCGAAAGCCCTGGTTCTCACGACTGAGAACAGACAGCAGACAGCAGGTCACACAGCACCGACGTCTGGCCTCGCTAGCAGCGAATGAAAAAAACAGAGATTAAGACGAACATTTGCATTTGGAGGACTTATTCGCATTTATAAGCAGTGCGGTTGGTTAAATCTGCAACGAGAGTTAAAAAAAGCTGCGAAAATGAACTCGCTTCTCTTTCGAATTTTCCCGTTCCACCTTAAATGGTGCAGCAGTTACATTCAGCGCCTAAGGCAGAATTTAAGGTGAAACGGGAAAATTAGAACGAGAAGCTGGTGGATGAGAAGCGACCTCAGCTTCGTAAAACAGCCAGATGCTGAGACATTTTACAAAAAACTCTTCTAGTTTTGAAGAAAAGTTTTCTGGCGGTGATGGGAGGAAAGCAGCTATAGCTGAAGCTTAAAGTAGAGCAAAGTAAATCTGCGCTCTCGTTTATATTTTTAGCCCATACTACGACATTAACACATACTGGACATTAAATGTTGCGGCTCCCAAGGTGGTTTGACTTTGTTGAAAGGATAAAATGGCTCTTATTAACATTTGCATTGTCACTCCTGATCTGACCTGGCTTTAACGCAGAGGGAGCCGGTCGGATTTCTCGCTCAACCACTTGTGTTTTTGTTATGTGCCGCCACAGACTGTCCGGGCGCTGCACTTACCCGCTTCCAAATTCCGCCTTTTGCGTTCAGTCAACGTTACGTTATAAATTAAATATTTAGCAAATCGATTTTTGACATTTGTGAATCGATTCAGAATCGTTCACGTCCGCATCGTGATGCATCTAAGAATCGAGTTTTTCCTGCACCCCTAGTGGATATGCAGATAAACACAGGTAAGGGAAAATCAGCAGCCAAAAGCAGCAAGCAGAAGAAAACATTTGACGTTTTACTATACAAAAAAGCTGAGGAAAATCCATAGCTTTAGTGTTGAATGATTAACTGAAGAGGCGTGCTAAAACTACAGCCAACTGGTTCAACACTGGATGCAGAGGATTCACCTTTGTACACAAGGTATTTCTCCTCAGTGGAATACGTGCCAACATGCTAGTTTGCCAAATAAATATGGTTCCACTGTTTCTGGACCTAGCTAACATCAGCTAGAATTTTTAGTCTAGTTAGCAATAAAACTATAGTACATCTGCCTTCTCAAATCACGTCATTAACAACACATCCTTGGCAACACGCTCACGCTCAGGTACTCATGTCTCAGAGTGGCACAGTGTAATACACATACTTACTCATGGATGCAAGCAAAATTGTAACATTTTACGTTTAAAACCTAAGAGCAAACAGCATTTGATTAAACTGTTTGACTCTATATTTTCTCTTTGTCTTTCTTTGATAACAGAATGTGACCCGAATAATAATTATAGTATAAAAATACTGGCACCTCAAAGTGTATACCTAGTACTTGGGTTCCCGTGCAGAGCCCTAGAATGAACTTGCTGCTGCTCCAGAAGCGAAAACAGGACATACCAATTGAAGTAGAAACCAAATATCTGTAGGTTTCCTTACACAATACAGCAGCATGGCAATCTGACAATCTTTTTGGTATAAAATACACAAACAATTATCTCAAATTCTGAACAGCTCGCCAACAAAATCAACTAGTAATCCTTTCAAAAAAAAGGAGCTTACACCACAAACCTGGGGCTTTAAGCAAGGTTGAAACGCTGTTGTCACACTAATAGATAGCAAAGAGACTTGGGAAGACCCACTTCTACAACCAATTGAACCAGCAACATAAAAAAAACAAGCACACAGAGAGACAAGGCACAACAAAAGGGACTGAGTATACTACAATGATATCAAACTGACCTGTTGTACCAGTTGAAGAGCAACCAGTTGACCCCCTCTAGCTGGTAATCCCTGAGACTGTTATCATTACGATACTCCCTCGAATGCTCAAGCTTCTTCCAGTGACTCGCTGGGGGGCGCTCCTGGAAAAAGAGAGAGGGGGAAGTGTTAAGGCTGGTTCTGATGTAATTCTGCAAACAGTTACATATGCACATAATAATGCTGTTGAAACAGTCGAAAGATTATTATTAAAAACTGTGATAAAATAACAGTTCTACAAAAAACTCAGAGCAAAGGAGGAGAAGCAGAAAGCAGGAGAGAGAAAAAGATGTCCTTACTATTCTCCTGGAGTCTGGTCTCGCTGCCTGCAGCTGCTCGAACTCCTCAATCTTACTCTGATCCACATCCTCCTTTAGCTCCCATGTGCTGTCCTCATATGGCAATGAACACCACTTCACCAGGTAATACACCACTGGCTATAATACACACACACACACACACATACATACATACACACACACACACGTTAACAAAAATCTTTACCTCATTCAACAATGCAAAACAATGCCTCACATTCCCTGAAAAAACTGCTCCAAGAAATACAGGCTAATAATTCCAACAAATCCGTGTTCTTGAGTGCTCAATTCAAAGCATGTGCTGGCTCAGCACAGATAAAACTAGCTCCCTGCTGAATTATGCTTCCAAATGAAAAGCAACTAGCAAAAACACAAGTTCATATTATGTCATAGCCCTGAAGAAATAATAGGCTATTTTGAGACATGAGAATGGAGAGTCTAAATTACTTGAATATTTCAAAATATTCATGGCAGAAAAAAGGTTTCAGATGAAGCCTTCTGAGCTCACACACTGCTACTGTTCCAAGGATGTAGAGGGTGTTTAATTTTAAGCTACTGTGACTCATTATCAGGTTAAAGGGGAATTCAACCATTTTTTTTTCAAATACAGTTGTATTAATGTTGTAACAGAGTTGTAATGTAATACAGTTGTTTGATGTGAAATGCGCCATACTACAGAACCTTACTTCATTAAAGGGCTACGAATTCCCTGCTTGATGACAGACATTGCTTTATGTTAGTTTTGGCCAAAGCTTAAGACCTGAAACGCGTTTTTCTTTATTTATACAGCTGTTTTAAAGCAAAAGAATTCCCAACTAAACTTTTTCCCCCCTCCATATGTACTACTATTTTCCCCATCATCAATATTACATTAACAAAAATCAAAAGACACATGAAGGTTTCGCTTATCGTTTTGGTTAATAAATAAAATGGCTTACACGGTGTTGTAGACACTGTGACCAGGTTCCTATCACCACCACTGTAAAGAAATCGGATGCCAAGTTTCTCTACATTTAACTATTTTACATTAAAACATGCTGAACAGCTTTATTTACATTTCAATAACTCAAACTTTAAAAGATCAGTATAATTTCCTTTTAAAATAAGAAAAAAAAAGTAAATTTGATATATGTGCTAATGTAATCCGCCGCATCCAGCCAGCGAAGTAACCAGAGAGCTTTGCGTTTCATTATTTAGATGACATTCATTTAGATTTACAAAACAAATATTTTAGAAATACTAATAAAAAACGAATAAAATACTTTTGTATTGTATATTAAATGATCATAACTGATCGAATCATCTGTAACTTTCCATTTCGTTTCACTATCACACACTAGGAATGTTAACTGTTTAACGAATGATAACAGTTAAAGCAACAAAAATCAAAAAGCTAATTTCATTTCATTTTCAATACACAACAACAGTTCATATGCAGTTCTGTATGCACGAGGGTCCTATAGAAGATTGCTAAAAATGAAGTGCACAGATTAAAAAAATAAATAAATAAATAAATAAATAAATACACAGTGGTGTTTGGGATCACTTTTTAAGAAGACGACAGCATAACTACATATCACGTTGGAAGCAAACATCCGCAGACCACTACATTGTCCATTTTCTCCGAAAGAAAATATAGTTCATGGCAGTATGATGAAATCAAACATGAGTGTGCAAAATTTTAGAGAAGGATGTGGTAGACTGCGACGGCTTTGGAGAGCTACTGAGGTACACTGACCCAAAGCTAGCTGTGGTCAGGGCATTTATGTTTGCTTTAACTGGGCCTTGTAATAAGGGATAAAAAAAAAAAAATTAAAAATAAAAAACTTTCAATGGCACATCATTTATTTCAGCAATTTCATCATAGTTTATCATATAATCATGAACCTATTACAGTTATCAGCCACTTGGTTAAAACAAAACCAGGCTCTCGTTTATGGTATGTTTAAGATGCTTTCAGCCTGTTTACTTCATACACATGCTTAAGCCCGGCCCAACCTATCAGCACTACATTCCACAGCCCACACAAGGAACACTTTATAATATCTCAGAGCATTAATACAGAATTCATGCTTATAATTGTTTGTAAATGAAGTTTTTAAACAATGGCTTCTAAAGCGTCTCAGCCAATCAGCTTTTAGATCAAGATGCTTCTGTTTTTTAACTGATATTCTGATGGGTCGCATCCTTAACAACCTTGATTTTAAGCTTGCTGGTTTTGCTTGCTGATGATGGTCGGATAATAAAAAAACAAAAACAAACAAACAAACAAAAAATAAATAAATAACAACCTCTCCAGTGTCCTTGTCCTCACAGTAGGAAACCTCCAGGACTCTGTCCACTTCCACATAGTCAGGATTAAAGGGATCCTCCTCCATCTACAACACAAGCACACTGAATCAATATAAAGTACTACGAGGGGTAGACAAATGTCAAAATCTGTCAATAAATCAGGTGGCCAAAATGAAGAATTCATGTCCAGAATTATAGAAACATGCTTATCTAATATACGTACACTGAATTCATAATACGTATGTGTGTGTGTGTGTGTGTGTGTGTGTGTGTGTGTGTGTGTGTGTGTGTGTGTGAGAGAGAGAGAGAGAGTTCAACTTGTCTTGAGGTTTATTAAGATGATAAAGGACACCTGTTGGCCACCATTATAAGATATACTAAAACTAATATATATGAAAATCGTAAACTATTAATAATAACTTATTAATTACTTATAATAAATAAATAACTTAATAAATTAGAATTATACACAAAAAAGGCCATTTACAAATTTTCAGTGTAAAGGTGGGAGCAACCCACACACACTACGTTCTTACATCAGCAAAGAAGTGTGCTCTCTGGGCCTGTTTGATCTTGAAGCGTTTGATTTTCTGCTGGATCCTCTTGTCCTTCACCAGCTGCTGCTCTGTAGCCCACTCACAATGCAGATAAGAGCTAAACACACACACACGCACGCACGCACAACACACAGTTAGACAAACAATAAAAAAATGATTTGCATTCTCCTGCGTAAATACACCCACTCACAGTCAACAGCTTTCTGATCTTGACTTATTCATTAGCTGTATGAGAGGCTTTTCCTTTGTATACCTAACACATACAGCTCACACAACATTAACATTACACACTAACAGGCTGAATTTGCTTTAATCAGGAATAGTTCACTAGGCTCAAGCACATCCAAGTTAGTATCTAAGATTTTGAACAAGGCAGGACATCTATATGTCAACGCAACTGGAAACAAGCAACAGCCATTTTTTTTTATTTTTTGAAGAATCTCAACACAATGTTATAGATTCACCAGAGAGGAATATTTAATTATCATAAAAACTGAAATCATGAAAAATATGGGAAAAAAAAGCTGCCTTACTAGTTCTTGTATTTTACAAAGAACTCCTCCACTTCAACAACCACCCCTGGTGAGACCTGTTGAACAATAAACATGATTAGTTTACATCTACATTCACTATTACATTTATCTTTAAGATATAACATTACTGTTGTTATGATGACTGTTATGTTATTATATGCTCCTGTCATCTACTCCCTTTTTCTTTTCCTTTTAAACAAAGCATGGACAAGGTAAAATCATCATTTTAACATACACTGAACAGCACAAGTAAGGTGTTACCTCATTCTTCACTATGCGAGAGGCCATTATCTTATCCACTACCGCGGCATCCTCTTCACTGGGATTCTCCTAAGAACACAAAAACACTAAATAGTAGAAAACAAGCCAAAACATTTAAGTGTTACTGCATTTACTCAGCTGTCTTACTGTCTTAAGTGAATGTTGTCACTACCATGGTCATGGGAGTCTATAGTCAATATCGCCACATAAAATCAAATGGTTTTTTCTGTGGTAAGGTAGGATAGTAACGTTACATATCAACTTGATTTTAGCCACAGAGAACACAAGTAAACGCTCCTTTGTGTGCCTTCATACTTTGCAAACTTTTCTACAGAAAAATGACAGCATTTTTACCGACATGGCAATTTACACGGGATTAATATAACCCAAGGTTACTCCTATGGCTTGTTTTAGAGTAGCTAAAAGGTGCCAGAAACTTGACTGAAACAGGAAAACGCAGATGGCAAAAATAACTGGCATGGCGCATTTGGACAGGATTAAAATCATAGAGAAACACTGGTGAAAATTACATTATCCTACCTCCTCATGTAAAACTAATCCTGTCTGAACAGGGCTTTAGTCATTTTAGTTGAAGTACAGAGGGACACTTTTCTTATTACCATTACTCTCCTCTCTCAAAGATGACACTTCTTTTAGTTTTTAAATTGTGGTTATTTTAGTTTCCTCTTTTCAGTCTAGTTTCAATAGGTCAAACAACAATAACAGAGCCACAAACAGGAAAAAACGCTTATTAAAACAAAACACGAATGTAGATCTCTGATTTTAAGCCTATACAATCAAAACATACAGTGAAAAGGTCTTAACATGTACTTCAAGCTCTCCTCACCATCATATGCTTATAAATATATGCACTTCTAGCAAAAAAAGGACTCCAGAGTACCAAAAAAGGGCATTGACACACACCTGTCTAGAACCCGTTAACACAGTCAGTGTGTTCTTACCACAAACAACTGGACAGCTGGCTCACTGGAGTTGATCTTCTTGGCTTTAACAATGACCTTCATCTCTTCGTCAGACACTCGAGAGTCTTGTTCCTCCGCATATCTCTTCCTTTTTACCTGTCTGTTAGATCGCCGCTTCTACATAAAGACACAACATTGAGAAAAACATGGTCAATATGTGTGTGTGTGTGTGTTTGTGTGTGGTTGGGTGGGGGCGTCATTTAAATTTGTATTAGAACCAGCTGCAGAGCAAGCGTGCACATATGAGCAAATAAATGAGTGAGAGTGAACAAGCAACAAGTGTGTGTGTGTGCGGGCCCGCACACGTGTACCCAAATATATCATGACCTAAATGTCAGAGAGTTAGAGCTAATGAAGAGGGAGACGATGAGAATATCTCAGGATGACCAATTAAAGAACCCCAACACTGTCACCATCATGCCACAATGTTTCCCAGAATGCTTCAGTGCCACAGGGCCACCTCTTTATCTCTGACAGGCTAACTGAGTCATCAGCAGCATACTGCCTTAATTAACACACAGGGCTTTTAACGAGGATAATTATATCTGGGGAGAGAGCTTGGGGTGGAGGAGGGGTGGGCAAAGTATCGGCCCCCATTCTTTAGTGCACTCTCTCTTCCCGTCACTACTGCCATGAGTGAGAGACAAACAAATCTGCTCACCGAGTCATCATCTCTGGATGATCGTCGAGGCGGAGGTTCTTCTTCAGACAGGTCATCAGAAGATTCAGTCTTACGCTTCTTCTTCTTCCCAAACTTGATTACGATTTTCCTGAGCAAACAAATATTAAAGACACATTCATCCTCATGTCCACTGTGTACAGACATTATGGTACATGTGATTAATAAGAGCTGAAATAGCAATTTCCCCATCTCCTTGTTTAATCCCCTTTAAGCAGTAGTTCAGCGAAAAAATCTAATTTGAAAAATCTAAATTTCCCCCTTACCCCAAAGTAGCTGATCAGCCAAGACATGTTTGGTGTCTGAATTTTGTTTCTTCAGTTATGACCTGCAGCTATAAGGCTAATGTAGCTAACAAGTAATGGAAGCCTATACCTCTCCAATTAGCACTGCACAAATTGAATGCCTAATCATGTCAAATTGTTAAGTAATGTCAAATACACTTGCTTACAAGGTTTCTGACACTGTGTGACACACCGCCATTTGCAAAACAAAAAAGGTACAGACAAAACTAAGGTGGCTACTACTGGTGTGGTATAAGCTTCTATTACTTGTAAGCTACATTAGCCTTGTAGCTCCAGTTCATAAAAAGGAGGACACCGCAGAGGAAGCAGGTAAAACTCGAGAAAAACTATTACTTTAATTGTAAAGGCATTGTAAACTGTAAAAGTTTCTCTATGTGAGCCCAAACTTCAGTCACTCAACTGACAACTACAAAACATGCAGAATATTTTTCATAGTAGTCACAGAATCATTTCAGCAGTAGGTGAATAACAAGTCTTAAAACCAATATCTAAACAGCAAGTATGCACTGAAATTTCAGCCACTGGAAATCTTCGGAAATCTTGAACTGAAAATTTTGACCATTTTAAGTTAAAGGAGAAAAAACAACTAAAAATATGGATCAAAACAGATCAAATAGACATACAATGAAGCATCAAAATCTAACAGTTTACAAATAATTTTAATGGTAATGAAAATTAAGAAACAGTTATTAAAAACACTTAATTTCCTTCACTTTCCTGCGGCCATCAGCATAGACGGTTCAGCGGTTTAAGCAGCAGCAAATCAACAGTAAAACAGTGTGGAACTATTTCACAGTTTCTACAAAGGAACATCAGACATCTGTTTTGCAAAGAGGGAATATATGACACCCAAGAAGCTCTCCACTACAGGTCTGAGACCACCTGAAAACACAAACACCCTGCTTAATATGTACAGGAAAGCAACAGAAGCAGAAAAGAAACTCCCCACTAGCCTCAGTTTTTGAAAGAAAAGAAAAGGAAAAAGAAAAGAAAAAGAAAAAGACAAAAAACAGTGTGAAGGTGAAAAGTATAACTAAAACAAAATGGAATTCACTGCCCTGGATGTCCAACCACTCTCTGTTGTTGAAAATGCTGGATTTTGTAGGCACGTACTGTAGCCTACATAGCAATGATTTCAGTAAGTTTTTTTTTATGTAAACTGTTCTGCATTTCTTGTCACCTTTTGTGTTAATGCCTCCTGAATTTCATCATCAGTTTCAGTCTAGGATTTTCATTTCAGTACATCACTACCAAAGAGTAAGCAGTCACTTAAAAGCTAAATATGATTCTTCACAAAAGGGCCTACACATTTACAAATACAGTAGATCAGCGTAACTCAGAATGTCATATACAAAAAACGGTGCACACACACACACACAAACACACACACACACACACACACTTTTCCTCTTGGTCTGAGGTCTTCATTTCACCATGAGTCCATGGCAGTCCCTCCCTCAGTGCTGCAAGCGTGACCCAAGTTTGGAAAGCTCAAAACGCCAGATGATGCAAGACAGTGTGAAATAATAGAAGGTGTCTCTTTTTTTCCCATTCTTATACTTTCACCATCAATGAGTCAACAGGCAGTGTGTTACTACTGGTTAGTATCACTACCTCAGGGCCAGGCATTTTTAGCTTCTTCCTACATCACTGAACTACTCTCCATTAAAGCCTATACACACTCATGGTGAAGCTGAAGGTCAGCTAGTTCTCTGCTACCTCCAAGGAAAGAGACAACAGCTTCAAAAAGATGATTTCTTTCCATTGGTCAGCACAAGTAAGGCCTGCTAACTATGCAACAACAAGCTAGGTCTAGCGTTATTGATTTCCAGTGGCTGTATTTAGCCAGGATTGTAAGCAGCAACAGGTCAGCACCTGAACTAGTTATATATATATATATATATATATATATAAAACTAGTTCAGGTGCTGACCTGTTGCTGCTTACAATCCTATAAATATATATATATATATATATATATATATATATATATATATATATATATATATATATATATATATATATATACACACACACACATACACACACACACACACACACACACTAGGGGTGCGGGAAAAACTCGATTCTTAGATGCATCACGATGTGGACGTGAATGATTCTGAATCGATTCATAAATGTCAAAAATCGATTTTCTAAAAATATAAACGAGAGCGCAGATTTACTTTGCTCTACTTTAAGCTTTAGCTATAGCTGCTTTCCTCCCATCTCCGCCAGAAAACTTTTCTTCAAAACTAGAAGAGTTTCTTGTAAAACGTCTCAGCATCCGGCTGTTTTACGAGGCTGAAGTCGCTTCTCATTTGCTTCTCGTTCTAATTTTCCCGTTCCACCTTAAATTCTGCCTTAGGCGCCGAAAGTAACTGCTGCACCATTTAAGGTGGAACGGGAAAATTCGAAAGAGAAGCGAGTTAATTTTCGCAACTTTTTAGAGAAAGGCAGTCTCTCATTGCAGATTTAACCAACAGCGCTGCTTATAAATGCGAATAAGTCCTCCAAATGTTCGTCTTAATCTCTGTTTTTTCGTTCACTACTGGCGAGGCCAGACTTTGGTGCTATGTGACCTGCTGTCTGCTCTCAGTCGTTGAGAACCAGGGCTTTCGCGCTATGCTGCACAGTTTGGAGCCGAGATTCAGCGTCCAGTCTCAAAAACGGAAATATGGATCATTACAAAGTATTTGTGATGATCCATAATGCATTTACAAATACTTTGCTTTAAAACTACCAAGTCCTCAGACAGTAGGAAGATAACAATCCTGTATAGAGAAAAAAATGGCATCGACATGCATCAATAATCGTTTTATAATCGCATCGCAGCCCTCTGAATCATAATCGAATCGAATCGTGAGGTGCCTAAAGATTCCCACCCCTAATATACACACACTATAGCGTCTGCTTGTCTCTTTCTTTGTTCTTGGCGGCTATTTGTTGTCAGTGTTCTTCATTAGATATTCAATTTTCATGCATCCACACTGAGAGACATGAGCCAGCAACGCAAAGGTGCTGATTTCCTGCTCAGTGCCCACGATCACAAGCACAACACTCGCAACACACAGATAAACTCATATAATATAAAAATCTGCTGCAATACTGAACTTAAAACATTTTCAGCAAATAATGTGGAATTTTGCCAATTTATGCAGGAGTATTTCTTATAATTTCTTATCACCACTTAAGCTAATAATTTCCTGCGTGAAATGTGAAACATAATTGTAAGGATGCATAACAGCACAAATTCAGCAGTTACAGCAAGCATGAATGCCCTGCATCTGAGAAGCACCTGCTCAACTTCTAAGCTTTTTGAGGTGCGAATTTGTTACAAGCATAAACTGTTTATCAGCACTTCAATGAAGAAACTCAGGGCTGACAAGTGATGACCTTTTTTGCAGTGACACATCTGCATTCCTACTGGTGTGCTTTGAAAATGGAAAGTTGTGCTGATGGAGAATGAAAGCACAGCATATAATCAAGCTACTCCATGAACTACATGAAAATTGATATTAAAAATTCATTTTTGGCAGTCATGTGAGCTCTACTCAGAGGAAGGTAAAAGCAAGTTGCCTAGACTGAAACAACAGAGCTGAACGATACTGGGCAAAACGTAGGTGATTTTAGGTTTTTGTCATGAAACAAAAAATGATAAAATTTACCCAGAGAAAGTATTCTCAAATTGAGCCAATTATCACTTTAGCAATGGAAAGAAGGGTGCTGCTGAAGGAGGTAATTCAATATTCTGTTTAGGGCTACGTTGTAAAGATGAAACACCATTTCACATTGGCACTTTACCTTCCACTATGTTGAAAACACATTAGTAAACCCATAAGGATTGGCGTACATTATTTTTGACCAACATTATTCACATTTTCTGGATCATGTGAATGCCTTAATTTATATAAACATTCAAAGAACATGTGAGCAGTTTGATGCTGACAGCATACAGTAAAACACTCACTGATTGGTTGGAGGCTCATTTGCATATTTCACACTCTTATCAACATTGACAAGGCTGTTGACACAATAAAAATGAACAAGAGATACATTGTGCAGCTCTATTACAGGAACCATACACTAAGGGATGTCAAACAAAAGCAGATCAACCATGAACCTCCAGTGGAAAAACTACGCCTGAGGCTTAATCGCATTGTGTGAACCGTTCCAACTTCCACACAAGTGATTTCTTCTGCTCTCACTCTAGACCAGAGAGAGAACAGTATGTTCTTTATAGAGTAATAAACTACCATAAATAGGAACAGAGTACTCACACATTTACTTTAAAGCCCAAGAGATCAATAAAAATACTCATTGCAAAGATATGTACAGTGAACGGGCCAATGACAGGGTGTCTCATATAAGCCAGTCCAACAGTGAATGACCATGGCGTTGAGTTTTGTCTGTTGATTCTACGCAGGAATTGGAAGCAAGTGGTGTAATTCTACTAGAACCACATCATTGTGTGCTTTCTGATTCCTTATTTGGATTGTATGCACATGCCTGCTGTAACCTGCTATGTGCTTTGTCTTCTCTCTCTCATAACGTCCAGCTCAAGGCCACACAAAACTTTTTTTTTCTGCAGTCACTCCAAGCAGACATTAGCTAATGTTTGTGTATATCTTGCTCAAGACAAAGACAGTGACAAAACATACTTGGAACACCTACCAGTGCGCAGCATAAAACTCAAAAGGAAAAAAAGGTTGTATTTGAGCGCTGGTTGTATTTCAGTTAGACACTATTAATGACTAGTTTGGTAAAACTTCATTAGCATGTTTCCTGAACTATTTAGACTGAGCCCCATGAGTTGGCCAGCCAGCTTAATACCTAATATATTGTTATTTAACCAACTTACAGCTTTGTATTAAAGGAATGGTTCGATTAAAAATCAAATTTACAATTTTCTACCCCAGATGTAGTTGAGCAGTCAAGACATATTTCGTGTCCAAATTAAGTTTCTTCAGTTTAAAACCGGAGCTATGAGGCTAACGTTGCTAATAAAGGTCGCAAGGACTTGTCAATGTGGTTTAGGACGCAGTATGACTTACTATGAGTAAGTTGTACAAATGCAGCCGCTCCTATGTTTATCAGTATAGGTTTATGTGGGTGCTTGCATAAAGTGAGTGCATCATGAACAGGTTCAGTTTTGTCAGTCACGCTGCACAGTGCTCATGCATATTTTTACTTTACAAGGCTTTCCATTTTAACTTTTTTGGTTGGCTCTGTTGGACCAGTGCTGTGGTTCTGTGTTTATTTGATATAAAATACTCAATACTTGGTGTTGGCATCTCAACTTACAGCAACAGTAATACTTAACAACTCAACATAGTTTGAGACAGCCTTATGATGACTTAGGCCAGTGGTTTCCAACCTGGGCCCCAGGGCCCCCCTGATGGTCCACATTTTTCCTTCATACCTATATGTTGCGAGTTGGTTTGGAACAACAATGTGGACCGTCTGGACCCTGAGAAACCAGTGATTTAGACATACAGTTAGTACTATGCTAACAGGTAAACCTAAGCTTCTATAACTTATTGGCTGCATTAGTCTCATAGCGCTAGTATAAAACTAAACAAGCTTCAGACACCTGACATGTCTTGGCTACATCTGGGGTTAGAGGAAATCTCAGACCATGTCTTTAAATGTTTCTGAACACCAATTAAAGGCTTGAACACAAAATGAAGTGCTGCCATATGAGGAAAACACTAGGCCTACCTTACATACTCAAGCTACAACAGCAGGAGCTATGACATCTCCACTTTTCATACACCAGGTTCTTGCAACAGCGTTCAGTTTCTGAGTGATTTGGATCAGTGGTGGGCCCACTAGATCAAACAACTTTTCAAATCAAACACTTTCTCTTTTGGTACTCAAACACACTCTCTTTCGCTAGTCAAATTTCTCACAATTCTCTCACAATCTTTTTCTCTTGATTTGTTCTAAACTGACTTTCTTCCATTCTGTTTCTTATTCCAAGTCTGCTCTTCCAAGGCTGTGCTTTTTCCTATCTTCTTTCTCTCCAACCAGAAAAGACGCACATTCACACGTCTGCCCAGTCCAGTTGAATAGGTCTGTTTAGGTCGTGACTCACACAACAGGACATCTGCTGCAAACACACACACACACACACACACACACACACACCCCTCTTCTCCCGAGATGATATTACACTTCACTAATCCTTGGGACAAAGTGACTTGCGGGTTGCCTAGCGACCAAAAGAGAGCGCGAAGCAAGCAGAGTGGGCGGCAGCAGTGATGTCACATCCTGTGAGCGACACATGAGGTCAACTCTTCACACTCTCACACACATACCACAGGAGCTGTGACATGAAGCAATGTGTGCATGCCATGCAGCCAAATTGTCTAAGAAAAAGTGAGAAAAACCGGTGACAACTAAAGATGGGCAATTCAGTCAAATTTGATATTTAAATTTTTAAGGCATTACTCTAAAAATATTCGAATAATGCCCCCCCTCCAAAAAAAAGCAGACAGTCTTTGATTTTACCCAAAGAAAGGTGTAGACTAATATTCTTAATCTAGCCACATTGTATTTCACCTCATACATTTTAAATGGAAAACAGACGAGTTCGTGAACAGTTTACCTGATAAAACATTTAACATTACGAAGTCAATTTATTACACTGAATCTATATTACTAGGTTGTAAAATGAGCTTGAGATTGACGTTTAGCTGTGCTTATTGACTTCCATGACTACTAGAATATTCAAACATTCTGACTCATCCCTGGTGACAACGCTCCACCACAAAGGGCTGCCTTTGTGTGTAAGCACTACGGGTTGGCGATATGGCACGAGTTCAGTATCAGAATACTTAAAGACATTCTCATGATACACAATATTTTGCTTTTCTGAGGTGTGTTAATTTGGATCAGAAAAAGCCCCAGTAGTGCAATATAGTGTCAGAAATTATATATAAATATTATATATAGTCTAATGATTTTCTTTCAATGCTTAATTTAGTGTGTTACACTAAAGCCGATTACGCTCTCTTTGTAATGAAACGTAGTTGGTCAGGGTTCTTTATGGACTGATGAGGATATTCATGATATGCTCAGAAGAGTACTGTGGCACATTATGACATTAATTATCACAATATGATAAAATACTGACATACTGCCCACCTCTTATAAGCATAAACACACACACACACACGCACACACACACAGATTAGGCAATATAATGAGCTACATATTATTACATATGACATTTTCAAAAACAGACTAAATATTTTCGAGTTCATAAAGCGCCACATAAAACTGAACATTTGCATAATACCACTAGAGGTTGACACAGTACACAGTTGTGTTCCACAAGCATTGTAAAGAAAAGACAGCCACCAACAGGGACTTGTACATAGTGGGAAATTTCTTGCATTTATCATACCTGGTCACTTCATTCATCTAAAAACTTACACAGTTGTCAGATTCTCCACAGCATCTTAAGGTTGTTAACTGGGATGCCACATTAAAGACTAAACAAACAGCAGCTCTGATCTTTATTTGCCTAAACTTTCTTTGGAATGGTGTATTTATGTTGACTCTTAAACTAATCATTTCATTTAGCCAGGTTAACTCCACTGAGGGCAAAACAAGCTTGTGAGGCAGGTAGGTACCATCATAAAATACAGGTTAGCCAGCAGTACTAGTGCCATACAATCTGCTCATAACCAGGAATCTTTTCACTATTATCATGGCTGATTAGCTTTATTGACACCGTACTTCATTAACAAAATAGACAAGATAGAACACAGTCATGAATCATCTGAACTGTTTAAGCTGACAAAAGCCACAAGGTACTTACAGTAAACAGTCAATAACAAGCAAGCTTGATACTGCAAGGAGTGCTGGACACAACATATACATAGAACAGTTCTTTTTATTAAGAGTACAGAAAACTCAAACTGGCAAGAAGCAGACAAACTCAGAAAATAAAGCTTCATTATTAGCATTATGACATTAATCATACAAGGTCAGGATCTAGATAAAGTGCTGAATCCTCAGGGCTGCACAATATATTGCATGCTAATATTTACTGCGATATTGATCTTTGCTGCAAAAGGCTGCTTTCCATTTTCTAGTATGCTTGGCACACAGAAAAAGTTACAAAAGCATTACTCAGCAAGTTCGCACTCACAGACATGCTCACTGAGTTTACATCCCATTGCACTCTATATATCTACAAAATTATAATGTTAAAGGGCCACACAAGATTTTCCTCTTCATCATCGTTATTTACACAAGAGGATTTCATTCATACAAGCGAACACACATAACACCCTCATTCTTAGGCTAAAGTCCAGCTGATGAGTAGAGCTTGGCTATATGGAACAAATGTAATATGATACTTCAAGAAGTTTTCATAACCTGCCTTCTTTCATGTCCTGCCTTTTAAACATTTTATTAGTTTGAGCAGACAATGTAACGTCACTAGGCCTGTGCGATAGGGCAGTATAATCAGATAATGCTGATGACAGACAAGTAACCTGATGGCAATGTATAAAATGCAATCACCACCTATATAAATCTGTGGGATTCACATTTAAGAAGTGTGAGAGCGTGCGAGAGAGAGCGAGAGAGAGAGAGAGAGAGAGAGAGAGAGAGAGAGAGAGAGAGAGAGAGAGAGAGAGAGAGAGAGATGTTAGGAAGCTGCCTATTTGTTCTCTCTGCTACACTTCATGATGCTGTACATCAGCATTTATTTTCAATTCTATTCACGTAAAGTAAATTTTTAAGAGAAAAATCATTGCTAGCATTACAGTGCGTAGCAGAGAGAAATAACACAGGCTGTTTCTTAACGGTGCTGCAATGATGTAAAACGGAAAGCCTTTTTTAAAATATGGAAAGCGCACAAACTATCTTTGAAAATCGCTTGCAGCCTGAACTTTTTCCAGCAGGGAGCGCTATTAGCATACAAAGTGCTATAAATCTGCACCAGAGGAAGCTCATGAACACACATGCTTGCGGTACAATCCATTACAATGACAGGTGAAGCAAATGTTTTCATTAAAGCAGGTAATGTTCAAAAAAGCATATAAATGAAAAACAGAACAAAGTAGGTCGAAGCTGCAGTGCAGAGAGGTCGAGGCGGGAGATACAATCAGCAACCACCATTTTTTAAATACAAAATTTCGCGCTAATTATTTTTAGATATCGCCTGAGCCCAGAAGAAATGTTTAAATACTACTATTAAAATCTTTTTTTATTCTACCTTTCACATATTGTGATGCTATGAATCCAAAGAAACATGAGTAATTATGCCCTCTGTAACGAAAAACATTACGTTTGTCAGTGTTCTAGAAGCTAATACATACACGCACACATACACACTCAAAAACACACTCAGCATGCTCTCATGCACACCCACATCTTTGCCACCAATAATAAACTGCAGTAACACCAACAGCAAAAGAGAGGAACATAAAAATAACAAAAACAGCCAAACACCCACAACCAATCGATGCAGTCATCAAAGGTGTGATACATTCCTCTCCATCTCATCACTCTGAGCCTATGTCTGTGTCTCTCCTTGCCCCTCTCTCTTTCTGTCTCCGACGGCTCAAGGACAGTGCTACTGGCAGTTACAGTGTGGTGTAATGTAGAGAAAATCAGGTCAGTGGGTCTCGGCTCTTTAGCCCATGCTCAATGAGCAAGACCGAGTTTATCTAGGAACAGACAGTGAGGCCTTTCTATGACGTCAATTAGGTTATTTAAAGTAAGCTATTCTTAATTTAGAACTCCAATTAAGATAGCCAAAAATGATCAAAAATGCTCAAAGAAAAAATACCCTAAAAGAAGAAACCAGCCAACAATGTTTACAAAAGGCCATCTCTACCTGCCTGGATCACACATCCACATCTGCTGTTACACAGGGCTCCTTCTCTCCTGAGATTATCTGAGCAAATATACAGTTCAGGCTTTACCTACAATCCTTAGCATGAGGTAACCAGGAAACAGTGAGGCTCCTGGGCAAGTGAACCAAGACCTGCCGTTGTTTAGGCTGGATATGTTCACAGTTAGGCTAACCTTAGCCTTGGGCTCATTTATAACCAACATGACGGTTACGCTGACCGTTAACACACCATAAACAAAAGCTGATTCCTATCTGCTCTCTTTCGGCAGCAGCAGGCTGGAGTATTTTGATGACAAAATAGTCATCGGCTAAAAACGTACTGATAAGAACTCCATCTGTGGAGCATTTGGACACGGCAGCAGTGACATGCTGGAACTGCATCATCATAAGCAAAATGAAAATGATGTTCTAAACAGTACTCAACAATTCTGCTATACTTTAAAATAAGCCCTCTCCAGCTCATAACTGGAGAATGGTTGACTGGTCACTCCAGGACTACCAGACTGCAGAATTTCAAATGTTTAACATATCATTGAATTAGAACACTTTCATTTAAAATCTGAAACGCAATTTTGCTTCTCTGTGGAAAAGCAGGGACGTCCTTATTTTTCTCTACCGATACTGATCCGAGTATTTTGCCAAATTCCAAGCACTGATACGAAACCAGTGCCATATTTTTCCTTTCTTTCCTTTTAAAATGTGTACGCTGTACACCAAGTACGAGAAAGTGGGCTAAGGCTGAATTCACAAGGACCTGATTCAAGTAAAAAAACACTAATATGTGTTACTGGTTTGCTATGGGTGAAGATTGATGTGAACAAGAAACTTTCAAATAGAAAGCTTAGTTGTGAAAACGCATGTTTTAATAGACCCCCTCAAACCATCTCCTTCTATCTGATGGATGGATGCATAATTTTTCGCATTGCCATGTGTTTGTACCCGTTGTCCGTTACTGGACGGCAGTCATGATATCAATAGCAAGCAAGACGTGCATTGTTTGAATATCAAAGCGTCCTTGTGAACACGACCTAAGGTATAAATGGCCAGTAAGAGGTCAATATCAGAATGAATACATCAATACTAATCCAGTATATCAGGTCAGTACATGCATCTCAGGCTTTACACTAAGTTGACAAGGTAAATCAAATTGCTACTGACAGAAAACGCTAGCGTGCAATGCTTCAGGCTTCCACTACTGAAACTGGCCACCAGGGATGCACAATGTTATCAGAATCATATAAGTATTGACAGATGTTTGCCTAAACATACAGAGAGGTGTTTAACTGACATTACGTATTTATCGCACTGCAGAATCACCATGTTTAGGTGATGTTTGGCTACTATGCTAAAATGTCTACATTTTACTACTTTCACTGCATTTATAACCATACAGAAATATTTCTCTGTAATGCTAATGCTGGAGGATCTAGAAGAAAGTGAACAGTGGCAATAAAAGATCTAAATCAAAATGTAATAGCTACCATCCTTCTACAAATTACGGGAAGGTCCAGCTTTAAATGTTCTTGCAGTATGTCACACATGGCATGCACTAGCAGTATGTTAGCTTGTGAAGGTAAATCACACTCTCCACAGATAAAACTCACACAAACTATGTTAACATACATCCTGTTTGGCTTTCATCTGGCCTACTGCTGAAGAATTTGGGTCAGTCAGACAGCTAATCCATTCAGCCTAGATGGGGAGTCAGAGCAGAAAATTCACACATGCCGTCTTTCTTCCCCAGATCATCTGGAATGCTGAATATGCTTGTACTTAGTAATCGCAGCTAAGAACCAGAGACAGCATCTTCTCCTATAACACAATTAACTTTAAAGACAGCTCTCACATAGGGGGAGCATCCAAAGACACACATGATCAAAGCCTAAATAAATTCTTTACAGCCTAGAGAACAATCTCCCTTTGGCTTAAAGTTTACCAAAACCCAAGTGTTCAATGGCAAGTATTCTTGGCGATCAGCCAAGACATGTTTGGAGTCAGAAGTTTGATTCTTTAGTTTAGCACTGAAGCTATGAGACTAATACAGCTAACAAGTAATGGAAGTCAATGCCACTCAATATGTATACTAGCCTTGTATCTCCAGTGCAAAACTAAGGAAGCAAACTCCAGATATCAAACAAACACTTTGCTAACTGACTACATTTGGAATAAGGAGGAAATCTGGACAAACCTGATTTTCAGTGAACTACTCCTTTAAGGGCACTCATCATAACATAACAGAGGCTTTACCATTGTTTGACAGACAAAACATGCTGTGTCCAGCTTTGTGGCATGCTCCACACCTCCACTCAAAGTTTAAATAATTTCATAATTTCAACTCTGCCTCCAACAGTCGGCAACTCTTCCTACTATTTCTATATAAGAAAATATTCTTGAACAGGCAGTACAAAATTACACTCTTTAACACTACAGTCTTAAGCCCAAATGAAAGACATATGCATGGTAAAATGTCACAGAATAAGAAGAACTACCAGGATTGTAACAAACCTCTCCTTGTACTAAGTGAATATAGTGTCTGTAATGACATTAGCTGCAATGTCATTAGCAATCTGTTTGGTATTGTCAGAGATGAGATGACTTGAGCTGCTCATTTAGTTTATCAGATACAGCTGCTGGCAAAGGGTTTCAGACCAGAATCTGTAGCACAATGTAAATAAATTAATAAAAATCAACGCTGGTAGTGTGGAAAATAACGCTCTTTAAGATTTAATTCGGACCAGCCGAGTATCATAATACACTATATATCCAAAAGCAAACAGAAAAGCCTTCTAATTCAGCTATTTTGAGGTGCACTCATTGCTGACACAGGTGTTTAATTGCACACACAAAGCTATACAAGCTCTGCATAGAAAAGCACTACCACTAGAATGGCATGCTTTGGAGCAGCCACACATAAGCCTAAGAACACCTTGCTAAGAGCCAGCTAGAGGGGTATAAAAAACCCCCTGCAATGGGCAGTGGAACAGTGTTCTCTGGAGGAGCTCCATCCAATACTTTCGGGATGAGCTGGAGTCTGGTTTGTGATCCTAAACTAATCATCCAACGTCAGTGTGGATTCTGTGGATTCTTCTGTGGATAAATGTGATCAAAATCTCACAGCATTGTTCCAACATCTAATATAGGGTTGCTACAATTTTATACATACATACATACACACACGCCTTGAGTGTGCAGAATCTTTTCATTGAGTTTGACTATCAGCTCTGCTGTCCTCTAGTCCTTCATCAGCGGTCAGTTTAGACCCAAGAACCTCTGTCGGCTGGATATTTTTGGTTGGCAGACTATTCCGGTTTAGTTTAATATACATGATAACTCAACACAGTTCTTCTTACAATTTAATTAGGGACATCCCTTTTTTTTACCCCTAATCTGATATAAGTCCTTTGAATTCTTTAATACTGAGTATCAGCTGATAACAACCTGGTCTGGTATTCTGCACAACTGAGGTAAGATACTCAATCAAATAATACTACAGTAAAATCAGTTCATCTTGGAGTGAACATAATGATGTGACATTTTGGACTGACAAGTTTTGTTTTTTATGCTTTATCAAAATTAAAATATTATAGTGTGTTTATTTTGGCTTATGATCAAGTTTGACTGATCAATTTGTCCAGCAATTACTTTAACATGCAGTCAAATCACTTTATTTTTGATATGTGCATATCAGTGACATACGCAGAAATACATTATTGGGTAGGCCTGTGAAAAAGTGGGTGGGTGAACTTGGCAGATACAATATCCAAACGCACTAATCTCACGCAATGTCATTACATCAGGTTAGACCTTATAGATGACAACAGTCATCATCCTACCTATTCCAATGCTTCTGCACTATGGTGATACAAAACAACAGCAGTCAATCAGAATGCTTCACATAAACACTACTAACACCATTCACTATCATGCATCTGCTCACCACAGGCACATTGACCCACTAAAGATGACAGAACATACACTTAATAACGCTTAATAAAAAATCTTTTCACATTTGATTGGGTAAGCCTGTGCCCAGGCCTACCTGTGGATACACAGTACAGTATACATTCTGAACTGCCAGCTTTAGTTTGGACTCCTTATGTGAAATAACTAATTTATAGAGTGAATATGCTTCAATCAAGTATATATCAAAGTATCTACTCCTTTCTCTCACCTTTGAATGCAGTAATGTTTCTGGTAACTGCAACTTTAACCAGTGGTATTTTCAACCAGTTGTGTATTTAGTACATGGTTTTGGTGGCTTGTTGCTCACTGCAAGTAGCAGAAAATGGTTTTAAGCTACTTTATCATTTTTGTTTTTTTGTTTTTTTTTTTTAGTTTATAGTCTGGCCATCTATGTTTTGGGACCTCAGTGAAAAAATCCCAACATTAACTTTATTTGAAGCATGTACCTTGTACACTCTAGGAAGTCCACCTCAGACTTTCAGATCTGTTATCATCCACAATTTGTCACCCTCGTCCTCTACTCCTTCTTCACTGATCGGTTTTTACTGAACAGATATTATTCATGTGGCAGACCATTCTCAACTCGGCAGTGACAGTGACATGGTAGAGGGCAAGATGCTGTCACAAGTGTACAAGGTCACACACCAGTGTCACTGCTAGGTTGAGAGCAGGCCAACATCCAAAAAATATATCTGTATATATAACAGCAGCCCTGAGCTCAGAAACTGACTGACACTGAAGTGCTAAAGAATAGCAAACGCAAACTGTACATGGAAACAGATGGACTACAGTCTCTAACCGCACAGAATGAAAGAAGGACCAGAAATAGAGTAGCTTGTGCTTTCATATATGTATAATATACAATCCAGAAACATCAAAAATAATTATTTCAAGTATCTAAATACAAAAAGCTGTGTTTTTCTACTTACGTTTCTCTCACAGCCTATGACTGAGATCATGTACAAAAGAAACAAACTGCTGTGCTCTCTTGTGCTTTGACTAACAGCAAGCCCTGTTTTACTGCTGCCGTTGCTACTACAGCCATAATGTGAATGCCACTATAATATCACCTCAGAGCCTCTGGACAACACAAATGCTAAGTGCTAGCCTGTTCAGTATATTCAGTACAGGATTAAGTCATTGCTAACAAAAATCTGAGGCATTAGTGCAAGAAAGCATACTTGATTGTTCATCCAGCCCTAATGTTCTACTGCTGCATTGCTAACGCCCATATTACAGTAATGGAAAAAGGGGGAGAGAAAAAAAAAACAAAACAAAACAAAAAAAAAAAACAATATTATCTGAGGCTGCCATTTTCCCCTGCGCTGATCTCACAAAAATCATTAACTGTAAAGACAGCACTCAGTCTGATACACTAGCATTTCTGTGTTTTTTATGCCGCTCGTGTCAACTATGAACAAAAGGTTTCATTTCTCCTAATTCCTCAGACAACCGGAGTCTGCATCCATTAATGACGTCAGGGTGGAAGTCCTGATCTAGGATCCGGTTTCTCTCTTTCTGTAAAGCTTGCAGACAGCATGCTAAAATGCATGTAAAATGCATGCACGCTAAAATGCATGTCTTTTGCATGTAGCCACCAACACAATCCTGTTACCGTCTTCCACTTAACCTCTGTAGAGACTGCAAAAAAAGATCATGCAGCAGAGTAGACAGAAAACCTCCTGTGTGCTCAACTAAACACACAGATATTCACTTCAAAGGCCTTTTTGCAGAAACTATCCTTCACATTAGTGTCGCTTTCAAGTTAGACACAGACTGTTCTAGTCATTATCACCCAAGGTTGAACAGTTCCACAAATATCTGCCTCCGCTCCCCAGGGAACTGAATAGAAAAGCAAAAAACTGCAGTATTTTTATTTTTTTTTTACCTCAACTGTGATCAATTTTGCATGAATGTCTGGGTTTACTGAACACTGCAAATGTTTTCACACTGTATTGTTCATAGACTGTAATGCTATAAGTTGTTTTTATTTTTAGACAATACTGAGCGTAGTTTAGATTTCATTAAAAAAAAAAAACAATCAGGTACAAACTGGACAAAAAATTAGTTTTGCCCGTCTGTTTAAGTCTAACAAACCCGCCACAGAATCACACCACCACACTTGGACACAATCTCTCGTTAGATTAAGGGCCTCAAACCCCAGCCTGAAGGTCCAGAACCCAGAGTGGTTTGCTGATTTCTCTGTTCAACCACTCCTACTAAACCTAGTAATTAACTGATGAGGTGCGTTTGAGAAAGAAAAAAAAACAAAAAAAAAACAAACAAATCACCAAACTGTGCTGACTTCAATGCTCCTAGACGACACTATGTTCAGAAGGCAGAGCATATTCTGCTCAATAAGCCACTGTACACTTTAGAGGAAAAGCTCCACTCATCATGGGTCGCTTTCCAGAAGTTAACCAATGGAAAAGGAGGGTGGGCAAAATTGAACCGGAGAATGAGCCCCAAATTGAACCTCAAATACTGAAGAACCAGCTTAAAAATGAAGAAATCAAACATATGAAAAAAAGTCAAATATCACATAAACCAAATCTCAGATATGTTACCTAAATCATTTTTCAAATATTTCTATCTATCGCCTCAATCCATTTTCGCTTTTCCCTCTCCTGCCCTCTTTCTTGTTTTACCTCCCTCTTGTAAAAGCAGCCATGCACTAGTTACCAGGCAGTAAATAGAACTGAACTTTGCTCCTGCCATCTTGGCAGCAACAGAATGCCTTTTAAACAGCCCTGCTACTTCTAGTCAGCAGCTATGCCTAAGAACTATAAACAAACCTGGGAAGGAAACATAAAAAAACAACAAAAAAAATTAGTAAAAACATCATAATATCTGATTTGAGCACACATGATCTTTGCTTCATAGCAAATACACATGCAAACCCAACTATGCACAGTAAAATGTCCCATATCCACAGAGTTCAGTTAAAACTGTAAGCAAACAAAGAGCACTAAAATTGTCCTGAAGTACAACCCCACCTAAGCTAGAAATGGCCACTGACAAAGAAAAACAGCAGCAGCAATCTGGGGTAACATGAGAGGGAATTGAGAGAAGCAACTCTTACCCGATCTTGGTCTTCTGTTTGGATTTGGAGGAAGTTACGATACGGGCCTTCCTGGAACTCTTGTCCTTGTTTTTGGATTTGGAGGCCGATGACCTGTGCCCATGATGCTGGGAGGAGCTGGGGAAACTTTCAGGGCTCATAACACGCGGGATGTTCTTCTCCCCTCGCTCACGGGCTTTAGCGATGGCCTCAGAGATGATTCGGTTGGCCTTCTGCTGCTTGTCCTCTAAACTGGACGACTCCATCTGCTGCTGCCGCTTCTGCACCCGTTTCTCTGACGGAGACGAGTACGACGACGAAGAAGAGGATGAGGATGAGCTACTCTTCATCGGCGGGCTGAGCAGCCGTACCTGACTGCTCGAACCATTAGTGTTCTTAGGAGGCTTGAGAAAAAGAGAAGGAAAAGAGAGAGACTGATGAATACATGCTAACATGAAAATATATTGTTTATTTTTTTTAACAACGGTCCTAAACCGTTCTTAGGATGAACAAAAGATTCTAGGAAGAAGCTTGAGTTGGTTTAGAAACTCTACAATATGTGGAATTCTTTAAACTTTAAAAGGTTCTTCTTTTTCGCACAGCTCATCTGCAGAAATCTTCAGAAAGACTCCAAAAGTGAGTGATCTATAGCATCGCCCCAAAGAATTATGTTCGGTACCTTTATTTTTTCATTTATTTATTTATTTTTTTTTACCTGATTTTCTCCCCAATTTAGTCGTCTCCAATTCCACCCGCTAGTTAGGGCTCCCCCAATCACACGATGCTATCAACGCTAGGAGGGTGAAGGCTAACAAAGGCTTCCTCCAAGACCTGTGAAGCCAACCACCGCTTCTTTTTGAACTGCCGCTCACGCAACGTCACTGGACAGCCGAACGCGCTCAGAGGAAGGCGCCAGATCTGTTACGTCAGCTAACAGACGCCTGTGCTGACTAGCATTGTGCTGAGTGATGGGGGGAGAAGGGCAGCCATCCCACCCACCCAGAGAGAGCGAGGCCAATTGTGCTCTCTCGGACTCCCGGCTACGGATGGCTGTAGCATTACCAGGGATCGAACTCGCGATCTCCTGATGATAGGGCCAACGCTTAGACGGTTGCGCCACTCAGGAGCCGGTACCTTTATTTTTTAAAGTGCATAGTTTTGAATAACTACATCAATCTTTACAAAATACCTTTTGTGGCAGTACAGCGGCCTACTTACATAATGGCCTATACCTTAGCTCTCACAAGCACATCTATGTTTACTGAGCTCATCGTGCAGATGTTTGTACTTTTTCCTCCCGCAGTGAACTGCCCTCAAAGGAACACAATGTTCTTTTCACTGTAATCATATTCACGTAGGCTGTATCACAACACTATGGTAATACTACAAATTGAGCTCCTTCAGAATAATACTGAGATCGGCTTTCCAGCTAGACTGCGGACATTCTCCATTTAGCTTAGGCAGTTAAATCAACAGGCTCTTGCTCCAGCACTCAAGCCTGCACACCCTAAAAACAAATCCGCCTTCAATTTAAAGGTTAGTTTTAGAACATCCAGTTATTTTTGAATGAGCCTGATGCAGAGTGTAGAACTCCAGGCCTAAGGCATGCAACTGTAGCTCCTTCACTCTGACTTAGTCTTAAGATTAGCTCGTTTTAGCACGAGAGGGCAGGTGTGAAAGTACAGCTTGTGGATACTGCCCACACACTCTGTGTTAAAAGAAAAACATGGGAAATCCTCCATGTTTGAGCTAATGCATCAGGATTTTTGCCACTGTTCTGGTTTTCATAATACAGTCGGCTCTCTCGGTCACATGGACAGCCTTGTATGTAACAGGACAAAGGTAACATATAGCAGGCTTATACAAGCAGCTCTGGTAGAATATCTCTGATGTGTATATGTTACAATTGAGCGATACTGATTCAAGTTCAATATCATGATGTTTTCCAAATGTAGCACAGTATATTTATCAGGGATGCATCAATAACAATACTGTGACAGGGCTGATACCAGGCTCATTTACTTGTAATCATGCTCATAAGAATTTACTGATAACAACATTCTGGTACCCACTGTGATGTAAGCCAAGTGTACGCTGCCGCGCTGATGGCAAAACGTAGCGAAGGATGCTCTGCTCTCACAGAGAAGTGTTACTGAATCCGTTAAGGTCAGACACAAAGTCACTGGTCACTTTAAACATTTCACTTGGGTATACTCCCACCACACAGACACTGTGTGACTTTAGCCCCTTTTCATACACACAAACAAACTGCTTCCTCAATACAGGTGGAGACACGAAGGTCGGAAAAACAGAGGCAGGAGTCAACATTTCCTACCAAAGTCTGTATATGCCGACTTTACTGTCTGACTGAATAAAATTACGAGGTATAAATATTAATACAGTGATTTATTGTAAAATAGGTTGGAGACAGATCGTGTTGTTCTACCTGTGTACATCCACACCTGGCTCTTAGATTCAGTGCACAGTGTTAGCAGCGCTGCTCAGTTTCTCTTTGTTCAGTACTTGCCGCACAGTGTATTACTTTGAATGAAACAACTTTATTTGAAATTGGTCATGGACAGTGTTTCATGTAGCATAAACCAAGCATTTTCATACAGTGAGAGCACATAAATTGTAGGCTTTGTCTGTACACAATGTACTTTTCAAATGTACAGTGTGAGTCACCAAAGAGCAAGATTTCAAAAATCACACAGTCTGTGTCAGGCTTTAGAAGACATTCAGCTACAGCTCAACCAGCCAAACAAAAGACTTCAGGCCTAAAAACTCCACAAATGAGCTCCTCGGATGTGATCCCTGCTGTCATTGTGCCACAGAGACTTAAAAGAGTTTGGAAGAGAAAGATACAGGAAAAGTGATTTACTTACTACTAATCACTACGAAAAGTGATTTTCTTACAACTGTACAGATTTTTGATGAGAAACAAAACTCACTCTTCTCCACTGCAGCGCTATTCAATCCAAGTTAACTAATTGTGCAGAGATAGCTAATGCACATCATTTAAAATAAGCTAGACTGTAATGATTTAACTGTTAAGGTAGGTTGCACTCATTTACACCAACTGCTTAATTCTAAGTAGGTAACTGAGTATGGTATCAGACCTGGTACTGGCGAATACTAGAGTTTACTCATACTCCTACTCAGTCTGAAAAAATAGTATGGATTCATCCTTAATATTTATGTTAGCAATAATAAGGTCACTGAGTTAGCATTAATAAAATTAATGAGCCGGTTACCCCTGTACGCCATGCTAAAAGAATGTATCTTTCAAACCTGGCATGGCTTGTTTTAATTGGACTGTTTTCCTGTTTGAAGTTACACCACTTCACTACACATTTCTTTCAAAATAATCTGAAGCACCCAGTAAATGTAACTGAACAGTCAGGTCCTGGGGCCTGTCTCAGAAGGAAGGACTTCTTGTTTAGCCAGCTATCTTTAAGTTTAGTTTGATCCAACTCTGGATCTTCTGTCTCACAACAGTGGATAACTTTCAAAGATATATTACTATAGTAACTTATTCTGAACACCTAAACTTTTTGAGAGCAGATTAAGAATAAACAGCTTTTGGATCAAACAAGGCCAAGCTTTTGGCCAATCAGGGACAGCCTTCTGATGAAAGCGGACCTCTTGGTAATTTTTTTCCCCTCTGTGGAGTCAATCGCAATAAAAATATCATCTTTCAGTGGAGGAAAGAAACCAAACATAATTACCCAAAAATAAAAAGCAATTATTATTCTAAGCACTAATACAATGGCAGTGGCAAGAGTGATGCTGTTTAATACGATAAATGCTTTGCTTTCTACATTCTTACATAGTATGACTTCTTTCACCTTAGAAAGATAAGCTACTTGAGTCCTTCTCTTCACGCAGTTTTCTGAGGAATAATTACAACTTGAGCATCTAAACTTGGCTTAAAAGAGAAAGTTGTTAACTGCTGTTGTAAAACAAGTTAACTGTGGTTGTGTTTGTTAGGTTTTGTAAAACTAATCCCTTATATAACATCGATCAAGCACACTGCTGTCATTCAATCACCACACATACTGCTAACTAACTTCTAAAACCAAATCAACATCACAGTAAGTCAACATGATATACCGGCACAGATGACATATCGCCCAGCGCTAGTACACAAACATCGTAGTGTTTTGGTTTTTAGCAGTAATATGAAAATGGTTCTGAACAGAGCGGTCTCTCATCACGCAGTTCATCACTCATCTGAACCACAATGAAAAAAGTTAGAGCAGGACCACTGGCCTGACCTTTCACCTCTGACCCCATTTAAAGATTCTGCGACTCCCTGTCTCGCTCTCTTTAGTCAGACTGACTGGCCGGGCTGGCTTCTCTCTTTCAAAGGGAGACCTTCTTGAAGGCTACAAAGTTAGAAACAACGTTTCAGTAGAGGAAAAAAAGAGGTGTAGGGAGAAACAGAGAGAAGGAGAGGGAGAAAAAAGCAAGAAACAGACGGATAGACTGCACGTCGGCCAATCCAGCATGAATAATACAGTCAGCAGCATGCCCCAGCCTGCTACATGATCATAATGTGAATTATACATGAATGCCTTTATTTCATTACAGAGAGAGAGAGAGAGAGAGAGAGAGAGAGAGAGAGAGAGAGAGAAAAAGCACCTATAAAAACACACAGTCCAATCCAATCACACTGCCAGGCCCGCTATGTGCTTTCCTGCCTGCTAAATAAAGGGAATTATCTGGAAGCAGCGAAACAAAAGAAGGGGGAGGGGGGGAAATAAACAGTAATTCATCTGGAGGATAAACATGGGCTGCATAACGCAGTTCACGTGAGAGAGAGAGGGAGAAAGAGAGAGAGAGAGAGAGAGAAAGAGAAGAGCCCTGGACTGGAATATTCTTGCTAATCCATTTCAGGCATAAGGGAAAATCTGGAGGAATGAAAGAGGGGGGAGGAAGGAAAGGAAATGAAAAGCTATAGAACGAGGGTGGAGGAAAAGGGGAGGGTGGGAGAGGGAGAATGAAGAGAGAGAATGAGATTTTGAGAGTGAGAGAGAGAGAGAGAGAGAGAAGGAAAATGCACCAAAGTGAGAGCACTGCAGCTGTGTAATACATCTATAAATAACTAAAATTACAGGCTGCCAGCACTGCAGTGATTTCAATCTCTCTCCCCTCTGCTCCGTCACTCATGAAAACCTCCACAGGCAACCAACTCACACACCACTAACGGGGAGAGCACCACGCTGGACCCTCCGATGAATGACTGAATGATACACAGTGCTCTGAGGCGAACGCACACTGTCAGACGCTCAACACTGCACCACACATGAGAGGGACAGAGACAGAGAGAGGGGGGCTGAAATCGAGCAAAGGCGTTAAAAGAGGAGCTAAAGGCTAACTACCGCTAGCCGTATTAGCTCGGCGTGCTGACGGCGCCGCGACAGAGGAGCGAGCAGTACAGCAGAGGAACAGTTAGCGCAAGATGGCGGCCATGGTACAGTCTGCAGCGTGTGAGCCTGTGGCTCTTCAAGTTCCTGCCTGGCCCTCCTCCCCCCACACCAACCTCCTCCACCTCCCCCTAGTCAACCTCCACCTCCCCCCCACACACCACACACACTCACTCACTCACCCTTCCTCTCGGCCTCTTCACCGTAGACATGTTTTTTTTTCTTTTCGTTTTCCCCTCTTCCCTCTCTCCAGCGGCCTAACAAAAGCCTTGCCCTTTCGCCGGGTTTTTTGTCTCTCCCTCCCTCCTCCCTTTCTTTCTTTCTTTCTTTCTCTCCCTATCTCTCTCTCTCAGCGGATTCTGGTCTAGCGCAGGCGGCTTGCAGCTCCACCACACCGGGACGGAAAAAACGAAGGGACGAGTAAAGCGGCCACACTCGTCCGCCTTCCTCTCATTCTTCCGCCACTCTCCTCCACCGCCTCCCTCGCCTTTTCTCCGCCGATTCCCACCGTCCGTCCGGCGAACTACGGCGATCTCTCTCCTCGTTTTTTCCCCTTTTCTACCTTTCGCTCTCCCCCTGCTCTCTCTCTCACACGCGCGCGCGCTCAGCTCTCCTTCCTCCTTTCACATCTCGGGCGAAGGTAGGGACCTGCTGCTGCTGCTACTCCTCCTTTGTACACAAAAAAGAGGCTTTTTGTGCTAGCTCGGCCGGTCGATTCGGAGCCTGTTTTCCTTTTTCCACTGGCTTTTTTCTTTCTTCCTTTTCCCTCGCTCCCCTCCCCTCCTCTCTCGAGCCGGGGTGTGTGCAGCGAGCGCGAGCGGCGGAGCGAAATGAAAGCACAAAGCATCAAAATGCATCAGCATGAATATTAGAGATGTCGTTAAAATCCGGACTCGTTTTTCTCTCTCTCTCTCCCTTGCTCGCTCACTCACGCACACTCTCTCTTTAGCTCTTTGTAAGAAGCGAAGGCCACCAGAGGGGGCTAGCAGTTATTACATTAACTTTCACAACTTTAACCCCACAAATACTGGATTTCAGCTCTCACGCGCCCTCAGCCATTTACTGCCTTTTCTACAGGCATCTACATTTAGAAACTGCTTCTCCACCCAACAGCAAATTATATCTTTAGAGATTCAAAGGCTCTTGTCCTACATTTTTCTTGTGTTTTATTTTTTCCATCCATTCCAAGTCCACTGATAGCATGTGCTTTTATGTATCAGAAACATCTGTGATCTATTTTTTTCATGACCATTTTACAATTTCTGTTTATCCCTCAGAATTGCAAATGGCTCTTCTTTGATTGGCTGCCATGTGATGTAACTCATTCAAAGTGAAACACTACTTAAAACAACGTCAGTGAGCAGAGCTAAACTGCTATAGGCGGAATAGGTGAATATTTAAATGCGCTTGTTTTTGTGACATCACAAAAGCAATGAATTCAAAACGGGCTTTTTCAGCTGAACTGACGTGGATTGTGTGCACTAGGAATTGAACAGTACATTTTGACACTATAATAATTATAATTTACAGAATTAAGTAATCATAATCATACACAATTAAGATATGATTTTCCATGGTATGGACCCTTTAATATAGAAAACAATACATTTAGCAGAACTTAGTCCACATTCCTGGTCCAAGCTCTTGTCTGTCCTAGGCGATCCCTCTATCACACTAGTCCTTATTTGCACTACAGGCCAGACTGGTTATAGTATTTGAAGGACCCACACCACTGAAAACTTTTTATTTAAAGAGTTTGTCATAGTATGCAAACATTGTTAGTTTCAAGACATAGCATTCACTCTCCAGTCCACACGGTCTATCCATATATGGATACTGTGCTGCAGAAATGTCCCATTTTGAATTCAATGTTTTTGTGATGTCATAAATACCAACATATTTCCAAATGTCTTCCTATTTAACTTGAAGCAGTCCAGCTCCATCCATTCATGTTTAAGGTATGAGAAGTTTTCACCTCAGACTACATTTTGTATGAAGCAATACAGAGCAACCAATCAGAACATAGGTTATGTACATATATCAGTCTTAAAGGCACAGTAACACAGAATTATGACTCTTTTTGCTACATAAACCCACACAAACGTTGGAAGTAGACCTCAGAGAAAACTGTATACTAAAGAAAAATGTAGGATGTGGGCCCTTTAAGGAGAGTGTTACCTACTGCACATGACTAGAGAGAAAAACGATGGACAAAGAGGTGCTTCAAAGCCCAGGGCAAAGAGGAACTGCCTCACACGTGCAGCCCATCTGCACACACACAGACAAATATATTTCTCCTTCAATGGAAGTGAATAAGAGATGTGAAACTTCATACTGCAAAATCATACCAAACCAAGGAGAGAGATTTCTGTTCATCTCTTTCTCACCTGGGAGAAAAGAGATGAGAAGAAAGGAGAACATCATCCCTTAGTGCCCAAAGAGAGGAACACTCACACATTACTTTCTATACTGACTCACCCTCAGTCTCAACATATGCAGACACAAACACAGCAAAAAACAGCTGACATAGCATAAGGATCACAAGCAGCCTCAGGTTCCATATGACAGGATTTGGTGTCTGGAAAGGGAAAACTTGGGGAAAAACTATAACATGATACTTGAAGTCTTTTTCATAATACATAATATGTATATACGATATTTAATTTTATCTGAGGTTTACAAGTTCACATTATATTTTTAAAGGCTACTGTAAAACTATGAGTGTCATTGTTTTTAAGAAAAAGCAATTTAAAAAGGAACAAGATGAAAAAAATACAAAGAATTGGACAAAAAATTAATAAAACATAACGGGCTGACATCCCTGACATCCAATTAGCTATGTCAATACAGTCTCTATGCATTTTATATAGTTAATATACACTGCTGTTTGGTGCTGTTTAGAGGATCCCTATATAATTGGTCTAAATCTTGTTACACATGCCGTCCACTTCGATAACAGTTTTGACATGTTCCTCCACTTGGCCTTCATTTCCCCTCGGAGGAATCACACACAGCATCTTAAAGGGGAATTCCACTTATTTTTCAAAATGTTTGCATAATTATACTGTTAAGACGGAAACAAAGTCATTCAGAATGGTGTGATGCGAAATGCTATGTTCTAGAGAAGCGTACAGCGTCAGAATTCTTCACAGTGGTGGTGAGAGGAACCAGACATTTGAAGCGTTTAATGGCTCCAAAAACTACCTTGCAAAAAGTTATTACAAGAAATGAATATGAATAAGCTGCCTGACACCTGAAACACTTTTTTTTGAGAGAAAGTTTTGGGCAATTTTTTTTTTAAATCCATTCATGTAAGAGAGGTACATGCAGGGCGTTGTAAGGAAAATCGTGCCTGAAAAAAAGGTTTCTTCAACTATTTTACCATTCTCAAAATTACACAAATTTATTAGATGAGCCCTCGGAGAGGCAAGGGGCCAAGTGAACAGAAGTGTCCACTTTAGCATCAGAACCTGTCCAGAAATTGTTTAATTTCTCTTTTCAAACCCCCAAATGGCGTACAAAGATCTGATTTGCTATATTCACACTGAGTTTAAGATAGCAAACTACTCCATCTGTTATACATGACTGCCTTCATGTATTTACTCTGCTACGATGCTAGTTAGCAAGCTAAAGACTACATAGCTAGCAACAACAAAAATAAAGCCAATACACTATGGCTTTAAACCAAAGCCAGACAAAGCAATGATTCACACAACTTAAGTATGTTATATTTAAATCATAGAAACTTTTTTAACTACAAAGTTTGCATGTCTAGCTAATTATCTCTCTGAGGCCAAGTTAGTCAAGTGTGCTAGTCAAGCGAGTGTGTTCCAATTCTTTCACGAATGACCACTTGTGTAACATAGGTGTGATGGATATCCAAGCAGTGAGTTGTTGGTGAGAGCATGTTTAAAAGTATTGAAACTGGGCTATGTACTTGTTTAGTGCTCTACAAGTACTTACAACATCCACAGTACACTTAGAAAAGCACATTGTCATATAGCTTATCACAATACCCAGGGCCATTTCTCACCAAATGCAGTATATGCAGTTGCTTAGGGCTTCTGAGCAACAGTGACACCCTCCAAGTATGCTATTCATAATATTGGAACAAAAATATCTTACAAAGACATCACTGAAAAAAGGTACACACCAGTGAAATGTACCTTATATGTACCTTTTTTATTGTATTTATTTCTTTCTACCTATTTATGTTGCATACATTTATATTGCATAGATTTATATTGTGTTATTTTCATACAGTCAAATCTGATCGCAAAATAAGTACATACAAATTTTACCAAAAGTTTTGTTACTCATCAATTTTATCTTTCTGTGTAATTTTGAGCATAATGACAATTTCGAGCTTAACAATCTAAAAATCTAAAAAAATTCTTGATTTGCATTTAACTAATGGAAACTACTATCAATATCATATATATAATACCAAAAAAAAGAATAAAAATAGATAATAGCAATAATACTAATAATTTGTGCACACGGCAATCGAGTGCAACAGTGAATGTACTTATTTTGTATGCAATGGTATAAACCACAGCTGTAACTATTCCATGTTCCAGTTACAGACATATTACACTATGCTTTTGTTTTACACTACAGACACTGCCCAAAAAAACAAACAATACAAAACACAGCTAGTACAAAAGCATCTTATACACTGCAATAATACAGCATTTACATCTGTTACTTTAGGAGAATATTCACATTACATCATTCTACCGTCTTAAAAAAACAAAGAGGTTTTGTTTATTTTTAAAAATTATTCTTTAAACCAATGAGCTCAGCCATTGTATTACGGGACGCTGAATGTTGTTGTTTTGTTGGCTCCCTATCTGCACAGTGTGCTTCATGTTAATGATACGTAAATGAGGAGCTGGTAGGCTGGCACTTCATTTAATGCGCTCAAGCTAATTCATCACTTGTGCTCAAATCTTGACTGGTTTCCAAGTTGTACAAAAGTTTTGTCAAATTGACCACCCCTAATGCATGGACAGGTAGCTTTGTTGCTAATTAATCAGCCACCATAACCAGGAAAGGAAGGTTATGCATAAATGAGTCATTTTCTTCTAGCGAATCACATGGTGGAATTTGCTGTCTTTTTCAGACAATGATACCAAATTCAGATGACTTTGAGGAAGCCATGAGGTTAGATCAATCTTGATTACTTAAAGAGTTACAAAGAAGGTCTTTCTGTGGCAGAAACATTTTTTCCACTATAGAACACATTAGGTGCCAGTTGAGAGACAAACAGGGAATCTAATATGTCCTGCGGAGAAAAGGAAGAAATTAAGGTAAAACAGGAATTTAGTACACTACGTTATGTGCAGCAGCTGTTTATGTGAGTGAGTGAGTCTATAAGAGAGTGAGTGAGAGACAGACAGAGCCTTGGAGTTTGGACTACACAGGGAGAAAAAGACAGCGGTGGCAACAGAAATGAAAGACAATCTGTGATACATAGAATATTAGATTTTTGCTCCTGACACACATTTATTTTTATATGACTCATATTTGTAACTATAGTTGTTTAAAGGGCCAATACCATGGAAAACCAAATATCCTTCACAGATGTAAACATTGTTTAAGTTTCACCGTTCGCTCCCCACTCCATATAGTCCATCTATGGAAGCAAACCAGCAAAAAACAGCCCATTTTAAATTCACAGTTTTTGTGATGCCATGAAAATTTTAATATTTACATGTATATATGTCTACTCAGCCTACAGCGGTTTAACCCTGCCATTATTAGTAACTTGCCAATTTTGTCAAAAGTATTGGAATGAAAGTAAAATACCTAAAACTTGTTTTTCTGTGTGTGTGTGTATTTGTATGTGTAAGTGTGAGTAAAGGACAGGTTTCCTAGCCAGTTGTATTGCATAATAAATTTCACTGCATTACCATTCACTAACAGAGAAAAGGAAAAAAGGAAGAAAATGGAAGAAAAGAAGGAATGTGTCAGACAGAAAGGGAAAAACATATCCAATGTCACAAACATGCACACAGGGTAAAAAAAAAGAAAGAGCAGCATGTGTGGCTGTAATGTGCAGCGAGGGAGAGAGGGGGAGATACAGGCACATGCTGACGCAGTCACATGGCACAAATGGCCCTGGCGCCATGGCAACCTAACAGTTAATATGCAAATGAGAGGGAATAGCTGCGTTCTGCTATGGGGAGGAGTTGAGTTCAGAGCAGGGTGGGGGCCACAGGTGCCAGTCTCAAACTCAACATCATTATCTAACCACTGCAGCGCCAAAGAACAGAGAGAGAGAGAGAAAGAGAGAGAGAGAGAGACAGAGAGAGATAGAGAGAGAAATGAAAACTTACTTTGGAAACAATTTCAAAGAAAAGTCTAACGCATCTCTTGCTTTCATTTTCTATTCCCCAAGGCAAACTGTAAAATGCTACTTTCATAACTGTGGAAATTACAGGTCTATTATTACAGGACTGATGAATACATTTATTAAAGGGGAATTCTACTGAGTTTTCTACATTTCTGTGGAATTAAATGGCTAACCTGTAAATAAAGTGATTCAGAGAGGTTTGGTGAGAATGCACCATTCTTGAGAACTTACTTAGACAGAATTGTTCACAACAGTGGTGACAGGAACTAAACGTCCAAAGCATTTAATGCCTCTAAAGCTACGTTTTAATACATTAAATGGTCATGAATGTTTCCTGATGCCTGAATTTTTTAATGATAGTTTTGCTTTACACTTTTGGCCTAAAATCTGTATCTGAAGTATATGGAATGTGGAGAGATACAAGCTGGGTGTTGTAAGGCAGAGTAGGACCCAAAAAAAAAAGAAATCATATTAAAATCATATTTTCCACTATTTTATCATTATCAACACTACATATAAAAACTCAGAGCAAACATGTATGTTCACTGGTCGTTAAATAAAATGGCCATATCTGTGATGCAGGAATCTCTATCCCTGATTCCTATCACCACAGGAGTGCTACCATATCAAACCAAAGACTTAGCAAAAATATTGACATTCATTACAGTCTGCAACATGTCTGGTAAATTGTGCATGGTTCTTATGGATATTTAAAACAAATTAGAAACATCTGAACTTCTGTTTTCTAATTAACATGTTTCAGTACGTTCACAGAAGCAGGCTAGAAGCCACAGTTTACACAAATTTCTCTCTTTTCTCACAGAAAAAAACTAATAAATTTTAAGAGGAAAAATCCAAATCATTAAGCTAAATGTGTTACCTTCTGTTAGCGTGCTAATAATAATAATTGGGTAGACTTATACATGAGAAAACAGCCCTACACAACAAGGCTACACTACCGTTACCCAACCATTAGCACAGGCTATACTGGTATGCTGGTTAACTGAATATAGATTACACTGTCAGGGCCTGCAGAAGAAAGATTTGGGTCCATAATCAGGACTGGAACTGCAGGCTAATGTGGTGTTATACTAGAGACAGAGAGAGAGAGACAGAGAGAGAGAGAGAGAGAGAGAGCAATAGGGAGAGGGTGAGCAAGGGAAAAAACATGAGGGCAAGCTGATTAATGAAAGAGGACATGATGCGTAGCAGTGTTTCCTGAACCCATTAAACAAGGCAGCAGCTATTAATGACCCTTACAGGCTACAGCAGCAGCAAGTGTGCCCTCCTAGCAAGGCCTTCTCCAACATGTGCATACACTCACACACGCATGGCTGTGTCTCTGACCGAGACACTTTCAGAGGACAGTGCTGACCCCACATGCAGCACTTCCCTGCAAAGTTATGCTAAAGCTTACCGAAGGCCAAACTGCACTTGTGTGTTCTCCATGTAAAATCGCTAGTGAACCGGTGTACTGTTTACTGACCGTTTCCATATACTGTCCTTTAAAAAAACGCTTTGTCATACACCTGCTTGAACTTTTTATTCTAAAATGCTTCATAAGTCTGGGAGAAGAAAAACATCACATGCAAGTTTCACAGAGCACAACGTAAAGCAATTTTGATTAATAAACAATTTTGTTTGCACTTTTGTCTGTTTCTATTGATATCACCACAGGATTCCACCGTGCCTCCTCCAGTCAGTCATAGATAGCCCATATGATTTGATGTAAAATTAGACACATTGTGATTGAAAACTCCTATGAATGTTGATTCTAATAAATACTAGCATGACACGCTAGACTGGCATACTAGTAGCACAACATGATAACTATCCCAGAGTAGGGTTTGCTAACATCAGCCCTGGGAAATCAGCAGCATTTCAGCAGATATATAGCAATTTTGTAAAACACAGACTATGGCTTCAAAATAATGTCAAAATATTTGAAAACGTTTATAATCAAGAGGGCTGTCACTGATGTCAGGATTTAAAAAATGGGTTGTAGACAATTACATCTAGCATTAATTACATTTATATACAAACCCACACATTAAACAGTGCTGCTAACTAGGAGAGATGAGCCAGTTTAGTGTTAGCTTTGTTAGCATGCTAACAACTCTGCCCACCACAGAACATGTTCGATTCTATCCGTCTAGAGCACCGACACAAATTGAGGTGATTAAAAATAATGATTAAAATCTGAGAAAATGAATTCATGCAACAGCTGAAGGGACAGAAAGGCAAAATTAATTCTTTGGTGTTTGAATCTGTACTCTGATGGGCTACCTTAACGTTAGCTTAGCAAGGAGGCTACAGACCTGAACAGTGCCACCCATCGCAGTACAGGTTCGATTCTGAAAACTGGTGCTCTGCTGACATAAATTTAGATGATGAACATTTCAGAGAGCAAAAGCAGAGTTACAGTAAGCCAAAATCGAACCAGTTCTGTGGTGTTTGGGAGAGAGCTTAGCAGGCCAAGCGTGGCACACTGCACCACAGCATGGTTGTAGTTATGATGCTAAAATAACATCTGTTTAGAGGAAAGTGCAAAGTCAAGTGATTGGTTTTGGAGTGAAAGCTGAAATCAAGCATGTTGTGTGGTGCGTACAGAGAATGTGATTTTTGGATGTGTATTGCTTTTTGGCATGACTGAGCTGCTGACATGCTTATCAAGTTTTTGTTGACCATGGGTGCTGGGCTGGTGCAGATCTATAGTACACTCACTTCTTTTGCTTAGGACTGCACCACTGTAGTGAACATATTTTATGACTATTCTGGGATACATGATTCAAATGTATTCCAACCGTCTGGATCATAAAGATTGCACTTCTCTTAAACGTGTGTGTGAAGAGTAGATTTGTAATTTTCTTTGGTGACACGTCTCATGACAGCAAATGACCCAGAGGTCATGAGTGGTTAACCCATAACTGTCTGGCCATTTTCTTTTGAATTGGTAGCATTTTCAGTGCTTTTCAGTGCTAGTTGAGTCTATAGATACAAATATGTTATGCAATCCAACTCTTCCAGCTGCACAGGAAAAAATAGCCTTGACCAAGTCAAATAGTGTAAGCAACGCTTTTATGCAATCTCTCCACCGACACCAGCTCAACCACACAAATTCGAGACAGCCTGACTAGTCTGGTTGTGTCCTTTTCAGTAACTCTGATCTTGAGAGGCTGAACTTCTAAAACGGCTTCATATCTGTGCCTCAGCATGAAGGATATTTATAGTAATCAGCCTATAAAGATTTCCTTCCATGGCTAGTGCACACAAGTTGCTATGCTAATGCCTCCTCAACCTACAATTAGAAATTCATGTCGGAACCTAATTAGCCACCCTAGCTGTTGGATGCAAGGTTATATAAAGAAAGGAATATTTTTGAAATTGTGCTGTACTGACATGTTTTGGGTGGTGGTAATAGTATTTGAACATAGTTTCTAATTAAACATTTATTTCTCTTTTTTTCAACCAACAAGATATTTATGTCACAAGCAAAGAAAAGCCTCACAAGTCAGACTTTTTACTATTAGCATAAAGTCTGTTCTACATTGTTTTTTTCAGCCCTTGTCTTTGCAGCCCTAATGTTGTTGCTGGTTCGAAAAGGCAGTCTTATCTATAAAGAGCAAATATGGTTAAAGGTTTTCATTCTTACTAGGCAGGAGCACTCCTGATCAACCGATTAAAGAGTAAGACTGAGACCAGTTGATTACAATGGAATCAGCTGTGCTCCTGCTTCTTTGGAATGATAACCTGCAGCAACTCCAGGCCTTTGCATATAACACCAGACACTCCTGGCTTAGGATGTCCCATTTGTATTGTGGTGCAGTATTATGCTAAAGCCTCTGCAAAATCATGTTTTAGTTACTGACAAATGAGGCATTACTGAAGTCGTTGTCATTGGTCATTGTTTTTTCCAGAAAGACGAGGAAAATGGTAAAGAAAATACACAAGTGTACATATATTAACCTTTTTTTAAATTTTGGAAGTGTTGTAACTGCAATGAAATAAAAATTACTTTCCATGGTTCAAGGTCATTAAGGACTCAAAATATGAATGTTAGGTTTGGGCCAATGGACGAGTCCATCATCGATGGCTGACAGAAATCACAAAGTTGAGCAAGGATCATGATGCCACATGAAAATAAGCACAATTTCACACTTGGCACCTAGGAACAACTCTGGGCTCACTTGAGGGGGCCTCATTATCACAGGTTTGTTTTCACATGTAAAGCCTAGTCCCAAATGGTGCCTTAAGCCCTACGGTCCTCCAAAGTCCACACTTTAGTGTCGTAAACAACATACAGATCTATAGGGCAAGTGACCTTGAGGGTGCTTGGTTTAAACATGCGCATTCAGGACAGACTTGTGCAACATGCAGGCTCTACATGTGCCGCACATGGCATATCAGTCATACTTTTTTAAGTTAATTTGCTTTTCTGCAGTATCTGGATTCAGATTACAAGCATAATGCAGCTCAATGACAGTGGCAGTTAAATTAATAAACATATGCATTTTTATTCACATCTAAACATTGTTTTCTCTGACATGTTGGCCAGACAGTAAACAAAAACCACACTGATTCTCACCTGTATCTCACCAGTATCTCTGTAGGTAACAAGCTGCTGCTGAGTCTTCACTGGCACTTATGAGCACCCCTCTGAATAGCAAAATGAGAAATTGGACATGATACAGTCGCTTGGGACTTCCTTTCGAACCCTGGATTGACTGCGCAATGCCATTCGTAACTTTTGTCTGCGGGGGTTCGCAATATGTTAGTCCCTAGGTTCATTACTTTATTACTGTTTCTATTTTCCATTGGTACCAACCCTTAAGCAGCAAAGAACAGTGCTACGGGGATGCGTGGCATGTCATTGTGCAGAGCACCTGCAAAGATGAGCCCTTTTCATGTGTAACTCAAATGTTATAATGAAGCCATTAAGCTAAAGCTGCTCATTTATATATCAAAACATTTCAGAGTTTTTATGAATTCAGGCCATTTGCATTTAAATACCTATGAGGCACTGCATCTCCACTGCTGTCCACAAGTTAGGTGACAAGATAAAGCAATCTGCTCCCAGACTCGAAAACAGTGCTCACACTCACAAACACACTGAAGTATTTGTCAGAGGATGAACTGACATGCTGGGAAAATGTATCAGGTTAAGAATGTTTTTGTTTGAAACAGTGGCGATTTTCGAAAACAGTACCAATTTTCCTGTACAGAAAAACTGCTTTAGATGAACATGGCACAGTGTAAATTCCTTATGTTCCTGATGACGTTCCTAATATGGGAACAACACTGACCACAAAATGACAACATGATTTTAGAGGTATTTAACTTTTTTCCAATCACAGGCGCCAGATGTACCTATGTTGGTAGGGAGCATTGGTTAGTTTTCCCCACTGTAAGACAAGGGAGGCGTAGCTATAGCTAGCTAGCTTTAAGTAGAACGCTGTAACCATGCAGCAAATGATGCCATGTCCTAGTCTTTCCTTTTAAATTTACACACCCTCGGACTGTACCATACCTTCAGTCTACTTCATCTCCACGTTACCAAAAGAGCTGCTCTGAAGGCAGACAGACTTTAGGTGTTTGGGCAAGCACTGGGAACAGGCAATACCAAGTGGTTTGACTGATATGCAAAATGACCAACCGCAGTCTGTTGCTTTTGCATGACGTTGGGGAGCAGTCCCTTCTGAATCGCAAGAAAAACAAATCTTTTCGAAAGGTTACCATGCCATCACGCGGTAGTAACTTGCATAACATATATAAGGCTTATCAAGGCTATATCAGAAGAACACCACCATCACAGTGACCTTCATCTAATCTCAGTGCTCTTAGTAGGATGTATGTTTACACGCAGAGACACACTGCAGCAGGTGGTCTCAATCAAACCTTTACAGTACATTTATTAATTTAGTGCAAAGAAGTACCATGCTACACACACACACACACACACACACACACACACACACACAAACACAGGTGACACTCCTACATAAGCAGAGATACAGTTCAGCCAGAGGTGCTTGTCTGTGTCTTTGTGTTTGCATTTCCACTTCCTGTCAAGAACAAGCAGGTGCCTGTGGGAACAGTGTTTAGGCACACGCTTGGCACTCCACTTATCACTTAGTATCATCACCATCTTATTCAACTGAGAGGAGTTTCTGAATGTCTGGGGCAATCGGGGCACCAACAATACGTAAATGAAATGCTGTACAGCAGTAATATAAACTACTCGAAAAACCAATTAGATCTGTCAAAGTTAAACGTTAATAACATGTCAATGCAGCAAATTATTAGTAATAATTTACTAACAATAGGGCTGGGCAACATGACAATATTTATCATTATTGCAAAAAATTGTGTCTCATTATGTCACAATATGGTTTTGTGAGCATATTGTGAATATCAGCAGCATTTCTAAAACACTGACCAACTGCATGGTTCACTACATAAATAATACCGTTTAATTGGATTTAGTGCAGCACAGTGTGAAATATTACATTAAAATCACTTGTACTTTTGGTATTTTGAATGTGGTACCACAATTGTAGCCCTCACATTCAAATACAGCTTTTAAATGGCTTTTAAAGCAATACCTTCAACACACTGAGCAGACTACAATGGACAGTGATTAATAAATCAAGGAGTGGGAACTAACAAAAGCAATAGCAAAATAGCAAGCTGCAGGTTCCCTCAAGAATCTCCACCTCAGTTTTGTGTGACTTAACAAATCACAGCTCTCTAGATGCCAAAAACTCTCAAAGGTGACCGAATGTGACCCCATTCATTCCATCAAAAAAATGTAAGGATCTGAGGCCACATTACAGAAACATCTTAACTCCGACATCTTATCTGTTCAGTCATCATGACAACTACAGTTAGGACTGAATTTAGGACAGAAGCTATTACAGAACATCAGTTCCCTAAATACTGTCCTAACTTTAACACAACCCCAGAGGTGTCTTAACTTCTGTTTTAACCGTCTTTTGTTTTATGCAGTGACAGGCAGCATAGTTCTGTAAGCAGCATAATGACGTTATATTTATCTACATTGAAAACAGCGCTTTGACTTATGAATTGTTTTTTCTAACAGCGTTTTAAAAATCCCAGACTTCCCAGACAGTGAATAATGAGGAGACAGAGCTGAACATGTGCCTGTTTATTAGGAGAAATAATGTTAAAGTGGTCAGCTAAAGCATTTGGGAAACTTTCGACGCTCAAAACTGGAGAACAGCACAAAGCGCTGTCACAATATTCTCAACTTCAAGTTTATCGCTCTTTAGTTTTGTTGGACCTTTTTTACCTCAGTAACGGTAGCTAGCCCTCTGGCTAACTAAGTTGATTATTATGACTGTGTTTACATTTCAGCTGTCCGTCTACTGTGTGCGGACATAACATTTGATTGTTGACTTCAAGCAGGTTAAGAGTTCCTAACCTGAAATGAGTTAAGATGCTGTAAGATAAGATAAAATTCCTAAATTACAGTATGTCTATTCGGCCAGTTCTATAATAAGAATTTGTGAAAAATCTTATCCTGACCTGTCAGATATTACCTTAAAAATAGAATTTTTCTGCAATATGGCCTCTGGTCTGAAATAGTAACATAGATTAGATTTATCTGAATTTATATTTTGATTTGATGCTCCGTGCTTTAAAGTCGGAAATGACAGCGCTTTTTCATTCCGTACTGTCACGTACTTGCAAGTGACACACAGTATTAGGGAGGCTCTCTGAGGTAGCTCACTGTTTTCATTCAGTGAAATGTGGGGGTAGTGGGAAAGGGAGAGAAAACAATATTATTTGTGTTTTGTATTTTTATTTTTAAAGTAAGCAAAAGTCAAAAGATCAAAAGAATTTTGTCTTTTTAATGGTATGGTATGATGAATCATGTTTAGTATGACTGACAATGTGAAAAAGATTTTGATTAAACGTTGACTTTAAGAAATTACAAATGATCTTGTTTCACACACCTTCACATTCTACAGGCATCATATGAAGTCCTATTATTTCTAGTCAGGGCAAGACTGATATTCTGAGTGAAAATCTTGTTATGTAGGGGTGTTAATCTATCTGAAGCTGCACTATGTAAGAGTTGGTGATTTGAAGACCCCTCTATAGGAAATGTGAAACTGCACACAAAACACAGAAAAAACATTTTGTAATACTGGATGTGTTTCGAAGCCCTTTCCCGTACAGATGAATCTGACATTCACAAGTGCACTGAAGTATTCAGAAAGAACTCAGTGAAAACTTAGTGTCTTTCAAGGATGTATATGAATTATCTACTACTGTCATTATACCTTCATCAGAATAATATTGCTTTTGGACTTTCAGCTTTTAACATCGAGCAGGACGTTCTTTTTGAGTCTGCTTATGTGATGTTAAAACGTAAAGACATATGACATGGTCTCTATATGTTCTATATAAACAAATATCTGCTGATACTGATATGACATTGTGCATTAGCACTGTAGACTCATAAAAATCTGTTCAATGGTTATATCTGAAAATGCCTGGCATATCACTACAAACATTCAAAATGTGATGTGAGATTTTCAGGCGTGGTCTTTCTCTCAAACTTCAGTTATTTCATAACTCCATTTGAACAGCATACACCCCCACCCTGCTATTAGTTCAAATAAGTGCATTTGAAAAAATGCCATGCCTACAAGAAGGTCCTGTTTACCAGACACGGATTAAGCCGAGTGCTCGACTACATAGGATTTTGAAAGGAAATTTTCCATTGAAAGGAAAATATAGTCCATGTCTAGGTTTAATCCGTGTCTGACTCTAAAACTCATCAAAAATCCATTCTGCACTTTCAGGAAACTAAAAGCAATGACTGTAAAGGAGAATATACAGCTGGAACAAGAGCTAAAATATAGGCCTAAGTTACAAGAAAATAATCTAAGAACAATGGCAACTTTGTGATATACTTTGTGAAAACCACATGATTCTGATTCAAAATCACAGTCCAGAATGTACCCTATGTGATTTAATTAGTTAGCTGGATCCTCAACGCACACTGTAGACTACACAAACTTATATACCACATAACTTCCTAAAGGAGAAGTTATATGGTTACTGTTCAGGCCATTTATTACCTAATATGATTTACAACACTTTGAAAATGAAAAACAACCTCCATTTTGTGCTGCACAAGAGTAAAGCATTAACACAACTTGCTCTAATGGAAGATACTGGAAGAACAAGTAGGACGAGGAGTTTGATTCAGCAGAGCTGTATTATAACTAAACACACGACAACTTACACAAGTAGGTGAGCTTATAAAACGCTGTGCCTTTTAACCTGAGATTGTGAAATACGGGCTTTTTCTTTGTATAAACAAAATCCAGAACCATGACCACGCCGCCATGGGAACCGACAAAATCCTTGACGCGTGGTGGCTACCTGAGAAACCTGTTGACTCGGTGACCAACCAGTGACCTGCTCTCATACTTGGCAGTTGGAAACCCCTGCCCTGGTCATTTCCACAGGCAAAGACAAAGAAATAAATGTCATGCACACCATTTAGGCCCGACCTTCATGGTTTTGAACCCATACGTACAAATAATTATGAATATGGCCAGTTATAAACAGTTTATGACCTCTTTAAAGCACAGATACAAGCACATTCCTAACAGTGTCAAAGTCCTCCGACCTGAGCTTTTTTTCCCAGAGGCTACTGAACTGCTGATATGTTACTTGTCTTATTGGCATGGCGTACAAGGGGTTAACTTGACTGCAACGGAAGGAGGTCAAGTTGTGTCATCGCTCAAAACGCCCGACATTCCACCCACACAACCATCCCCCCACCGAGTACAGTGAGACCGACTGGCTAACACACACACCCAAACACACGTATATGATCTGAAACAAAAAGTCAAAAGATAATTAACCCTCAGTGGAAGTGAAGTGGACTTAAAGCCACATTCATACAAAAAGAAAAGAATGAAACAAAGAGACGCTGTTTGATTTAGACCTACTGTGTGGTTTGGTCTGGACGACTTCCCACGTGCTCTCACTGCAGTCCAATGCCAAGTCGACTAGCCCCTCCCTCTTCTCTTCTCGTTCCCTCTCTCTTCCCTTTTCTCTCTCTTTTCTCCCTCCCCTTCCGTTCCTCAGCACATGCGTTTATATACAACTTCCTGCTGATCTTTAACCCGTCAGGCCCCTCCCCTGCTCCTGGGGCCCACACTCAGGCCGGTAGCAAGCCCTGGTGGTAGCTGATCTCAGATCAGAGTCTTTTTCTCCAACCCAATCTCTCTATCTGTCTCTCACAAACCCCACACACGCAGACAGAAGGAAGGGTGTGTGAGTGACAGGGTGTCAAGTTACAGCTCTGGTTGGAGGCTTCGCCTGGCAGGCTGAGTGAGTTATATAAACCTCACTGTGGCAGGGTCAGGAAGCAACAAAGCCAGCGATTCAACGGAGGCCGTCGGCCTCACACACACACATACACACAGAGCTACTCACAAACAACCGCATAAACACCCAGAACGATCTGCACACACACACATACACACACCCATGCAGAGTAGTCTCTCTTCACATCATACAGATGTAAGGGGGGGAAGGGGGAAAACTCAAGTTGAAATCAGTGAAGCGTAAATGTGGCACCTGCATTACTTCATTTTCCTCTCTCTGCTCCCTCACACACACACACATACAAGCTACCAAGGATGATGCACTAAAACTCATCTCTGTCAATTACAATTCTCACCTTGAAACAGCCATTTATTCATAGTAATACGTTCTTGAGGCCAACCGGTTGAAAAGAAAGTGACCTGAGCCGTGATTCCTGTGTTTTCATTATAAAATGGATGAATGAAATAGATTTAATAAAAGACACTGTTTAAGAAAGACAGTTAAAAGTACTAATTAAGAAGTCATGAACGGGCCAGACTAATTTAATGTAATGCCAGTTCCTTTTTTCCTTGTGTTCTTATCAGATGTAAAAAATTTGATTTAGGCCTCCTTGATTGATACTTTGGTGAAGTGTGTCATCTTACGTCCACAGCTAGCCCCATGGGGCCAGATGTGATCTCATAACGAGAATGTCCTGGGGGCAACTATGAGAAATTTTATGGCTAAATGTCGGTGGGAATGTAGACTTATTAGGGTGGGAACAAACAGGCGTCTACTTTCTAAACCAATCCAGCGCCTAATGAAGGCAGAGATCATAGAAGGAGGCGAAGTGTTGCACTTGTCAACATTACCTGATGGACAAGCCTGTTGTTAGTCTATAGATGTAATGTAGGTTAGCAAAGCTGAAAAGTAACCTGCAAAACTCCAGTTAAACCTGTAGATGTGTGTTGCGTATGGAGAACACTTTACGTGCTGTGAAAATAAATAAGCAAGGAAAAAACAGTTGCATTAGCCAACAATGACTTGTTTGTTTCACTTATATTATCAATTTTACTGCGGACGTTAAAGAAGCACGTATTATAGGAATTTGGGAATGGGTTTTAAAGGGGTATATCCTTGTTTGTGGCAGAATTCCCCACAAACTACCAATAAAAATTGAGCAAGGTGACCCCTAGGGGTGGGCACTATGACAGTGTTGTATCATTGTCATGATAAGTGACGCCACAATACACTTTTCTGAGCACATCCTACACATCCTCAGTACTTACAGGAATGCATATTTCATTGAAAAGAGCATGAATTAGTTCTGTTTACTTGGATTTAATGCAGCAAAATATGTGAAGTTGTTTGACAGCATTTTTATGGTGTATTTTGGGTGTTATAGCTTATCAAATATCAGAGAAAACATACAATGATACACATCTTGTGTTGACAAAATGTCTATAAGTATTAATATTGACATATATTGATATTTTATTTTTGTCCGCATCCCTGGACGTGTATTCTCGTTATGAGCTTACGTCTGGACTTGTGAGACTAACACCTAACCTGTTAGGTTAATTCAGCTCGTTACGACATTGATTTTATTTTTTCATTTTTCGTTACAGTAGAAATAAGAAGTGCCTGAAAATCTGTTCAATATTCAATGTTAGAGCATTCGATATAATAAGAGTACAATATTTTGTACTAATGCACTAGCCACAAGCTGATTACTTGAAACTACTTAAGCTAACTGCTTTCGGTTTTGAGGTAAAGAAGAAGCAATATTTCCTGAAAACGGAAGGTGTGCCTTATTGTGGGCTTGCTTGTTTAATTTATAGTTTATAGACTTTATTTGCTTCATTCTGTTGAATGTATTGTTTGATACCTGTACATACTGAACAGACAGGCTTGCTCTAAACAGTACAATATGATAGCTGGTCATTAAATTTACTTCTCAGGACAAGAGAATCAAATGACGCTAAACTATGATAAAGGATTCAAATCTATGGATAAACATCAGTATAACACAACGGCTAAAGTTAGCGTTTGCTAAAGCTAGCCATGAAAGAGCTTGCTGGATACATGGCAGCTAAAGCAGGGCTATTTTTTACAGAGGAAAAAAATGGATTGTTTATCACCAGAAGCACAATTTCAGTATGAGGAGTAGGTTAATAGGGTTGTGTGTGTGTGTGTGTGTGTGTGTGTGTGTGTGCGTGTGTGTGTGTGTGTATGTTGGGGTTAGTGTTTGCATTCATGTTGCCGAACATTCAGGCTACACTCACAAAGGCTCTCTGTTAGGCCAGTTATCCCCCTCTCTATCGCTCTCTCTCTCTGCGAGTGTGACAGCTTCAGTTCATGACACCACCATGCCCCTTCTCGTGATGTACTGGCCTTGACCCCGGTCAGCCAACACTGGATAGTCCACTCTAATTTCATGCATAAGTCTAGGTAATCTAATGTGACCAATTCCACATACAATGTCACGTACAACCATGCCACATACAACAGTCTACAGACTACTGTGCAAAAACTTCAGTGTAACACACAGATGCCTATACAGGCAATACAGGCAAAAATATCTCATGATGTTTCATCAGACAAATTCTATGATTCAGCTATTGTGCTCTTCATTGTACATTATACATTAAAAATTAGGGCTGTACGTTGTGTTCGATAAAGACAACACGATGACTACATGAGAAGCGATAAATTAAACTACTATGCTTCTGAATGGATGGGACAGAAGTACACACTTGTGTTTGGTTGAGTAAACAGAAATCTAATTTTGTTTAGGTATTACATAGGTTTGTTGTGACAGTAGCCATTATTGTCTTTCAGACTTAAAACACAATACTGAGTGTGACAACAATCCTGATGTTTGATGCATTTTTACAGGCTTGTAGTTAAGGATGGAGCACTATCAAGTAGGGCCTTACTGCTACAAAAATGTCTGTGATCAATATTGATTTTAAGGAGCTAAAAATTCCTACCAGTAATGTCAGCCAATAATTTTGTTTGGTCAAATAGTTTTTTTAAACAGTGCTTTGCATGCTGCCAAATATAACTGTCAGTTTTGTCACATTTTCAGATTCTTGCAAAGACTTAAATAATATAATTAATATGTGTGTGGAGTGGTGTAGCAGTTTTGTTGACTTCTGTTAATTAGCCCACGTTATCCTCTTGCTAAAGGTTAGGCCTGGATGCATTTTGCATGTTTTTTATTTTCACAATAATTACACCTTACCTTCAAATTTACTAGCTCAGCCTGTCTTATGATTGGCAGATGAATACTGAATCACCACATCCTCAGATGCTTACAGTGGTCCTTTATTTATCATACTTCTTAGAGTAATAATACTGATCTAGGATCAGCTTATGCTTTAAATATAGGACTGAATAAAATTCCATGACCTGATGAGATCTGACCTTAGATCAGTGCTCTTGCTCAGAGATGCTTGATAAATGTGGGCCGGTGTCTTTTTGTTTCAAATTAGGATTAAGTCCAAAATTACCAGCAGATAAATTTGCAGATTGTCAATATTGGTCGATGTTATTTGTCAACCAATATTTCAGCCAAGTCCAACATCAAAAACATATTTTGAAAGAAACCCTATATATGCATGAATGAACCCCACTGCATGAATGAAGTGTCATATTACGAGCAACAATCAAACCAAGTCTCTATAAAGCAGTTCTAGTTTGCAGCCAGGGGATAAACAATATGCCATATACATACCTTTTCCTTAGATGATTCAAATCAGGCCTGTTTTCTGTTTTAAAGACGCATACAATGAACTAATCTGCTTAGATCCGTGCATTCAAAATCTATCCTGACAGGAGTGGCCTGTTCAAGGATAATGCTCCTTGTAAATAATGTGCCACTGTTCTCTACTCCTCTCAACCAACATTAAACAACAATGGTAAATTTATGGTAGTTTGAGAGCAGAGACATTTTCTACTACCAACAAATGAAACTGAAAATCACTTGAATTCTGCTAGTCCTCATTCTTTCTGTAAAACAATGAAAACTTTCTGTAAAACAATTTTCGTACAACTTACACAGTTAGCCACACAGCTAGCCATTATATCTGCCTAACAAATAATGTTTCCCATGCACTGCATATCTACTGCCATTACATAGGCTAATATCTATGAGACGTACATTATTTCCCTGAGGTCCATTTATGATGTTTGTGTACGTTTATGTAACAAAAACCACTACAATACATTTTTACTTGACCATTTTCCAAACTCTCTTCATCCCTTAGAACAGGGGTGGTTAATCCTGTTCCTGGAGATCCACCACCCTGTAGAGTTCAGATCCAACACACCTGGCTCTAATGTTCAGATGCCCCTGAAGACCTTCATTACCTGGATCAGATGTGTTAGATTAGGGTTGGGGCTGAACTCTGCAGGGTGGGAGATCTCTAGGAGAAAGATTGAGCACCCGTGCCTTAGACACTCTGGGCTTAAACACGTCAGTGAGAATGGGCAAGACTAAGCTGCTGTAGACTGAATAGGTGTATACATAAAAATGTGTAAGTTGTGACATCACCAAAAATCTATTCAACATGGGCTGTATTTGTTAATTTTCATATAGACTGCAAAGGTTTGGGCACTCATGCTCAAATTACGCCTTATTGATTTTCTAAATGAAAGTGCACATCCTCTACAGGAAACACACTTCTGCACATTGTAATATAAATTACAGTTTATTTGTTGAATTTAACATGGGGGGGGGGTTATTTAATATTTTTTCCTGATATGTTAAATTTAGCAAATAAATTGAAAATGTACACCAAAATTTACAGAAAATGCCATATTTAAGTGTGTTCTCTGTAGAGGATGTTTTTAACATTGGTGGATGGTACGTTTTAAAACTTTTACATACTGTTTACATACAACATCAGATTCTTATTTAAAAAAAAAAAGGAGATTTCTTTTGTTGATGATATAGGCATGTGAATCGACGCATCAATGGAGAATATTTTCATAATTAGTCAGTTTCCACAGGAATATTACATCTCAACATAAAAATAAACACTACTGAACATAAAATACTGTTTTTGTTTTTTTTTTGTTTTTTTACTTAAGGTCAAAACACAAAAAACAGAGTCTAAACTTTAGTATTTGCAAAATATGCCCTGTCACATAAAAATGAGTGCACATAAATCTGGCCTTAGTCTGTTGAAGAATCATTTAGTTTTGGTCTGATGGCTTGAGTTAAAACTACCACACTAAAGCAAAGCCTGAAGGTACAGCCCCTAGAGCATTCATTAGCAACTAATGCACCAGAGAGAGAGGTTGAGCAGGCCCATTTCTCTCTTTCCTCTCTCTCTCTCTTCGCCAATCTGAGTGCGACTGCCTCACATTGTGCATCTGCTGGCTTTCTACAGCCCACTGCACATGAATGGTCCTGTCTAACCTTCATGCACACACTCACACACTCTCTGTCTCTCTCGCTGTGTCTACAGGAAGTCACACAATCCGTACATCGATGACATTCCGCTTGAGCTTTAATTAAGGACCTGTGAGGACAAATCAGCTCAGTAAGCCTGCTGTCTGACTTTCTGACGGTCTGTCTACTGATAGAGATTTGTCAGCATTCATTGTTGTTTCTTTGGCCCTCATGATTCCCTTATGAAAAAGATCTACAGTGTTACTATAGGAATTTCTACAGGATTCCTATGAGAAACTTATAGTAAATTCAGAAAAAGTTCTAATATTATACAAAAATTATAGATTACTATTACCACAATACAGTACAACAGGAATATTATACAGGAGTAAAAAAATACAGATTGTTACAGAAGCACTGCACAGCACTCCAGAAATTTTATAGTTTCTTTTAGGGCTGTCAAACGATTCAAATAATTAATTGGGATTCATCGCATTTATCTTATTTACAAAAATATGGTTGCAACTTTTTTACATGTGAAGCCTCTCGCTTTCGTTCATACAACTTGTGGATTCTTATTACAGTGGAGGCTCTCGAGGGGAACTGTAGTTTCCACTTTGCTATTGCCCTTGTTAATTTGCTGCTCGTTGATTTTTCCATAGTTCTCCTGTGAGCACTGTCCAATACAGTCTGCGTATTCTATCTTAGCAACACACTCATGTGCAGCTGGGCTTCAGTCTGCACTACTAGCAGCGTGGGCTTTACTTGGGCGCATCCCCACTGTATACGGATACTATATTTTCACGTTTCATGCCGTTTTAGCAAATTCCATGGAGAAAATATTATATTTTTTTTTTTATGAACTAACAATAGCACATTAGCACACTAATGCAAAGCGTCAGCCTTTTTCCCTGTGGTAATTTCCATGACCCAAACCTTCACTTTAACCAGGTCCAAGAGGCGCTTTGCATCTAAAAATGAAAAACATGGGAGGTTTAATATTCACTTATGCTCTCCCCTACTCTTGCTGCTCACCCCAGGTTTGTTTTAGACCAGTGTTGCAGAAACACTGGCTGTGTATGTTCAAAGAGTCAAACTAGGAAAATGTGTTAACTAGTGTTGCAGTACTCAAGCCCAGCCTTGGTCTTGTCTTGGTCTCAACATCATTTAGACTCTGTGTAGTGTCTGTCTGAGGTCACTGGAAACAGAACTTTATTTTTATCATTTCTGAATAACAACAATACCTTAACAGAATAAAACAGTCCTTCTCTATATGTTTAAATAAAATCTGTTCGAGCCGTTTGAGGATCTAATTCTTAAATGCTTTACTGATTCCGATTGATGGCTTAACTGGGTATTGTTTGTTTGTTGATGTTCACTGGCTCCAAAATTCAAACATCCCCCAAGGGCAGACGTGACTGTTATTATTACTATATTTTCATTTAATAATAACAATGGATGTATGTTGTTTGGTTTATATTCAGTTGACTTTAGGTGGTGATTCAGAGTAAGTTTTAGAGAAGAATAACCTCACAATCATTCACTTCCAAAAGTTACAAAGCAAGACCAATAAATAAGTTTGTAGGCTATATTACTTAGTGTTATCCTTTATAACTATTCACTATAAAATATAATATTACTTATTAAAAAAATATATATCATGTAAAATGAATGTTAATGAATGTACAATTAACTACAAGCAACAACAACCCAAGCTCAAATACTACAAAGTCTTGGCCTTGATTTGTCAAGGCCTCGGTCTTGATTCAGACTTACCTCTAATGGTCTTGACTACCACAACCAGCATTAACAGTGTTAAAAATGTGTTAATTTTTAATAGTTAATAGTATTAACAGTGTTAATATTTTTGCTTTTGATAACTTTAACATTTAAGCACTTTGTCTTTTTCCTTTTGATGATCATTTGGCCTAAATTTATGTAAAAAGCACACTGAATCGCCTTTGTGTATTAAATGTGCTATATAATTAAACTTTTCTTACATACTAACAGCACTAATTTCTCTTAATCTCATCATCTCTCAACCAGAAAACTACTAAAATAATACATGATCTGGAAAGATTTCAATAAACCAGCAAGGATATAATGTGGTAAAGGAATGGAAGCCTCACACAAAGCAAACACTAGGTAGGCGTGTGTATATCTACCAATTCGTGGGTGTGTGTGTGTGTGTGCATATGGCAGAGGGTTAGCATTAGGTGTGTGTGTGTGGGTGAAAGAGCATGCCAGCTTGTGTGTGTCCTGGCAGACAGAGTGCACTGTGTGTGTGTGTGTGTGTGCGTGTCAGAACTGGCAGGCACTGCGTATGAGGCACTCTGAGCCTAGGCCTCCTGTGTCAGCAGCACTGGGCTGTGGGGAAAGGCTGAGCTGTTGCGTCAGAGAGACAGAGAGAGAGAGAAAGAGAGAGAGACAGAGTGAGAGAGAGAGACATCGACAGACTACTCTATTGACACTAGAAGCAATCATTGCCTCCAGCAGGGGTGGTTAACAGTGTTTTCCCCTTTCTATTTTCACTTCATCCCGCCCCACCCCACCCCCCAACCCCCCATCCTCGCCGACTCCTCTCCTCTCTACCCCCTCCTACGAGCCCTCACCCACAAACAAGAACAAACATTCAGCCTAAAACGCAAAAACACACCACACATCCACCCCCACACTCTAACCAGTCAGAGTGCATGTTGTGGTATCCCTTGGCTGGCCTGACCCACATCTTGTTATAGCCTTAAGTATGCTTAGCCCCAGTAAGTCCTGAGCACACTGCTGCCACTCCTAATCAGCTGCTACCTGCCTGCAGCCCTCCAACTCAAGAGGAAACACTGAATCATTATTATTGAATGGTCTCTTTGCTCCTTTCTTTTTTGTCTCTCTTCATACCCGTCTGTCTGTATACCTGCACGGCTGGCTGTCTCCGGCTACCTCTTTAAGATGGACATTTCAGTTAATCCTGGGCTCCCTCAAAGGAAGTTAAATATTACACAGGAGGATGGCGCCTACCAGCCAGTATTCTCAATTGCACGTCTAAGCTCTCTCTCCACTTCTCTCCATTCTTTTCCTATCCTTATTTAGTTTTTTATCAAATTCATTTAATTCTCATTGGAAAATAAAGCAATTAAATCATGACTAACTGATTCCCACATTCTGCTGTTACCTCAAAACAATTTGACCACATATAGCTTGTCCTTGACCCTCCTTCAAACCATGCTAGTTGTCTCCCAGAAGCACAGATACTACACAACATAGACACCATACACATAACTCAGGTACTTAGGTTAATCATGTGTAGTATAGGTGTTTAAATACTGAAATGACTATGTGGTTATTTGTTTCATGTCATCCCGTTACGATGGAGAAAATACACAAGCCAACAATTCAGCGAAATGCCACTTGTATGTTTTAACAGGATTGTAATAAGTGGCAACTTTGTTCATATTTGCAAGTAAGTATATTATACTTTGGTGCTATAAATGAGATGCCTTGCTAAGGACATGCTGTCAATGGCATGAGTGAGGAGGCAGAGATGGTGTAACTTTATCGCTAACATGGCTAAATAAGTCACTCTAGCTAGTTCCAGATACAGTGAAAATATGTAAAACTGACAAGCTAACTGTTGGCACATCATCCACTGAGGAAAAGAGACGACCTGTAAGAAGATGACGAGTCTTCATCAGCATGCAGTATTGTACTGGTTAGCAATGTTAGCTCATTAGCTGGTCTGATGCAGTCTCTTTTACTCATCCAACACGAAAAACCTAGCAATTTCCCCCTGTTGCTTTCGAAAACTAAAACAGAATTTCCTCTGTGTGCTGTTAAGTTTTCAGGTGAGACAAGTGCAGTCACCTAAAAAGGTAAACCTACAGCCTGACCGCTGTTTACTTCCCAAGTTAACTGATCATCAATTCATTAATCATCAGTCAGAATGTTCATCCGTACAACATACAACTGAACCCTACAGATCTTACCTGTGACTCATAACACAAAAGCAGAGAATCCTCAAAAGCCATGGCCTGATCTTCTGCTTCCTCTTGTGGTTTCTCATCTTGTCTTGTGTTGGTCCAGGATCTGCTGGAGGTCTCCTCCTGAACAAAAGCTTCCAGCTGGGGCAACAACTCATCTTCCAGAAGATCATGTCCCTCACCAATCCCCTCAATCCCTTCATGCTGGTGCTCCAGCAAGGTCTCATCAAGGTCTTGAAAACCACTACTGTGTGCATCCTCTTCCTGTTGTGAGAAGCGACCGTTTGTGGTAGAAAAAGAGTCTAGGCCTTCTGAGAACATTTGAGCAGAACCGTAGGCATCCTGTGATGGCTTGGAGGGCTGAAGGGAACTGAAAGGGCACTCTTGTGGCTGGCTTCCAGGTACCTTGATCGGAGTTCTCTGACCTGACAAGAATGGACAGCTGGACTCCTGACCACCAAGATCAGAACCAGATGAGATGGCTGTGGTGGTTGTTGTTAAGGTGACTGGAGCAGCAGAGAGTGGCTGGGATGCATTGACCAAAGGAAGAGTTTGTCCAGGGAAGGAGTACTGAGACGAAGGATAGGACGAAGGCAGACTAGCTGAGGAGGAAGACAAGACATATGCTTCAGGGGAAGACTGCACGTGGAACCCCAGGTTATTGTCCTCCACTTCAGAGACGCCAGAGAACCCTTGTAACTCTTGACCTAGCTGATACCTATTTTGTTGCCGAGATGTTGCAGGAATGACTGGTACATCGTGGTAAGGCTTGGGCCGAGAATGAGAACCAGGATCAGCACCTGGATGAAAGGGACTCCCCTGTGAGTTCACTGAGCTATGGTGACCTTGATGGGATGGGACACTGCCATGATAGTAAAAGTTGGGATGTTCTTGATAGCTCTTGGTATGCTGGTGCAAAGTCTGGGTGTTAATCTGGTGCTGGGATGACAGTTGATGCTGAGTTAGTATTTGCTGGCTCTGTTGGAGATGTGACTGTTGTTGATTGTACCGATGTTGATGCTGTTGTTGACCATGACGAGGCTGAAGCTGCTGTTGAAATTGCTGCTGCTGATGCAGTTGCTGTTTAAGATGAAGTTGTTGATGCTGTTGATGCTGCAGTTGCTGATGGTGGTAGGCATTTACTCTCTGTTCCTCCCATATAGGGCTGTTATGGGAATATAGTCCGTTGGTCTGAGGTGCTTGATTCATGGATGACTCTTGAAAGTGGGACTGTTGGCTCATGAAAGGTCCTCCAACACCATTATCCCCTCCAGAGTTGTTAGTAAAGGACTGTGTCATTGAGGACTGGACCTTCATTCCATCAAACTGGCCCATCTGTTGACTGTAGTGTAATCCAGGTGGGTTGCCAGAGGGCACTGAATTTGCAACCATTCCAGGGTGTTTCTCAGCCACCACTGGATTTATCAGAGAAGCCTCAAACCCTGAGGTAAAATCCAACTCATCTGCCAAAGACACGGACCCAGAGCTGAAACAATCCTGGGCCAAGCCCTCAAAAAGATTTGGGTCACCAAAAAACTCCATTGTGGGATCGGTCACAAGTTCACTGCATAGAGACTTGGCTTCTATAGCAGGCTATATAAAAGGACAGCCAAGTGGAATGTGTTGGTGTAGAGTCTCATGGATCATATAACCACCATGTTTCCATTACATAGGTTCTGCAAAAGAGAAAAAAAGAGATAGAAAAAAATAAGTAAATTTAATAGAAGCTAATAGAAGCTCTAAGTTCGATCAGGGGTGCCCAAATTTCTTGTCTTAAAGGGCCAAAGTAAAATGTTTGTGGTTGGATGAAAAGACAAAACAATACACAAAAAAAGAAGCTAGGCAGATTTTAAAGGGTTTTTAACTCTAACATTAAGTTGTATTTAGTTAATGAAATACATCAAAAGAACTTAATACATTATACACAGAATAAAACATGGTCGTTCTCTCATTTAATGAGGAGGTGGGGGTACTGTAACTTTCTGATTGGCCAAATCAGACATTCTCATAGGCCAACTTTGACCCATGGGCCACACTTTGGGCAGACCTGAGCTAGATCACTTCAATTAGGTTAAATTACGTGTGATATCCCCATTTTCAATTGGGTTGAGAGTAGATTTGGGGAAAACCAATAAAATACATGTGTCATGAAAAATTACCATGATGCTAATTATCTCAATGTAACTTGCCAACAACATCGATCCAGTAATTTTATTTTTCTGTGAAAGTTATGAGAGAGCTCACTCTTGAATCACTACTGGCCTACACAGGAATCACTGGGAAAACCATCACTGAGTCACTTAAAAGTTCATAAACTTTCTTGTTAGGACTCAGCATTAGGTTCACCAGACCTAATGGATCAACACATTTCTTAAGTAACTATCTGAGTAGCTCAGAAGTCTTTAAATCTAGACAAAAGTGATTCATATCTCCTTATGTGTCTGATTTATCTGGCTATTTCTATTGCCATGCTGTGCATAGCATACCGATTTTCTAAGGTGCCTGCAGTTTTTTAGGTTAATCATAATAACTATAAAAAAATAACCTTAGGACCACATTTCATTTCCTCAGTCTAAAACATATCTCACAAATTAGTTCCATACTAGTTACATACTAATTCAAATAGTTATTTAATAATAAGACTTAAGATTGATAACTGGGTTAAGCGACTGGCATTTAAAATAAACTTTAAGCTACACCTCATGTTTCACTATTATTAATATGTTTTGTGAACAAACTCAACTAGTATATAACTGATGAACGTACAACTGTACGTCATAAATATCAGCTGAACACCTATAGTCCATTTCTTTAGATATACTGTCACATGCTAGGCCTTGTGGTGCTCTTCTGGGAGGTGCCACCAGCTGATGCATTTTCTTTCTTTCTCTCTCTCACTCTCTCTGACACACACACAAAGCACCAGCAGCCAAAGAGACAGACAGGCTGTCCTGACCAACACTGGCTGAGGCGGAGGTCAGTCACGACCTGCTGACTCACCACACACAAACACACACAAATGCACTGTCCAGCCCGAGTCCACCAAAAGCACTCACAGTTAATAGCCCTGATTTTTTTTGCTTCCTAGACTCTTCTCACTCACTGTAAAATCCCATGCAATGAAAATAAGACAAGGCCTAATAATAAACAAGACCTAAAACTCACACTCTATATGAAATTAGGTCCAGTCTCAAATATAGCTTACAGTTTCTCTCAATTCGCTGATCAGGCCTAATTTTCTAGCTTTTTTTTTAAATAATGATTCTTTCAAAACATCTTTCAAATAAACAAAAGACTGTTGCACTAAAAACTAAAGGTCATGGAACAATTCTGTGGGTGGTGTCCCTTACTCACTTCTAAGAAAAAAAAATGTCACAAAGGGTTCTGACAAACAGTTAACTGCCCATTCTGCTGAGTTAAACCCACTACGGACACTGGAAAACATACAAAACGCCTGTCAAATGAATAGGAAGCTAGCCGGTACTTTTGTTTTCTAAGACCTGTGCACCTATTTCAAACCAGGAAGCAAGTCAAAAACAAAGATTATCTGACAGCAGGTTAAACATTAGAATACGTGGACCTAGTTGGGAAGACACAGGCCTACGTACAGCCTTTAAATGTAGAGACAAATGGGTGCTTTCCTTGAAAACGTTCAAGGCCTGAATATACAACCAGGGTTGCTGACTAAAGCCGACTAAATCAGTTGTAGCATTCTTGGCCAATCAATATTCTGTTAGTGAATTGGATTCGTTTATTTCTTTATTTATGAATATCAAGTGTATTTCTTAGTGCTGTCAAAGTTAACACGTCAGCAATACACTAACGTAATAAATGGTTGATTCTACTAATATTTAACACATCATTGACACATGTTCCTAATTTCCCATCTGCAATTCCATGGATTGCGGGCTGTATGTTGCTGTAGTCCTGTCATTTAAATGTAGATTTTTAAAAGAAAGTTAAAATCATGGCTGTCTGATTAAAACCAATGTTATTTCCAGCTACTGCATTGGCGTGAATTTATCAACAAAGTAAGCTGAGTCCGAAGTTTTTCTATAAGCACTGACACAGTCATATTAGTACCATAAATTCTAGAGGACACCTTCAGCAGACTGTGCTACACAGAACTAAGGATAAATCAACACGCTGCAAACTAACAACAGCAACAGCAGAGCTGACAGCAAGTTACCCTTAAAACAAGACCCAGTGTAGCAGTATGAGTACAATCGTGGAGGAGTTGGAGCATGCAGCTATTGTTACTCTTACTGGATGTCAGTGATGAAAACTGAAAACTTTTTTATGATCACCCTGCGTTCAAATGATTAATGTTTATGTTCATGTGAACCCTGCATTTACATATACACTGCTTTTTAAATGCACACAAGTGCAAATAATTACAATTAACTACACAAAATAATGTGATTATGTTAATAATTTGTAGTAATTTCTGCAAACGTTTTTCTGAGCATAACGTTCATGTAAATCAGCTGTGAAACACTGCAGGGATCTGAGAGCGGAGCGAATGAAACACAAGCACTCGAAATTTGTGAAGACGATTCCAAGAAAGTGGACTGTTAAATCTGCAAACAGCGTTTTACTTACTACACTACAAATTCAAATATTGCACTATCATGTTAATTTGATGTCGGCCACACTTGAAAAGGAATTCCACCCATAGGAAACCACTATTTTACAATTATTAATATTACATATAATGTGTGTGGGCTACATATAAACATGTGTAGGTTAACTTGTTTGGATAGTAAATAAAGTGGCTACATTTTTGAACCTCTGTTTCTTAACACCACCACTGAAGTCTGTAGATTTCTCTAACATCAAACAACTCTCAGTGACTGAAAATTATTTGATCAAAATTCCACAAAGATGTAACAAATTTACTCAATACTATATCGCTGCTGTCGGAACAAAAAAAAAAGTTTTTCAGTTTCTGACATAATTTGAAAATGTCTGTTGTCTGTTTTATGATGAATGGACCAAAAGAAACGACCCAAAATGACTTGGAAAAAAGTCTGGTTCCATTGACTTCCATGAAAAGTAAAGCATGTTTTTTCCTTCTTCTGTAAAGTTACCATTTTGGAGATACAAGGTTTTGTTCTGACAGCAGCAATATATATAGCATGAAAATGTTTACAACAAACATGAAAATGTTTACAACATACAGCAAAATGAAAGCCCCCATTTAAGGTGCATGTGGCAATCCCAGCACTGATTTCATGCCATCAACATACTAATACAACGAATCACCTAGTGAAGTCAAGAGGAAAACCTCTGTCTCCAGCACGCAGGGGAATTCCTCCACAACACTGTAGACTCATATCAGAGAAGCAAAATGATGAGGAGGCTGCAGCCACGCACACTCACATTATCATTGTTAATGGCATTAACTTTCATAAAGCTACGTTTAACTCTGTATACACTCTCTAACAGGCCCATCGTTTTACTGCGGGGCATTTGCTGCTAAACGGACTGGTCAGAGCACAGAACAATTCCGTGGTATTCTGAGAGAATTTAGAGAAGAAAGGCACATTCATTGATTCTACGGCATCAGCTTTTTCTGTAATACATAATACTTGCCCTCATATGACCCCTAAATGTCATAGCCTGCTCCAGTGGACTGAAACTACATTCAAACAGCATTTTTGTATTATGTTCGATTCATGCCAAAACTTGACAAGTAACTGAAAGCTATATGATTCATCTTGATTCATTTCCAACCTGCTATGACTTCATTCCAACAATGATCTTCTCTGGATTTTTCTCTTTTAAACCATTTCTCACACCGTCAGTTTTAAGTCCTAATTTAACCTGCACCCAATTTACCTGTAGAATGAATCCAATAGCTTACACAAAGCCAAGAGAGTCATGTTTATTCTGTTAGTTTTGCAAATTAGACCACTTTACTATTTGATTGACAAGGCACCTGCCAGCACTCACTTCCCTGAATAACTCCAACTTTTACCCTTTAAAATATACTCTCATATTTTAAAACAACTGCTTGTATTTTAAGTCGGTTAAAACAAAGCAGAACTACGTTTATGTATGTTATGTTTATGTATGTGTGTCCTATGCATTGACTTCACCTTTATTTGGCAGCTGAGGTAAAAAAATTATGTTGAATCTAGATGTACAACGGCACAAGGATTTTCTTAAAGGTTATCATAAACACTGTTAGCAAAGAACAAACTGTAAACTATTCCCTTTTTTCAATGCTGCACTTCATTTTCATAGGTTCATAAGTTTCACAATTAATAAGTGACAGAAAAGATGAAATAGAAGATTCAAACTCAATGAATGTAGTTTTTTGTAAACGTGTAATGCCTTTTACTGTAAGTAGTGTTTGCTTTAACACTGTATTTCTTGCTTGTCTTTATTTTTCATAAAATGCTTTGCTTTTATTAAACTCTTGATTTTATTTTTTAGTAGACAGACATAGTAAAACTACACATGGTCATCTGCTTTAATGTGAGGTTAACAAACTGGTGTGTGTCACTTGAATGTGTGCTGATGCTTTGCACCTGGCTTAGCCTACACTGTAATCTAGTGAATGTATCTGTCAAACTTCAGGAAAAATAAGCAACCCACAACCAAACCTTCGCATAATTTTTGCTGTCAGACTTTCTCTTGTTTTACAGAGATGTAATACTGAGATTACGCTGAAATAGTACAAGAATAGGCCCACCGGAAAATGTACTTTCCAGAAGTTCACTAATTAACAAACGGCCTATGCAAATAGACTATCTGTTAAGTCCCTGAAAAAAGTGCCTTATATGGATAGAATAACGCTTCCCTTTTTAGTTTACTAGAATATTCAAGAATAGTATTTGAGACTTTAGAATGGCACACCAAACAAAACCAAACAAGCATCACAAATCTAATCCATTAGCCACAAGCTAATATGTTAGCACTGAGCTAGCACACTAGCCACGACGTAATGATACAAATATGTATTCTTACACCCCTACAAGACTCTACAATCAGTAAATTCGTTATATACAATACTTAAATGTAAACATGAACACTATGCACATGGTAAGTACAGCCTACATCAATGGTTACTAAGCCATGGTACATTTCTTCGTTCTGCTAAGTGATCTGTGCACAAACTGGGTTCAACTGGGAGTTTCAATACTTTCTGAATAAATAATACAGTATTTTTAAGCAGCACTGCACATCCCAAGCTCATACCTTTTGTCTTACAGCCTTTTTTTAATAGCGGGGCCTGCTCTTTTGCCAATGGATCTGCGTAAATCCAGTAACTTGTACAATCTCAAAACACTTTTTAGATGAGTATAGGCTTTAAGATTAGCCTAAAATTGCTCATATTAGAACATTTTTTGGCATCTTATGTAAGCTACTTCAACAACCTTGCTCTGAGATACTTCACACTTGCGCCACACCAGTTCACAAATTTCTGTTGTGAGAGATGCAGACTCATTCATCTACAATTCTGACTCATTCTGAAACTTGGTAGAGATGGCCTTCTGCCACTGACCTGATCTGAGACCAGGTTTTATTTTTGTTGAGCACGGTCAGGGATGTGTCAGGGGGTTTAGGAGAAGCTGATCTGAAACCAAAGCTCATTCATTCTCCCACAGTGCGCGCATACTTAAACCAGAGGAACAGGTGGCAGGCTGGCAACTGCACTTTCAAAGACACTCAGATGTAAAGTGGGACAAAAAGAAGAGTCACTGCAGAAAAGGGGTTTCTTTTCACCCTTTAGTGCCACTTGAAGATGAGTTTCCTATAGAAATAGTTCATGCTGCAGGCTTGAGCCTCACAGTAATGTTTAGGGCAAAGCTGCTCTGTAATTCTAGATAAGTGGCTGAGGACACAGGGAACTGAATAATGGCACATGTCCATCTACTCACAAAAGAAAACCTAAAAAACTCAAAAACAGAAAACTTTTAGAGTTGGGCTGGTTACCATATTGTATTGGTACTGTGATAAATCACACCAGAATAAATTTTTCTGAGCATATCATGGATATCGTCAGTACTTAAAGAACATTGACCAACACAGGTATCATTACAGAGAGAGCATACTTAGTAGGGATGCACTGCAATGGGAATTGCAGGCTGATGCTGACATCCGATATTTTTCATGTGCGTTTCTGCTGATATCCATGTTTATAAATGTAGAAATTTTCCCTGGATTAGCATCACAGAGAAACATATCATGATATGTATCATGCGTCATGAAACATCTTCATGTATTGTGATCTAAGTAATATTTGCCATATCGTGCATCTCACTGCAAAGGAGTCACAGAGTAAGCTGCTGGTACAGGGTTTCCTCAATCAAATAACTACAAGAATCAAACAACTGCTGTCATCAACAGGTTAATCACTGTTACATTCTCGAGATGATTAAGTCAACTATCTTGGAGATCCTGTGGTTCCACCAGCTACACACACAGCTATATGACATTTTGTAGATGAGCAACATACAAACATTGTGTGTGCATGTGTGTGTGTGTAGGGGGGGAGAAACCCAGGAGATTTTACTACCTGACTCACGGAGCTAACGGAAATAATATTGCCTACAGTAACCTTTCTACTACGGGTGGGTGATATGGCAAAAAATGTATCATATTCAGCACATTACAAGATGCGTTTAGGTGCCTGACACACTGTTTTATTATAGTTTTGTGATAAACTTTCAGCTTGTAATTTATTTCAGTCCATATATTTTAATCCATTCATGGCGAAAGGGTACATGCAGGGCATTGTAAGGTAACAATAAAACATCTTTTTTCAGATTCATGACTATTTTACAATCATCAACATTACACATAAAAACTCAGAAGACACGTGTGTGTTCACGGGGATTTTGGATAGTAAATAAAATGGCTATATTTGTTTTGTAGACATGGCGACCCCTGGTTCCTATCACCATCTCTGTCCTCTGAGTATGTTTCTCTAAAATGAACCACTTCATATCAAACCACTCTGAATGACTGTTTACATTTCAAGGACTGAATTATTCAGATAATTTTTGGTGGAATTCCCCTTTCAACTTTCAATATATGATGATATCCATGACATCTTTGCCTAGAGAAGCGGACTGTCGATCACGATACCAATATTTATCGCGAAAACGGTAAAACTGTGCTATTGCCCACCACTGCTCTCTACCCCAGCTTTCTAACATTTAATACCCTCAAAGCGTGTTTCATTTAAAGTAAGCTATCTGTCGTGTCTGGTTTTGAAGTAGTAACAGCAGCGAAAAGCTCACTGTGCTGAATAACGCAGCTCTTCCAGCAACAGGTTGGCTGCCGTGAACTCGCTCAGGTTTCGCCGCTCTCCAGCGCTTCCTGCTCGGCCAGGAGGCTTTAGGGTCTCTCATCTGTTTATCGCTCGTCCTCCGACAGCGCATCGTATCGCAAACCAGTCGGTACCTGCTGCTCCGAGACCAGCGCGCACCATATGAGGCGCGGACTGTTAAAAGCGCCGTATGTTGGCTATGTTGACCGGGGGGCTAAAAAGAAGGAGCCGGAGTGCCAGGCTTTTTCACCCCGGGGTTAAAGGGGCTGGTGGGTGGAGTGGGGGCTTAGGAGAGGGGACTGTGCACGACCACGCCAACACCGCTTGTCACGATTACCACATTTTACAACATCACGACTCCAGTGCTGAGGCAAATCTGCTGAAGGATATTTTCTGACACTGCACCTGTGGGCTAGAGGTGGGCGATGTGCTAAAAATATTACATCGCGATACTTCAAGGCATTTTCACAATACATGGTACACGACATTTATTTTTTCAGACATCTGATCAGTCGGAACAGACGACAGTAGTGCCACCTTTAAAAAATCAAAAACTGTTAATATGATGATTTTTATTCAATATTTTGCATAAGTTACTGTGTGGCACTAAATCCAGATGAACAGGATTTATTCTGCTCTCTTTGAAATAAAACAGGCAGTTGGTCAGTTTTCTACAAGTACTGACGATGCACAATACGTACATATTTGTATTATGGAATAATTTATCACGAAAACGATATATTGTCACACTGCCCAGCCCGACTAAAGGCTGTGCGTTAACCTGTTGATTGGCTTGTTGTATGTAAGCCAAGCTAATAATAATACAACAGTTAAACGCATTAGATCACGTTTAAAATCGCATACATCAACCCTCGTCTAGTTCAGAGACCTTTACAGCAAAGTTAGCTTTAGTTATCAGGCCTGCTAGCAGCATCCCGAGCATTAGATATCTGAACCCTGACGACACTGTCCATCACCGAGGTGCGTGTTCAGCACTCATCTTCACCATTTCCACGGTTTATGTGGGCGAATAGGACACTGACAGCCCACATACAGTCTCGATGAAGTTTCTAGTTTCAGAATTTAGCATTTTGGTGAATCTGGGTGAAATAAAAGATATACGTTACGTCAAACTGACCCCAACACACTTTCATTCTTTCTTGGCGAACTTACGTACACCTTGACGGAGAAAACGCGCTCGCAGAAGTCAGAAAAAGACCCCCGCACAGTCGATGCATCGCAGCGTTTCCTCCACGTTCACCGTTAGACAGACAGGCAGACAGACGGGGCGAGTTTCCCCCACTGACAAAGTCGCTGTTAGTTCAGAACCACACAGGCAGAATTATCTACTTTTACACCGCCGGCTTTAACTCATGGAGTACTCGGCTTAAAATAAAACAGACACTGTGACTACTAAACAACTAATATCGTTATTATGCTGTATTTTCCTCCATTTCACTTTTCTACCAGGGATTCCCTACAACCAGCTGCACGTCACGGCGTCTCTCTCTCTCTCACCCTCTCTCTATCTCTCTCTCACCGGACTGACTGACAGCCAGCCGGCCACCTGAGTTTCAGCACTGTTTGTTCACGTTTGCCACTTTCTACGACGTCGTTTCGTCAGCGAAAAGAAACACGAGTACTTACCAAAGTGAAGGAAACCCCCCGGTGACAGGACGGTAATTTTACAGAGGACTAAAATATCGATTTTTTTAGTAGTTTATATCGCTGTTGGCGACCTCAGCGGTTCCACCAGTGCTGACGTGATGATGATAACACGCTCATTTGCATGCATGTGACGAGCTCTCTGATTGGTCCGCTCAGACTTCTTTCACTTTGAATTTCCCAGAGACGTTTTGAATTTCATAAGCCCCGTATGGTCTCCTTCTCTATCTGTCTCACTCTGTACTCATCCATGACCGTCATTGAGTTTGATTAGAGGGAAATACGGACTTTTGGAAAGGTCTAACAAGATGGCCGCGTCGAGAAACAGCCAATCAAAAACGGTTTTACTTACCGAGCTCCACCGCTAGTGGCGGCAAGACCGTGCAAACGGGAGAGCGGCCGTTAGAGCCGCTGGTGTGTGAGGACCTCTGCCGGACACTCTCAGCAGCGCTTTCTCTTTAGCTCTGAAGCGCCTGTTTACAGAACGGCTGAGCAGTGAGTTCAGAAGCTTATACCACTCTATTTCTGACCCTTATGTCATTTCTTTTTCTTGAAGGGGATTTTCACCGATTTCTATTGAAGCCCATTCCCGCCACTTAAAAATCCAGCACCTAATAATTCTCACAGTTATGAGAAAGCATTTCAGAATAATGAAATATCTCAAAATAATGACTTCTCATCTCAAAATGAGATCTCAAAATGAAATATCTCAAAATAATGACTTAGCATCTCAAGATGAAGATATCTCAAAATGATGATTTAGCATCTCAAAATAATGAGATAATATCTTAAAATAACGACTTAGTATCACAAAATAACGGAATAGCGATTCACATGCCAAATAACCTATAATTAACCATAATTATGTTATTTTTTAGGTGGCAGGAATGGGCCTCCATAGATTTCTCTACATTTCTGCACTATTATATCAGTGAGATGTAAACAAACACATTCAGAGCAGTTTGCTGTGAAATGCACTGGTGACTCAGTTTTCTTTACAATAGCACCAATAGGAACCAGGGATCATGATGTCTAACACAAATATAGATAGCCATTTTATTTACTATCCAAAAGGATCAGTGAACCTACACGTGTCTTCTGTGTTTTTATTGGTCATACTAATGACTTCAAAATAGTGGTAAATCTAGAAAAAAAAAAAATTGGGGCTCCCTTTTTTAATTTACGACACCCTGCATGTACCTCTCAACCTGGCATGTATGTTAAAACATGTTTTGTCTCAAAACTATCACAGCTACTAGAGATCAGGTAGCATATTTGTAACCACTCCATATAATAGCTTTCTGTGTTATAGTTTTTAGAGTCTCTAAACACTTCAGATGTCTGGCTCCTATCACCACCTCTGTGAAATATTCGTAATTTTTCTTTCTCAGTTTCTAGAACGGATCATTTCACATCAAACCTTTGCATCTTCATTTCTCATCATTTCACTACACAGAGATTTTGATCTATTTTTCTGAAATAAGCTGTTATCATTTCATTTTTTATTCACCTAATTATAACAATCATATTAAATTATTAAAATATTAAATGTTACATACTAAATGTTTTTGGTCACACGGGCCCACTTATTATTACCAAAACAATAGAAAAATCAAATTTCATTGTGCACAAATGTATGAAAATGACATGTAATAATAAAAAAAAATGTAGATGTTCATCTACAAATTCTGTGGCATTAAAAAAAATGATATTAAATATAGTTGTTGGACACAAATGTGTTAAGAATCTAAGCAGCAATTATATCATACCAGTGTTATGAAACTGCAGCCTAATGTGAACTACAACTATTGTTGCAGCCATTTCAAACAAAAACACATCATAATAAAGAAAAGAAATTTGATTCAAGTGTATTTAATCGCAGTTTCCACACTAACAAATTCATAACCATAAACTTCAAAAAGTTGAGGCTTCACCCCTTCACACTCATCCAAAAAGGCATCATTCTTAAAGATTATTCTGATGACTGCAGGACAAATAGAAAAAACAAAATGATGTACATTCAGTTATCAGGGGTTCAAAGACAAGCTATCAGGAAATTCTAGCCAAGAACTGACAAACGTGGAGCAAAATGAAAGCTACTGTTTATATTATCAAATTTTTATATATTTGAAGGGATCGCAAGTTTTGTCCATAATGTGTACATGGTGCGATTTTACACCCCAAAACCTATGAAACTGTAATTTCAAATTTATTGGCTTTAAGATAACAGCATTTTAAAACCTCACTGTTCACACAGTCCAAGCTTCATGTCAGTGAGAAGGGGAACACAGGAGAAGAGAAGGTGAGAGAGGAAGTGAACAAAATGTATCACACACCATCTTCCGAAATTCTGGGGGGGAATCTTAAACAAAGCTTTCACCATTTTATATTCATATATAAATAAACCAGTGGTTTTTAGTTGACCTCTGATGGAGAGGCTTTCCATTTCCACAAAAAGCTTCACTATTTACATATGAAATACCTTCAGCCATTCGTTAAGACATTCCAAACAAATTCTGAAAAGACAAATTATGTATAACTTATTGTCTTCATTAAAAATGGTATTCCCCTTAATCTGTAATATATATTAAAACTATTTAATACACAGAATGCTTTATTACACAAAAGTAGGAGAAATAAAAAGAAAAAATAATAAAAATAAGAAACCCCAAAGCACTCAAAAATAAATGTAGTGTTAACTAGTTTCTCAGTTCAAAAAAAGTCTGGATCAGAATGAAAATAACAACCGTATGCAAGAATGTGCATGTTTACAAAAACCATTGTGAAAATTAAAGGCCCAGTTTTAACCCCAAAAATCATGAGGAAACCCAAGTTTGGATCCAAGCTTCATGTTCCACCAATTTATAGCAATTTATGACAAGCACCTGACCTAGTGTGGTCTTACCATTAGGTCAGATATCTTTATTAGAAGTTCTATTGATAGTTTTCTAGGCTGTTTTGAATAGAACTATCTGGGGGACTAACTATTCCAGCCTTAGAACAGACACTGTATTAAGAGATCAAAGAATTACTGTGATGTCTAAACCTCTCACTGGTGAAAGAAAAAGGTTGGATCTTTACAAACCTAGCAATTAAAACTGCCCAGTTATAAGCCACAATGCTGCTCAATCTAAAGCCACCTGAACATTCTTTATGAATTTTACTGCAAAGAACCATTGTTTCTACAAAAAAACCAAAAACCCTTCCACAATATTGTGAGGTGGTCTGTTGCGCCTTAAGAAAATATAAAAGAAAAAGCAAAAAGTATATGTGCAAGTCACAATGTTGTCTAAAGAAAACAAACTCTATGCAATTTGATTGCATTTCTGCCTTGGCATGATGACTACGACATCCACTCGGGTCTATACCAGAGAAGCACAAGCTTGTTTTCAAGATGTAAAGCTGTTTCAGCAGAGGTCTAGAATAAATTTGTTTAAAGCTGAGCAAGTGGGTTTTGCAAAATGAGAAGTCCATGGAACTGCTTCGAGTCTTAGAGATGAGGGGGCAAGCCACGAAGTGCGAGTGGCGTGAATATAGCTCAGCAACGCCTACAGTGGCCAGCGACTGGTACTACAGGCTCAAGTCTGCAGGGGGTACTCCTCTTTGCTGAATGGCTGTGTGGATCCAGGTTTCACCCAAGACAGTCCCGACACCTGCAGCCCTTTTGGGAGATCCTCAGGCCGTCTCTGTGACAAAATAAGGAATTAGGGTCAAGGATTATGGGAAGCTTGATTTCCTAAAAGTAGCAAGAACAGTTATGCAGTAGAGATCACGCTGTCCATCAAACATTGAGTTTACTTAGAAAAGAACTTTTGTATGAACTTAAGTCTAGACAGGAACAGGTTTTTACATAAGCACAGCTAACAAAAATGCTTAAAAACAGCATGCATCAGGAGTCAGGAAGAAGCCAGTTTTTACTTGGTCTCGGGAGGTGCACGGGAGCGTCAAGCACTCACTTTGTGTGTGAACATCTTCTCTTTCGCCTCTTCATGCACAGCTGGGTTCCATGGAGAGAAGCTGGAAAGGACAAATGACAAATAAGAAAAATAAAAATTTATTACCCTGCTACAGCCTGACCTACATTTACCCCAGTCTACGCTTTTAAGTAGACTTAAACCCCAGGAACCAATGCTACGCCACTAAATACAGCAAAATGTAAATTAACCATGTAAGTGAACTCCTAGGTAGGGTGACATTTTGCCATTCTTTTTTCCTGGATGAAAGTAGAGGTTTCCAATTCAGGTCATTAAGTACCACTGCCTTACATAATTTAGCATTTTCCTTACTCTAACAAAACCAGTTCAACTTAGGACAGACGTGTTAACATGCTAACTAGTTGAATCAAGTGTGTCGAAGCAAGGAAAACAGCTGAGAGCTGAGTTACACAAGCACCAGGATTGAGAAACACTAGGATACACTAGGATAAACCATGCACATTTCAGTTCAAAAATAGCTTTCATAACCTTGCAAGATATGACAGATCAAATGAAAAGCTATTTACAGCAGCTTTATCATGGAAAATTAACAGAGTCAGAGGAAAGGCACAGCACGATCATTCCATGGAAAGGGTACCATTTTAGTCCACAATGTTCAATGCCTTGTATAAAAGACCGAAATCTGCCATATACAAGTTCATCTTATAAATAATGTATTATTACATTAGGTGACATGATGAAGGGAAAAAATGACATTCAAGTCCCCAGAGGAGCAACATTTAAAATACTTCCTTTTCCTTAGGAGTGGAAAGAGTAAAATCCCTTCTTACGTAAAAGTACTGTTACTATAGTGATATTTTACTTGAGTAAAAGTGTTAGTAAAGAAAATTACTCAAGTAAGAGTAAACAGTTTCTTGGAAAACTACTTGAGTAATACTTTGTCCACAATCACACCCTGAAAATATTCCTGAGTTGACTTTGCTGATATGTGATTCTGAGAGCTGAGACTGATCATAGTATGTTCCACTAGTGCACATTTACATGTTTCTGTGAACTGTGCAAGGAACAAGGTTTTACATTAAACTACATGCATTTCATGGTTAGATGATTCTATAAGGCTTCCTAGTTTATCTGTTTCCAATTAAATACTTTAAAATCCCTGAAAGGCTGCACAGTTTTTCACTTTAATTAATATAACTGATACATTTATTAAAAAATGTAATTTTTTAGTGAAAGTCCTACTGCTCATCAGCTCTTTGAACATTTGCTTACATTAATAGGTGTCAATCTCTACAAAGACTACACCTTATATTCACAGCCTTCAAACTGTATAAATGAAATGACACCTGTATAGTATATTTCTACCATTAATAGAAAAGAATGACCTGGCAGAATAAAGTTTCTGATGTAGTATTATCTGTAAGGTGAGATTGAGCAGTGAATGTATTTTTGCAAATGCATTTTTAAGTGAAAGCCCAGACATGCAGCCAAAACTGTACAGTTTTTTCTACAATCAGACCGATCAATGATCTCAATATTATAGCACAACACCTTTGAGGGATGCCCTGGTGTCTCTGAGGGCTCTTTTAAATACTGTGAGGGGAGCTCTGTTTAATCTGTGTACAGCATGCATGCAGCAAAAGAACTTCACACCCCACCCACAATCTGATCAGATTAGGCTAGTAAGCTTTAAAATGAATTAAATAAATAAATTGCAGCATGACTGAATTGTTGTCCAGAGTTTATGGGAAAGCTGTATTAGACCCGTATCACAGTCGTATATGGCTGTTTTAAACAGTGACTAAACTAAGTTATATTTTAAATGGCCAAACCCCAGACTATGCGTTGATACCTGTTAACTGAAGTAGCACGCTAACAGTTAGTTGTAATAAAATATATGCAGCAGATTTTAAGCGTAAATAAATAGATACATAAAAGTAAGAAGACAATAGAAAACGCAGTACCAGTTCAGCTATGATTAGCTACCTGAGCAGATGCTCCCTCAGGCTGGAGTTGTGAAAAACAGATCTCTGCAGGTTTTGTGTTTAGTCCCTGATAACACTGTTTTCTTAGCTCATTTGTATACAAATATAGATGACCATTTGGATAAAGTCTGTTACTCATGCATGCTGGTCTCTTTTTCTTTCTGTCTCCAGACTGGATGTCTCTGTAGTGTTTTTGCAGCTGGGAGCTGCTCTATTTTGAATCTTTTACATTTAACCAGTCTGTGTACAGCTTACTTGTTATTTATTCTAATTGGTTTAATCTGAGTTGATATGCTTGTAATTTATTTTTACTTTATAACTTTTTTTTAAAGTACAGTAACACAAGTAAATTCGTTACTTTCCACCTCTGATTTAGCTTTTCTTTAACATTGATAATTTGTTTTTTTCTTCTTATTTGGCATGGTTCGTTAAGCTTTCCATCCTGTCACAGAAAATAGGCAGAGAAAACATTTATTTTTTAATACATTTTTGCATATAATTTGCATAATACATTCACAGGAAGGTCAGGTAATTTACTGTGGAAAGACTCATGTTAAAAGATCTAAGCTTAGTAACAGGCAGCCTGAAATAGTCCATCCACTCATATTCACTTCCGTTCAGTGTAATGGGGCTACATAGCTATTTTGCACAAAAATGTAATACAACGGCAACTGAGGTGTAAAACAATCTGTTTTTGGTTAAGCAGCATATACAATTAAACCTAGCGCACTGATTTCTTGAAACGGGGGAAAAACAAATTATAATGTCCATTTGGCACCAAGCTCATGGAATGAATCAGGAAACTAATTATGAATGGCCTAAAGGCCTACACGTTAGTTACAACTTTTTGATTATACTTGCCTTATTGCATAAGGATCATCTATCTTGGGTTGGTCAAAAAGGTGGCTGTTGCATAGTTTCACACTGTCAACCACCTTACTTTTGAAGAGCTGAATGTCCTTGTCATATCTGTAAACAAAGAAAACAACAAGTTATCAGGCAGAAACAAACAAGTATGTAGTAGTCTTAACATTCACATGTCAGGCATCTGGGGCCTCATACAGCCAAAACAATGACATCACTTTAATAACGACAGGGCTCAGCTACAAACATCATCTGACTATTTCTAACCTATAGCCTCGCAGAGCCAGACGTGTTCCTGTATCAAGAATACACATCTAGGGACAACTATGACAATTTGTGTGCTAAATGTGAAGGTGGGAACAAACAGTGTGAAAATTCTAAACAAATCCATAGCAGAGCACGATGATGCGCTCATTAACATTGTCCGACAGACAAAAAGCCTGGAGTTAGACCTATGACTGTAACAGAAGTTATCATCGCTGAAGCTTGGCCCCCAAAAACTTCAATTAAGCATGCAGATGTCTGTTGCTTGTCTGGAGAACACATTACATGCAGTAAAAAACACAACCTCTTGTAATGAAATGTTCTGTTCAACCACACTATTCATTAGCTTTAGGAGATATCCAGTAATATAAGGTGACAACGGTTTACCAGCAGCTGTATAATGCTTGTGTCAATCACAGTTGCGACTATATAGATGGAGTAAAAGTGATGTCGAAAGAATTGGCAGCTATGTTCCAGAAAAAAGAAGCTCTCACGTTTGTAGCAGTTAAACGACATGCCACATATATATATATATATATATATATATATATATATATATATATATATATATATATATATATATAAAAAACACACACACACACACACACACACACACACACACACTCACACACACTCACACACACTCAATCCGACCAATGGCATGAACTTTATCCACAGCTATTCCAACAAGCTGCTGACAGAATAAGTCCAAATGGTCCATTTCTGCACCGTGACCTGCATATGCAGCTGGAATCCCCTTTGCATTTTGGTCAGTATTGGACATATAACCAAGACAATCAATTTTTGTGTTTTAAACATATAGTTGTACACAGCTGGGCAGGTCTGGTAAACTGGACTTTTAATCTCTTTCCTCTTAAAATAATCTCTACCAACATTTAAACTGGTTTCACTGAATAGATTTTGCACATTGAGGACACCTTTTGAAAACCTAAACTAAATGGCATATCTAAAACATTAATTTTGAAGAATGAACGTGACCTAATAATTGCATTTCGCTAGCTAGCTTGCTTTGCCTGTGTTCCTGACGATTGTACTCCAGAAAATAAAAGAGCATGTACCTGAAGGATTTGGGAGTGGATTTTAGAAGGGGCATACCCTTGTTTGCGGAAGATTTTGCAGCAATCCAGCACCAAAAGTTTAACAAGCTGTCCCCAGACAGATACACAAGCTGTCCCCAGACAGATACAAGATAACATTTAGCTCTGCAAGACTATCTAATCTACAGGGAGATTCACTCGAAAGAGGCCCCGAATATTCTGTAATAACTCTTGCTAGGACGAAGCAATCTGAACGAAACAAGTTAATTGTGCTCCTCAGTATATGGAGCTTCAAACAAGCTGGGATGCCCCTGTGACAGAGCGATGAGGTAGGCACCGGACCATCGTTGCAACGCTTAACCTCCGTTTGCAACTTCCATGTGCACACCCCGTACCCCTTCACTCAGTCACTCATCAGGATGGTGGTGTACAGTATCGAGCAGCGCGTCAAGGTATGTTGCGTATATTTTTTATTCAGACTGCTTCATCCTAACGAGAGTTACAACAGAATATTTGAGGCCTCTTTTGAGTGAATCTTCCTGTACAACAGCACAAGGCATTTAAAAAAAAATTCCAAAAGTTTTACCAAGCCCGCTTTTATGTCACTTATAAGCAATGTGTTAATGTACCATCATATCAACAAGCGCATCCACACACACCCACCCACACACACACTTACAGTACAGCAGCCTCTGGGTTGAGTGGTTCCATGGTATTAATCTTGTAGAAGACCGTACGTGCATACATCAGCACCTGCCAGATGTGGTTATGGTTCCGTCTGCAGAAGTGAGAGACCCTGTGACTAGCTTAGTTACAGTTACATTTAAAAAATAAATTAATGAATGCTTGCAAATGATGGATGGTCATAGGATGGATGATCATAATTAAGAATAGCTATTAGAAGACTTAATGCCATTTGCAACCCTACAAGGAGCCTGTTGTGCTCGTACAAAAAAAAAAATATATATATATATACACATACATACATACATACATATACACACACACACATATATATATATATATATATATATATATATATAAAAAAAAGACTACCTTTCGGTAATAATGTCTGTTGTAATTGCCCAGTGTAGTTCAAATGCTTTTCTTACTGCTCTGGACTGCTTGCTACCCTGCTTTTCACCGCATTTATTTCTGAAAATAAACGACAGCGTGCCGGCAAACAAGCCATTCTTCTGCCGCACAGAGAAACTTAAAACTGCAGCAGGCATTAAAAATAATACGGCTGAGTTTAACAAATGCTTGGGCGTAAAACGGCTACTGATGCGGTTGAAAAGACTTTTATTTCCTCTGCTTTCCTGCACTGTTCATCACTGACAGGTTTAAACAGGTCTCAGGAACCTGGTCAGGGTTACCAGATTGTTCAGCATTCCTCAAAATAGCATTTTATGGTACTAGCTATGACAACAATTGTTTATAAGTGATGCTTTTCTATTGTCCTGTAGTATTTCAAGTTTCATTAATAATAATAATAATAATAATAATGACAATAAATCATCATTTTGTCGTTAAAATCTTGAGATTTCCCAGTTCTTTTAGAAAAAATCATATACTATGGATAATATTTGCTAGAAAAATCATGCTTCCATCAGCAGTAAACAGTAACGGTTTATTAACCAATGATCAAAATGCATTAGCCTTCTTCACTGACCTCCACTTGGTGAATACTCTCCTCACATCTAGCTCTCCAGAAACAGGGTCCACCAGCGGGTGAAAGACCGGGATATCAAACACCACTCTCTGCCAGAGAAAGGCACAGTCACACATGTTTTACCTCCTAAAAAAGTCCCTAGTTAAAAAGACTCAACTTTCTTTAAAAACTCTGTTCCTCGGCTGCCTTAAGGAAGACACCCAGAAATCCTTATAATGGGGGAAAAAGGCTATGTGTTCTGGAAATATGCCTGTCTATTGCACCTTGGGCTGTTTTGCAAAGTTTAAGATTGTCTTGATTTTTCAATAGCATAGCAATAGAAATAGACAGCATCGCTGTTCAGGCAAAAGGAGAAATACGGTCACTATTCAGTATGAAGTCAATGTAAGCTGCATTTGTGCAGTGAAACTACTGTACTCACAGGACATTCTCCATCTGGGTAGTTATCAGGAATGTACACGGTGAATTTAAAAACGCCGTCCTGATACAAGCCATGGCGAATGAAAATCACACCAAACCACACTGATGAGAGAGAGAGAGAGAGAGAAAGAGAGCGCGAGAGAGAGCGCGAGAGAGAGAGAGAGAGAGAGAGAGAGAGAGAGAGAGCGAGCGAGAGAGAGAGAGAGAGAGAGAGAGAGCTCACTATAAAATAAAATATGTGCTGCCCTGTTTTTGCCCCTTACCCCGCACATGTTAGTGCTTTCCTGCTGTAGTACACCCAATTCTAATGAGTTAATTAGCTGCATCAGGTGTGTTGGGAGAAGGGTAAAAGCTAAAATGTGCCACTGGTGTAGAACAGTACTTCAAGAAAGCCTCATTTTAAAGTGTATATGAATATGGACAAAGGCATACGAAACTACTACTACTATCACCACCACCATTAATACTTTCCACAGTAAGTAATGAATTATGCATAAATTATGTTACATTTAAAAACTGCAACTGGTACTTCCTGAACATTTTTTAAAACATTTTCTTTACTGATACTGCATCTGCCTTGGTGAGATGCTGGTATAAAAAGAATTTCAGCAACACAGTGAAATTCCCCAACAAGCCCTTAGGTGAGCAGTGCAGACATTGTGTACTCTTACTCAAGGCTGATCTGTAGGAGGGCTGAACGTAGATGCCCGGGAGTTTCTGCTTTATCACCAGTGTACTGCAAAACAGACCAAAGTCATCATGTCAGTGTCAACTGAGAGAATATGCTCATCTTACACTAGTTATTGTAACAGCATGGAGCTAATTAATGCATTTTGATCACTGAAGTCTGAAAAAAACTCCACGACACCCCTGAAAGAACTCAAACATCACGTACAACTCAGCAAGCAGGGAATACTCCAGGTAAAAGGGTCCATAGGAGGCGTGTGTGCCGTTGGTGGCTTGAGCGGCAGAAGCTGGTGATGATGGTTTAGTGATGGGCACTGCATTTTTAGGGATGGAGGGCAGCTGCTTCTTCCCAAAGGGAGGTCGAACTGGGCTGGCTTTCTGCTCACCTGGACCACCCTGCTCCTCACTGTCAGATCTCTAAACAAACAAAACAGAGAAGTAAAAAGTTAGAATCTCCAGTGGAAATCTTTGGCCTGCAGCTATACAACTGGTTTCCATATCTGGTGTTGAAGTACCTGCTGTAAAGCGTGCTTTTACAGTTGGCAAAATTTGTGATAATGAATTTGCATCAGTTCCACTGCCACATGACCCATAACGTACCTGTGCTGAATTTGGAAGCCCTTATTGCAGGTGTACCAAGTGCATTGAAACAGGACTAATGCCAAAAGGCACAAACCAAAACATCTTAGTACTATTTTTAATTTGACCCAAAAAAAAAAACAAAAAAAAACCAAACACAACAAACCAAACAAACAGACGACAAGTAATCGAACTGGCTACTATGAGAACATCCAATATAACGCACACGGTTTAAATTCTGGCTGTATTTCAGGAGTACTAGCAAACAATCTGAGACGCACAGTAATTCTCTTTGTCAAGAAAACTGAAGTAGAGCAGAGAAACATCACAGCCAAACAGAGGCACAAATGTCTCAAATTTTTTCAGTATATAACATGAGGCACGTTTACTAGGCAGCAAGTTTCGCAGGAGAAATTTCACTACTGTGGCATTTGTCAGTGTTTAGATTAAGCTAGCATCAAAATTAGCATTTATTAGCTAACCAACCAGCTGCCTTCTGAAATCATTCTCTGAGTGTTTCATATATTGAAGGCCTATTAACTATGACGTTTTCGTTGTTTTCGTGCTGTAGGTGAGAGCTTTGACCATGCTAGGGCCAGTTCTTGTGGTCATCCACAGGGAAGCCACATTTTTCATTATCGCAAAAAGAGGCAAGGATGTTAGTTGAATGTTGGGAGATGAATGTCGCAGAGCACTAAATTAACTTTATTGTTACCAATGATTACAGCACTTTTGTCTGTTTAAGCTACCTTGTTTAGGTATACTAAAGAAGGACATCAGAGATGTAAAAATAGGGATGCCAACTGCATTTCCATTGAAGCTCCCATCACTGGAAGCATAGCCACTGACAGATCAGAGCCTTTCTGCCCAGAGGCACAACAAAACTGGGTTAGTTGCTGATTGGACTGCTCAGTAAGCAAGTTATCGACCATCAGGCAGGACACAAGGATCTGACCTTAAATGATCTTCATGCTCTACAACAACACGCAGGGTATTCTCAAGGTTCTCCCATTTCTGCTGGTTTGGGAGTGGTGTGAAAGTCTGGGTACACTATGCTCATTTTGCTTAAACTGGGAGTTGACTGATAAACTTATTTGGCTCTCCTATCTGAATTGACCTGAAAAACAAGCAGCATCATATTGGACAAGGAAGGGGTTGTACAGTCATATGCAAACGCTTTGGTGCCCCAGCCAAATAACACTTTGCTGAATTTCTACGTTTCACAAAGAACACATTTCTGCGCATTTGAATGCAAAACTACTGTTTATTTGCTGAATTCAACATTCAGTTTGTTCTCTATAGAAGATTGTGTTAACTTATTTTGACAATCAGAATCAGCAGAATTTGTAATTTCACTGGGGGCGTTCAAACTTTTGCATATGACCATATATTTTAAGGTTTAAACTAATCAGCTTAATATCCCTTGTCATTGGACGAAGGTCTGCTGACATCATTCTGGGTCTTATTACACTCAATTAATTACAAGCTAAAGACTTTGTCTGAGTAATACCCTACGTCAAAAACTTCACAAATGATTAATTTCTTTCTTAGGTCAATGACAATCTGTTATCTGGCACCAATAAGACGCTTTTGTGCCGACAGCTGTACAGTAGTCAGTCTGGCTTTGGAGAATTAGGACATGAAGAGCCCTGAGGCGTAACTGAAAACCAAAGGGAATACAGCCAGCTCCCAGAACTACCACACATTCAGCTACTGTAACAGCTCGAAAAGGTGTAACCACATAGTTGGAAGCACCAAACACACAAAGCTAGAGACATTACACTGGAACTTGTTCACCTCTCAGGCTGCTTGCTAATACTCAGTTTCTGTAACCTCCTCTAAGCAGCAACAGAGAAGAACCAAGGTGTGAGGCAGCAGTCATGAGTCAGCAAGTCTACGAGCACTACAGAGAGACTTTAAGCATTACTACTAGACAAACTGAAGCTGTGAACCACACCACACCACACCATGTTAAACACTGGGCACAAGGTGACAGAACCTACACTTTACAATAAACAAAGTTTCCTTAAAAAAAAAAAAAATAAATAAAAAAATATGCACACTGAACAGGTCCATAACCCACATTTTTGTGCATTTTTTCCACTCCTAAGGTCCATGTATGACATTTCTGTGGTTTTAAATACAAAAAATATGACGTTCCAACATCTTAGACTTCTTAGAATTAAACTCCTTAGAATTGAACAGGCTATTTTTGTTATTGTGTCTTTAACTGATATGTAAATGCCCTCTGTTCTGATTGGCTGCCTTGTATTGCTCCTGATTCACAAAACAGTCCAGAACGAAACATTTAATGGGATTTCAACGGGAAAGGGCGGTACTAAACTGCTGTAGGCTAAATAAATGGATGTTAATATGTTGTTTTGCATGACATTATAAAATAATTAACTCAACGTGAGCTGTTACTGCAGCTTGGCTTCCCAAATATGGACTATATGGACTAAGGAATTAAATATTTTCAAACAAAGTTTACATAGCACATCAGTCTTACTTCAAACTGAAATCATAAGTACTATGAGCTGTGACCTCTAGAAAAACATCTTGCTTCATCAACAACTTCAGTGAAGTCACTTGTTAACCAAGTTGTGTATGCACAGCCCTCCTTAGTCAGCAAAGAACTTCAGAGCCACACAGCCTTTGCACATTAAAGGCCACATGGCTTGCAATTCAGCAAACGATGACTGACAGTGGCAATAAATACTCAGAAAGGCCTCTCCTTAGGGGCACTTCAACAAGTGTCAAAGCCTTGTGCAATCAGAAACTTGCAGTTTACCCTAACTATTTTAGAACAGTCAAAAGCTACTGTTTGTGGTACAAGTAAACGTGTGGACCACAGAAATGATGCCCACTCTCACCTTACGACCGGCGTTTGTAGACATGCTCCAAAAAGGGTTCATTACTCATTGAGCCTCTGCAGGGTGTGTGCTTCTATGCCTCTCAATGGCATCCGCAGAATTCACTGTGGGAGAGAGAGAGAGAGTGAGCTGATGAGAGGCCTGACGCCTGGGCAACACAATGTGCAACCTGATGCAGCATGACAGCTGCTGACAATCCAGTCTGCTGATGGTGTCTGTTCTACTCTAACTCAAAGCATACTTTAAACAGCCTACCCAAAAGTGTTAGGCTAAAGCCAAGATTTTCAAACACTGCAAAACAGATAATTGATCTGTACAGCAGCAGTAGTACAACAATAATACTCTCATGTGCCCACACCCCAACCACCCCCTTTATCTAGTACTGCTTCTGACATTATTTGTACAATGTCTGATTTTTAGTTACCTTCGTTCTGTTCTACGTTTACTCTAATAGATTTGTTTCTATTTTTTGTTCAGTTCTTGCTATATTCTGCTGCACTGATGCTGCTTTACTATGTGGTAACTGTCACTTTCTCGTGTTCTGATTAGTGTCAGCTTTGTTCTACCATGCAGGGGTACAGTGCTCATTTCGGAGGAGGGTGCATTAGCTAGCTAGCTGGCTACACATCCGTGTGAGGAAACTTCACCTAGTAAAACATCTAACCAGATGGCAATAAAGAAATACAGACGACTGTGACACTCATCATCGACACAGGACCCCTCCAGCCAGCCAGACAAAGTAATCAACGAATGGGCGAGTCAAAGTTCACTTAGTTATGCATTGTTATTAGCTAACCTAGATGTAAAAAGACGCCAACATCTTAAGCTCGCTAGTAGCTAGCAAGTTGTCGTAGATTGTATTGGGGGTTTGATTTCTCTCAAGAAAAAGTCCTTAGGTCAAGCATAAAATGCTAAGTACAAACGTACAAATGATTGCATTGGTAAGGCATTAATTAACTAATGTCTTTGCCGGACTGACGTTGTAATTAGCCTTCTTCCCAACCTTCAGTTAGCTAAGCGAAGCTAGCTACCGAGTTTTCTTCAGTAGGAATCGCTTAGCTAGGCTAGCTAGCTAGCTAAGGTGTAACCACTTACTTGGAAAAGCCAGACACACAAAACTGGAAGCACACTACTCTGTAACTCGTTCGCTTTTCAGACTGTTAGTCAATACTCAAACATACTTTATCCATTCAGACTGCAGGCGACCTAAATGCTAGTTAGCAGCAAACATGAACAGTTAACTAGCGAAATAATCCATAAATCTGAGTAGCAGGAACCCAAATACTTCAACGCCTCACTAGCGTGCTAATAGGCGGGCCAAAGATCTCGGACAAATTTTATTGGTTGATGAAAGGAGGCGGGCAGCATTTAAGAGAGTTCTTATTGGTTGCAGCATACCGACGTGAGGGAAGAGTCGCGTGTGTTTGGCCAACATACTGTCAATCAAATGTTACGGTACAAACACACTAGATAAAGCCACCGAACTTTTCAGACCAAATATGATTCAGTAATGAATGCCGCATATATATATAAATATAAACTCCTGCGGTTGGAGTGGTGGGATATTTCAGCTCACGCAGAGACAAATAAGGGCAATGAGAAACATAATGACATGCGTTCTGTCTGGATAAAATGACAGGGCTAGCAGCTCAGCTAGCAGGCTAGCTATTGTTTTCGTTTTTGTGGATAATATTACTCAGCCTGAATGTCATTTTAAACCTACACCCCTCTCTCAACGAGCGCCCCAGATGCGCAGCGTTAAGCGCTCATAGACGCATTTTTACTTAACCTTTAACGGAATGATAGGGTCCTTTAATTTCTTACCTCGCTAAATTCCTGAGATATCAGACATTTTTAAAGCACGTAGACTACATTCCTCCCGGTTAGAGCCGTTTCCTTGCTGATCGGTGCCAGCTGTGCTACTTTCCTCTCATTGGTTTGTAGAGGAGGGGCTGAGTCTCTATAGTCCCCGCTCACTGTCAATCATTCGGGATCAGCGGGGATGACTTTGATTGGCTTTTTAAAGGATTTAAAGTGGAATTCCACAATTTTCGCAACGATTCTGCATAATTAATTTGTTAAGATGTAACGGGGGCTAAGCCTGTACTAGGGGGGTCTGGGGATATGGTCCCACAGTAGAATTTGTTTAAAGGTCCTAAAATGTCTGTTAATCGTGAATTTTTAGAGTAGCAACAGCCATGGCGGTTTGGTCAGACTGGCACGCAGCAGATCTGTCTCTTTGTAGTTTGTATAAAGTACAGAGCTAATATGACGTAAACACTATATCCATCCACAGGCACAGATCAAGCAAAGGTACTGAAGTCACGCAATGCTATCTTCTCTCTCTTAGATAAGATGCGGGTCCTATGTATGTTATTCAAATACACAGATTATGGGGATTATAGCCAGCTATACTGTATATGTAGTTTGCCACAAATTCATATTGTAGGTGGGGAGTCACTCTGTAACTACTTACTGTTTCAGTTATGAGTATAATAGATTATAGTCTAAAGTTTATTTTAATTTAATTTTATTTTATTGTATAATTTATTGTTTTATTTTACTGTCTTCAGCTTCAGGGGTTGCCGACTCACATTACTTTGCAGAGCGAGACCCTCCCCAGGTCAGGTATGATTGGCTCACAACTTATGAGTTCTGATGTGATTGGCCGAGCCGGGCGTTCCACTTTTCACTTTATGTTAATAAATCTTCGGTAGCACAGCAGAGGCAGCGCTGCATTAGAGCAGGTTGCGCCCTGCTATGACATAATGAAGAATGAATGAGAATTAACTATGGAGGCTTTAAACTATTATGTTTATTTGGGAAGATGGGGCCAAATAACACAAGGGGTGGCTAAAGAGCCCTAAAACTGGTGTACCGATGTCCATGAGACATCGCAGAGTTGTTTATGTGAAATGTGCTATTCTATAGATACTTACTGAGTCAGAATTATTCACAGTGGTGGTGATAAGAAGCAGGTGTGTGAAGTGTTTAATGGCACTAAAAGCCCACTCACAGAAAGCTCTTACATGAAATGGTTACAAATATATTATGTTGTTAATTTACCACAATTTTACCATTATCAACATTACATATAAAAACTCAGAAGACACAGCAAGTTCACTCGTCATTTTGAAGAGTAAATAAAATGGCTGTATTTGTGCTGTGGTAATCACAATCCCTGGTTTCTATCACTTGACACCTTTCATAGAAACATTTCAGCTAAATCCCTTGATACATTTCTCTAAAATGTGTATATATTCAATATATATCATATTTAAAACAAATTTCTTTTTTTATCACATAAATTAAGTAAATAAATTCAGGTTACAGAGATTACAGATTTTTACTAAAGCAAAACTAATCCAAATTTGACTGTGAATCATGCATGGAAGTATGAAAATTGCATGTAATCAAAAAAGAAATTCATCTAAAGTATATCAATACAAAATTTCTTCACTTTAGCTCAATCAGAACATGTTCTGTGGCATTTTTACTTATCATGCTAAATTTTGTTGTTAGACATGAATGCATTAATCATACTTACATTTGTTTTATTTTCATCACCTTGTTCTCAAGATACACTGAAAAAAAGTGCTTTGAATTTGTTGTAAATGTGTGCATAATTTCTGCACAGATATCCGACTGCAAAACAATACTCATCTTTCAGATTACTTCATTTTGTTCGTTGATGTAACGTTGATTTAATATATCAAACAATCAGCCTATTTGACCAACACTTTCTCATGATTCATATTGATTCCTTCCATTCAGGAATATTTATTCCCCTTCAATCTCATTAAGGCAGAGAGAAGATTCTGACACTTTCCACATTAACATCAGGCAAAACAGATGAGCTAAAAGTGATAGAGAAGTTTACTGAAGCAAGAGAGAAAGGTTTTAAGAAGCATGGAAAATTTGAGTTGTGAGTTCAGGCCCCACTCAAACCAGCGCAAATGGAGAGCCATGTATATGTCTAAGCTAGAGAAAGAGATACTTTTACAAAAAGGGATACTCCTCCCTTTATCTGCCTTAACTTTTTGATGAAAAGAAGGCCTATAATCTAAAACACTCATCATCTCCAAACCACAGCATACTGTGTTATTTTGCCACAATATGTTAACACAAACTACATTGTGCTTAAGTAGCTGCATAATTGTTTTTAAAATGTGTGTTAAAATGTGTTTTTTAAAACTTTGCACAAGGGGTCGACTAATATTTCCAAGCCACTAACTAAAATACTTCATTGTGGAACACTCTTTTGTTGTGTGATACAATGGATGCTACTACCCATTCAAAAAAGCACCCGACTAATAAAAATATTTTGCTCAGTGTGTTAATATTTTGCATATTGTCTTATGAATTTCAGAAACTAATTCAAACAATTTTGGTAAAGATTTAGATTTAGATTTTGGTAAAGATGGTCTGAAATCTGTAGTGTTACATCTGCGTGCAAAAACTTTGATGTCTATTTTTCTACCTCATATGCATAAAAGTGGGCATTAAAATACTTAACAGTAACAATGTGAACAAACTTAAATACTTGTTCATTTTCACACTTCTCCAAAACAATGCTGACCTCTGGTGTCCTCATTTAGAGGAAGGACACTCCCTGTTCTGTATCTGACCTCTACACTGTGTGCACTGTAGATAATACTACAAGCTGCGTGTGAAATGTAGATAGCACTTAATGTTAATAACATCAAGTTATTTTCAGAATTTCAAGAAGACTGGCTTTGTGAAATTGGTTTTGATGAGCAGTGTTCACTGAAACTGGCATTAGACTCAAATATAGCAGTACGTGCAGCCTGAGACTATGGACAAGGCTGGACAGGACGAGCTGTTAAAGATGAGATGAGAAAAACATTTTGTTGATTATAAAACTTCTCTTCTGTTCTGTGGGCTTGAAACATCCCATAAATTGCAAGGGGGGAACAGTGCAGTAATGGTAACTTGATTGATTATGCGAATTAAACTATTTTGTTGTTTATAATGTTCTCCAATACATTATAAGCCACAATCACTTATGATTTTCTTACTGCACAGCTACTGTTTATGTACACATAGCTTTCGCTCAGTGTAATTTTAAGTTGAATTTATGTTTATATACTATATGGACAAAAGCATTGGGACACCTACAGGAGCTTTTATGACATCCCATTCTAAATGGTCAGGGCACTGTGCGGGCCAGTCAAGTTCTTCCACATCAAACTCACCCAGCCATGCCTTTATGGACCTTGCTTTGTGCACTGGGACACAGTCATACTGGATCAGAAAAGGGTCTTCCCCAAACTGTTCCCACAAAGTGGAAGCATATAATTGTCCAAAATGTCTTGGTCTGCTGAAACATTAAGATTTCCCTTCACTGGAACTAAGAGGCCTAGGCCCACCCCTGAAAAACAACAACCCATCGAATTATCCCTCCTCCACCAAACCTTATAGTTGGCACAATGCAGTCAGGCAGGTAACGTTCTCCTGGCATTCTCCAAATCCAGACTCATCCATTAGACTGTCAGATAAAGAAGTGTGATTTGTCACTCCACAGAATACGTTTCTACTGCTCCAGAATCCAGTGGCGACAGGTTTTACACCACCCCATTGGACGTTTGGCATTATGCTTGGTGATGTAGGGCTTGCATGCAACTGCTCGGCCATGGAAACCCATGCCATGAAGCGCCCGGCACAGTATTTGTGCTGATGTTAATGCCAGAGGAAGTTTGGATCTCTGCAGTTATTGAATCAGCAGAGCGACTTTTATTCACTATGTGCCTCAGCACGTAACTTTACGTGACACTTCATGGCTGAGTTGCTGTGGTTCCTAAACACTTCCACTTTTCCACTTGTGCACTTTTCCATTTATTGGTTTATATCACAGATTTTGTGCATGTACATTGTGTGACCAAAAGAGCAAAAACAACCTACTTGGAAAGAAAACATGCCCTCCGTTTCAATACTGGATTCAACAAGTACTCGTCCCATTGGCCTTAACATTTCCCCTCAGGGGCAACCCCAGCGCCATCTTAAGGGCTTTTCCACAAGTTCCACAGTTGATAGTGGAATATCTAGGAGGGAAGAAATTTCACGAACTGACTTGTTGCAGCGGAGGCATCCAATTACAGTACCATGCTTGAATTCAGTGAGCTCGTTAGAACGAACCATTCTTTCACAAATGTTTGTAAAGACAGACTGCATGGCTGGGTGCTTGATTTTATACATCTGTGGCAATGAGACTGAATGAAACATGAATTCAAAGATTAAGAGGTGTATCCCAATACTTTGGTCTATATAGTGTATGTGATTCTCCATTTTATGTAAATGTAATTATTTCAAACAACTGTGTATCCACCGCTCATTAACTAACGTACACTAATTAGCGATCATTTTATCAACAACTTTAAATTAAACATCTCATATCTTTAGCGGGCTGCTCAACAGCACCATTACACACATGGATGAACACACACACACACCTTGTTACCGACATTCCTCTTTTCTCATGATAAAGATATAACATCACTATTGCACTCCTATAAATATCTGTGAGTCTTGTTAAAAGTCACGTGACTGTGCGGTGGAGGAACACACAGGCCTTTTGTCTACAGCTGTGCATTGCTCTCTGCAGCTCTTTGGCTGCAAGTAACGGGCTCCTCCCGTTTTATAAGGCCATGTAGAGGATAAATATGTCCATGATTAATTAAAAATACACGTTTGAAAATGTCAGTCTTTGCTTAATACTGATGAGCCTTTTATTTCATTTAAACGCAGTCAAAAGTAGTACATATATATCAGGGGAGCTCAAAGTTTTTGTCTCGGTCACACAAAGTGCAATATTTATGGTGGGATGAGGGCCAAAAAGACAAAAGAGCATACAAATAAAGAACGTAGGTAGAAGTAGGTTTCAGAGGATTTAAAGAATATTTCATAGCATTAGATTATGGTGTGGGGTTAGGGTACCTTTCTGGCAGGTTGCCAAATGAAAAGTCATCTTGGGCCAAAGTTGGGCAGCCCTGATTAAAATGTTTTCAAAATTATTTGTAATCAATGATATCACAATTATTTTGGCATAACCTGCATAAATGCTCAAATGTACAGGACTGTGATTGACTACATAATCAGATTTTACATGGTTGTGCAGTTTAATGTTTTGATTTTTATTTCTTACTGTGTGGTTTTTTGTTCGTTCATGTTAGCATGCATTCTGGGGCTCTACTCAGTCATTTAGCCTCAGCCTTGAGTTGCAAAGTAAAGAGTTACTTTAAACGAGCAGCTCAATTGGCTGGTAGACGTTTAAACGCCTAATTTGAAAAAAAAACATTCAAATGTTGGAATCCATGAAAATGTAGTAATTAACTCCCATTTTTTTCACAAGTACTTCACTGTGTGCATGTTAAAGGGGTAATGTAGATACATAATATTACCTTATTTTCAATCAGTAGTGTATTGCTGATTGTCTCAGTATGTCTGCAGGAAAAACAAAATACCATTTATAGTCACGTTATTATGTGCCAGACAGGAAAGTCAGAAAAATGTGTATTTTATCGCATAGTACTGCACGAGTCGCTGAGTTTTATGTTGGAAATATTTATATGAGCTAAAGATAGATTTGGATCATGCTGTGTTAGGGTGGGATTTATACAAATATGATTCTGTAGTCATGGTTTTAGCTCAATGACTGGTGAAATCTCCTGGCCCAAGACAACTTAAAAGGCCCATATTCTGCATTTGTCTTGTATTTTAGACATTTGGTTTTACGTACCATGGACCATTTTTTAACCTCTCTTTAGCCTGTTTTTGTTACTGTGCCGTTAAGACTGACATATGTAAATGACATCTGTTTTAATTGGTTGCATTGTATTGTGCCTTGTTCAAAAAGCAGTTCAGGCTTAACACTCTTTATAACAAACTTGCATTGGACGGATGTGCAATGGATAGATGGATATATGTAAATGCATTTTTGTGACATCACAAAACAATGAATCCAAAAGAGCTCTGCTTCCATATACAGACCACATAGACTGCAGAGTGACTGATACATTTTAAGCCATTAAAAGTGTTCACATACTACATCAAACTCTTTTATTAGAAAAATAAAGCAAAGTAAGATGCATGTGGGGAAAAAATGAATCAGACACCAGTGATGTCTACACATCTTGCAGAAACCCTGTTAAGTGCAATCTGTTGCTGCAAGCTGACACAACCAGTGGCTGGATTTCAACAGTAAATACCAAACACTACTGTACTTAAATTGAATTACATTTAAAATCAGTCCTGTTAAAGATAGAAATAATTTCTGTATTTGCCTGTTACACATTGTACTATGTTACACCACTAGAGGTCATCATTATACCACAACAAACTCTCTCATTAATAAGTTTTAAAACCGTGAACATAAAACATTTATTTTTGATGAATAAGCAAAGGGAATTTACTTTGTAAATTGCGCTGTATTTCCAGTGCTTAAGGTTATTCATTCATACTATTGTACTTGAAAAACAAGGCCTTCATATTTTCATCCTCTTTTGGTGCCATAAGCCCGGACTATAGCACAAGCCTTATTAGTAGTAGTGATGAAAGAACAACAGATATGATGCATGCTAGGTTTGTTGCAATGTGAGTAGGCAACATCTGAAATTACAAACCAAAATAGTTGACACACTAAAAATGCTCACACAAAAAGTATATTTGAAAAGCTGACTGGCTTGCACTTGCACCATTTGACATCTCTGCATTACATCATAACAGAAACACAAATCTGCTTACACTGTAACAGCAAGTCCTTTCAAAATAAAGCAGAAATGAAATATTTTGAGAATCAGCAATCATAAGGTCCAAGCACTATTTCGCACAGTCTCAACAACGCAGGTTTCTGAGTACATGGGTCTGCAATCAACGTAACAAATAATAAATCAAATTGCCTGACTGCCTGTACAATTAGTGTTGCTCTAGTTTAACCAGGAGATACTCTAAATGATGTTGCAGACCATTGTGTTCAAAGTTATGGAGAATGATTTGCTTGTGACTCCACAAGACCAATTTTTCAAGAACAATTGTGAGATAATTAGTTTTTGATGAAAGGGATTAAGTTGTATCAACAGTCGTGTATAACAGAGTAGTTTGTAGCTTAAAGCCCAGCTAATCGAATGACATGGTTTTGAAATGCTAAGCATTTTAAATGAGTTCATTTCTATAGCTTTGTCCATCATTTTTGGGTTTCGAAAGGGAAATGAGTCAGGGCTCAACGATTTCTGGGCAAGTTCTGCTGCTGAAGTCGACACTGATGTTTGCTTGATCCCTCATCCCTCCGAGGGCTGATCTTACATGCTTCACTTGAGCACATTAAGTAATGGAACAGCCCTTAAGATGGCACTGGGGAATCCCCTGAGGGGAAATGATGAGGCCAATGGGACGAGTACTTGGTGAAACCCATACTGAAATAGAGGGCATGTTTTCTTTCCAAGTAGGTTATTCTTGCTCTTCTGGTCACACAATATACATGAACAAAATCTGTGCTATGAACCAATAAATGGCCACCGTGTTTTACCAACATTCTCCTCTCTTGTAAAATGGACAAGGCTGATCTTGGGTAGTGCTTACATGAGCAGGGTCCTCACCAATCACAAGGCTGATGCATGGGCATCAGAGCATTAGGGCGATGCCCAGACAGTTCTCAGAAAAAAAGCCATGTTTTTTTTTAATTCAGACTTTACTGGATGTATAACACTCAATTTTAGTATCATACAAAAGCTTTTCATAATTTACACTGTGTTCTATTGGAACATAAGCAATGCTGGGCTGCTGTGCTAAATGTCTGCATTTCATTTATTTTACTACATTTCTAAATCTATACAAATAAATATTACAATTCTCTGTAATGCAAATTCAGTCCTAGTTTTTGTATTTTGCGAATGAGTTTATGTATCGGCAACAGCAGATATGTACATGAAAACTAAGATTTCCTCATCGGTGCATTCCTACAAAACAATTACAGATGACTAGCCAACTTGCATTTTGAAAACTTCTCTATTTGTCATAGAAAATGAACACTTCTCTAAGTTGTCATTTCATTTCAAAAAGCTAAAGGAAAACACAGCAAATAAAAACTTAAAGCAGTTAGAATTTCTATTTAACAAGAATTCCCACTTAACATTGTCTTCTAGGGTGAACAGATGCTAGCAAGAATGAATGGGGACCTAAAGAGCTTTTGTGCAAAATTGTAATTTGTAAAATGTTCCTTTTATGCCTTCCTTTTAATAAACAGAATAAATAAGAATACATCATTGCTGGTATCCTACAACACAGAATCCGCTGTAAGATATGAAGTTCTTTTTTTTTTTAACAAACTTATCATTTCCTAAAATTAAATGCTCTTCCGTGATAAACCTGAAAAACATTTAACATTTCCAACCAGAATTTAGCTAATTTTCCAATTAGCTAAATTCACTCCTATTCATTGAGAACCCTCTCAAGATTTCAGTGATGTTTTTGGTATAAAGGAATGAATAGGAAGTGGGCAGGCTCCTCATGAATTGGCTCTGGTAGAGGGTTCAGTTTTGCTGGCCAATGTTAGGACAATCAAACATGCCTGGCTGACTGGCCAACACCAGAGTAATCTTTAAAAACCCTCATGCAAGCTAGCACATATATGCAGTATGCAAATATTTTGACTGGGTGAGCATCTAAGAAGCATTCAAGTGTCAAAGAAATGGTTATTAGAATGTTAATGCCCTCTTTTGACAAACACGCACCGAAGTTTACCTCAAAAATCACTATCAAGTCAACGTCAATTTTAACAATTTAAAGATTTTTTTTCCTTCCATAACATGGCATATTTCTATCAAGACTTGTCTGCTCTGGATTGGTTGGTGCATGAAGGCCATCTTCTTTCCAAATGACAATACATTAACTTAATTATTGAAATTCAGGCTTTCAGGAGGATTGGGGGAAAAAAAAAAATCATAGGGCTAGTTTGCAATATGTTTAAAACATTATGCAAATTTACCCAAAATGCAGAAGTGCATGTTCCTTGAGGCGTTATTTTGTTGAGAAATTTGACTTAAGGCCTTTGCACAAATTACAGCTGAAAAACTTGCACAAATTCTAAACAAAACTTGCACAACGCCATTCTGACACTGCTGTTACATCAAACCAAACTGCATTTTTTGCCTTTTTGTAGGCCCATTTAAACTTGCCAGTTAAAAAACAAGAAAACACCTGCTGTGCCTATACATGATCTACAGATAACAATGGCTACTGATGGAACTTCTGAACAACCTGGCAACCCAAATGGCAGATTTTTTTTTTTTAAATCTATTGCTGCCAATTTCTAGTGTAGACCATACTTCTTTCTACCAGATGGGTCCAAAGATGACTCTCCCTATTTCTGTATTTGCAAATGAAGACAATTGCTAACTTGCCTTCACTGGAACTACCATCATTTTCTACTTTCTGAAGGATACTGTTTTTTTTTGATGACGGATGCCCTAGTCTCACGGGGCAAAATGTGATTCATAATGAGAAGGTCTTGGAACAACCATGATAAATTTCGGGCTAAATGTGGTTGGGAACGTACACTTATTTGGGCTGGAACAGACTGAGTGGGGCGTTTTTAAATCAATCCAACTCCTTGTGAAGGTGGAGCTGAAAGTGTGTTGATAATGCGTTCAACATTGTCTAATGGACAGCAAAGCCTGGTTTTGGCTCATGGATGTAATGCAAGTTATCCTAAACTTAAACATTACCTCTTGCGAGAAAAACACAGTTCCATTAGCTACAGATTTAGCTAGCTTGTTATTATTGTATACAGGACGTTTAAAGAGCACAGACTAGAGGAATTTGTCCCCTGATGTGTATTCTTGTTATGAGATCACGTCAGCCCTGTGAGACTACTAGGACGTCTGCACATCACATGCGTATTAATTACACCAAAAACAATTATCCGATTTTGTATGCAATGGCCTTTACAGTTCAAGCAATGTAGACCAAAGATAATATGTGGCACTACAGTGGCATTACCAGGCCAATCGTTGTCAGGTCACTTCATTTCATGTGGGGTGGATACTGCACCTTTAGAGCTTTGCAGTTTAAACAGTCTCTGCCCAGCAGTTAAGTGGAAAATCAGATGAATAAGGAAATGTCCTAAAACAAAAGCGTTCATGTACTATCAGCTTAGGTCACTAAAAAAACAGCAAGATGACTTTGGCAAGCCAAATAACTACAGATAACAGGTAATTCTGAACAGGTTTGTAAAAAGAACTATAGACAATAACACCTGGTCACTTAATATGGGATCATAAAAACAACTATATACAATTAACAATATACAATTATACAAAGTGGCACTGAGGCCTAGGCATGATCAGAGGACGAGGAGCAGCTGGTGGGCACTAAGAGCATCCGCACCTCTCCATGGGCAGAGGGGTTAGGGGCTACAACAGGCATACAGAAAACTAGCATTGGTTTTACATTGTGCCACATACTATGCAAAGCAGTACGGCCCTGAGCATCACTGTCTGTCTTCTGGCTGACCATTTTCATGATCAGGCACTGATGTCTTGCCTGCTCTTCCTGCAGCGAGCCGATGCCTCCCAAGTTTGGCCTTCTGTCGGGCCACTGACGAGGTCTGTGTACGCCTCCGTAAGGGTTTAGCCCTTTTTGTCATTAATGTCATACAGCTGTAGCAGCCAAATGCATGCATGGCTGATGCTAGCTTCGCTGGGCTGTGTTGGACCTTTTCGATTCCCTTTATCAAGTCGTGTGCAGCAGGCCATAAACTCGAGTCTTTCTCTACAAGCTCACATAAATCGGCTAAACTGGATTTTAACTTGTCCACAGGGTTGGCAGCCTCTGCACCTGAAAATAAAAACACCATATCAGAGACATTCTTTGTTTTAAAATATTTGCTTAAACATGTTTCATTTATATTCAAATAAGTCTAAGAATACTTTGATATAAGGAAACATGATTTTTCATTCAATATGACATTTGCTCCTTATCTTATTATCATTATTATTATTATTATTGTCTTAGAATGCCGACCTTCTGCTGCCTTGGTCACCTCCTGCTCCATCACACATGTCTGCGTAGAATCATCTTCCTCGGGTTGGGAGGTGTCTACTGGGTCTGGGTTGGGAGGAATGGTGGAGGGTGGACTCACAGACACAGTGGTCAGTTTGGTGCACTGGTCACCGCACTGGTTGTTGTACATGTCAATCTGCCTCTCCAAAGCCTCTGCCATTCCTGCCCCTTCACAAGCTGCAAAATCCTGTTTAGAAACTTGGTGGTACAATCTGAAAAAAAGGCAGTAATATTTGGTATACCCCATTTATCCAGCAGGGGATATCTAACTCAGACCATCAAGGAAAGAGGTACAGCTATCGACATGTTAATGTATGATCAGATGTTTTAATAATAGTTTAGGCGTGTCAAATTGGGTTCCTTCTGGGCCACAGCTCTGCAGGGATTAGCCTTTTCCCAATTCTAAGACTCAGAATTCAACTCAGAATTCAACTCACGAAGGCCTTGCTAATTAGCTGGATGCGTTGAATCGGGTGTGTTTAAAAGGCAGACTGCTAAATTCTGCAGAGCTGTGGTGCTGGATGGAACCCAGTCTGGCACCTCTGCTTTACATTAAGCACCTGCTAATGAATTCAGTAGTACATAATGTATCATCAGTAGAGATGTATCAGTACTGATACTGCTATCAGGTATCAGTCCAATACCACACTCATTTACTCGTACTTGCACTTGTAGAACATGCACCTATACCAACATCCGATACCAGCCGATACCATGTGACGTAAGCCCAGTGTATGGGTGGCGACACATAGGCTAGCAAAATGGAGGCAAAAAAGTTGACATTTATTACCAAAGTCAGTATATGCGACTTTACTCTATTTGACTGAACAGATTTGCAAGGTCTAAATGTTAAAACAGTGATTTTTATAAAACTGTGCAACACCTGCTTTTAGCTTCAGTACAGAGTGTTAGCAAAGCCGCTCAATTTATTTGCGTGTTTTCTCTGTACTCGGTGCGCAGCATGTTGTTTTGAATCAAACAGCTTTATTGATAATTTTTCATAGACAGAGCTGTCTGTAGGGGCTGCGTTTTACATAGCATGTCAGTTGGATCGAGCACTTTTTGTACAGTGTGAGCATGTAAGCTTTTTTGTACATGATCTATTTAAACATTTGGTCACCAAAGCACAACCAGACAAACATAAGAAAGAGTTAAAAAGATAATAAAATAAATAAACTGGGATGTGATTCCTGCTGTCACTGTGCTACAATAACAATACAATGATGTAGCATAGTTAGCCAATGCACATCATTTAAAATAATTTAGGCTAAATTCACATTACATACCTCATTGCTTAAAACTGATTTTTTGCTCAAATCCAATCCCTCTGACATGGTGCTTCACACTCGTTTAGGTAAGTGATGCAAATCTATCATTAATGTGAATGAACCGGCATCCTGAAATGACCCGTATGCGCACATCCTACTCAATAACGTCGCGTGAATGAATCACGTGCATCATGTGCATCATCAGCAAACAAACTACCGAGCAGAATGAGCCTTCGCTGCAAAGATAATTAACTCTGATCAGCTCTCAGCTGCTCATTATTAGAGTGGGACGAAGGCGAAAAAGGTGAGACGTGTTGCTTTTTCACTGTTCACAGGCTTTAACTTCTGTTCGGCACTGCTGCCATGGTAACGCTGAATGATGCAGTGGGAAATAATCAGTAACCAAAAAAATGGGGGAGGGGGACTAACATTCAAAACACTGACATCTATTTGTTGTCTCATTTGCTTTTATAGAACCAATGAAAACTCACTGGTTTCCAAAATTAAAACTCAAAAATAGGCTTCTGGGAGGAGGGGGAGGGACTTACACTTGAAAATGAATTACTGGGTTTTTTTATCTGAAGTCACTTAAAAACTGTAGGGGTTGTGATTTTTGAGGCTTATTTTGTTAGAAGGTTTGCGGGTCAGGCAAAGAAAAAAAATGTTTTTACATTTTTTATTTATATGATCCAAACTAGAGACGCACTGATACTGTTTTTTTTTCAGACCAAGTACGAGTACATTTTTTTTTGTACTCGCCGACACAGACTCTGATACCATACTGGTCACACTTCTCTGTGTGAGCAGAGCTTCACTCACTGCCAGCTTTAGCTGTTTGTTAATTAGCGCGGCAGTGTACACTCGGCTTACGTCACACGGTAACAGCTGGTATTAGAATGTTAGTGTCAATGAATTTATAGGTAGCGAGTACATCAGCGCGGTATCATACCAGTATCGGCACTGATGCATCTCTAACCCAAATAAATCGGTGTAGTACTTAAAAAGAGCTCTATAAAAAACACAAAACATTAACACATATAGAAATAATATTTTAACATCAAAAATCAAATCTTGATCTCAGAATCAAAAATCATATCAAAAAAGTACGGAAAATAAAGTCAAATCAGAGCGATTTGATGTGAAGTGCTCAGTTCTAAATAAACTTACAGAGTCAGGACTGTTCACAGCGGTGGTAATAGGAACCAGACATCTAAACCCTTTAATGACAGTTTTATGATGCCTTATTTACAATAAAGTTTGGTCTAAAACTAAATAGTACCCAAAGAAATGTATTTGATTTTTTCAGATTTAGCACTATTTTACTATCATCATTATTACATACAAAAACTCAGAAGACACATGTAGGTTCACTGGTCATTTTGGTACTAAGTTGAACGGCTATATTTACTTACATTAGGACCCCTAGTTCCCATTACCAGCAATGTAAAGCTATCTAAGTTGGTAAGTTTCTCTACAATGCAGTATTTCAAATCAAACCACTCTGAACGACTTTGTTTACATCTCAACAATTAATTTAGGAATACTGAAATATCACAATCTTCCTTCAAAACACAACAAGACACATTCAGGACCAAAATGAATACACAATGCCAGACCTCAGGTTTGCACTCTCAAGTTGGGCAGTTTTCTTGTGATATATTAATGCATAATTTTATGCTTGTTCTAGGCAACAAATTAATCAGATAGATATTACTATTACTAATTTTTAAGATAAAGTGATAACTGTTTCTAACTGTTCAATATTCACCTGTAGCAGAACTGAAGATCAGGACAGATGGATCGATCAGCTGATGCATTTGGATACTTATCTCCATGTTCAAGCTGGAGATCATATTTTAAAACATCCAGAGCTGTTGATGGTGAATGACCTGCTTCAAAAAGCTTTTTCAGCTTTTGTTTGGCCTCTTCTCCAACATCCTTGTATCGTAAGGCATCCCCTATGTGTATGTTATGATTGTGCTCATTGGTAATGTGCACTATTGTCGGCAAGCTCGGCATGTGAGGATCTGTGCTTCTGTGTAGAGAAAGGGGGAAAAAAGAGCTCTTTTAAATAGGAGATATAGGCTCAGATAGGCTCAGAAAAGAGTATGCTTTCACCCAGTAGCATTATTTTAGGTTTGTTACGGGAATACTCACCGACACTGCCTGCCACTGCTTGCTTGAGGGCGCTGGAGAGTTACGGCCATCTTTGCAGGGCAGTTTGTGTTTTTTGTCCGTCGTCCAGAACCTTCAGCACTCTTCCTTGGTTTTGTGTTGTGGTGGCATCTATAATCCACCTAATTATATATTTTTTTATTTTTATTATTAAGATCATTTCTACAAAGCTCTGTAACAAATTCTGTTATCAGATAGAAAACAGATAGGTAAAAACAACCTACAATATCATGAGCAAATACCTTATAGCTTGTCCTAACAGCAAGCGAGCATTGCAATGCGGCACTGCATCGTACTGCGAAGTCTTCAGGACGTTTACACTGAAAACGTCAAGTCTGTACATCAAGTCAAAATGTAAAACTAGGGACTCATCAGTTAAAAGCTTGAGACTTCAAGCCCCAAAGTTTGGACAACTACCAAAACAAAAAAAGTTTACCTATATCTTTAAATTAGGACATTTTAGCTACATATATTACAATTATGTAATTCAGTAGTGTAGAGCATGGATGTCAAGGTACTCGAGTTTGAGGTGCCAGTATTTGTAATCACTATTTGGCTACTCACTGCATCTCATCATGGGAAGACAAAAAGTTAGTGAAACACCAATGTTTTAGCAGAACTGTAAAAATGTAATGTTTTGCTCATATATGTAAGTATGTTACGTGACTAAGAAAACAGTGATAGCGCTGCTTATATCTCTAAACAGGCTACAGGCTAATGTTAGCTAGGTCCAAAAACAGTTAAAATATATCTCTCTGACAAACTAACTTGTTAGCACATCGTCCATTGAAAAAGAAAATAAGCCTTGTAGATGATGACGAGTCTCCACCCAGTGTTAATAGGTAGGTGTACTTTTAGCTCATTAGCTTGTCTGAGGCAGTCTCTTGTGTCAAATGCAAAATCTTTTCCTTGGCTAGTTTTGAATAATAACATAATTTGAAATGTATTTGTCTGTGTGATGCTACTTTTGTGCAAAACCAGTGCTATCTGATATTTACTAGGGACATGCATTCTGACTAATTTTGATATGTGAGTATCCTTTAGAGTTCATGAACGGATATCCAGTTGACTGTGGAGAAGGGGGGAATAAATTCACAAAAAAAGAAAATGCGATTAAAATTCATTTAGAGCTTATATTTTTAGGTGACAACACTGGTTTTGCACAAAAGTAGCATCACACAGACTGGGCATCAGCCAAAAACAGTATGTTGCATTGCTCTCTGATGTTTGTACTCTTTGTCGCTCGCTTGCTGTTAGAACAAGGTCTACGTATAATTACACTTCCAGCACCCATTTATCATTACAATGCACGGTAATGAACAGTGCCTACCTTAAAAAGAACTCTTTGCCCCTTAGGTGGTCTAGTTCTGTCAATCCTCCAAGTGATGGGCAAGTCTTTAACAAATTGCTGAATTTCTTCAATAGTAGACAGAGACATTCTAATGGTGGTGGCAAAATCTATGTGATCCTGTGTCTGCCGTATGGCTTTGTAATCACAGATGTGATATTCATGATGACTCGGAAGCCAGTCCTAATGGAAATAGTTGTTAGGGACACAATTAAATTAAACACTCCTTCAGTCTCCTTCAGTCAATATAAAATAATATAATCATATATACCAGGGATGCATTGATACCGTTTTTCTCAGACGGAGTACAAGTACATGTTCTTTAGTACACAGCGATACTGATTTTGATTAGTCTAAATGATTATACATGACGTAGCTTATATATATATATATATTGAGCTGTAGTTGAACATCCTCTAAAGCCAGACATGCACTGTGCAATTTAAGAAACCCTGTTCTTTGGTGACTCACACTGTACACTTGAACAGACATACAGAAAAAGCCTACCATTTATATATGCACACAACGTACGTGTCTCCAACCACATTGGGTAAGTGATTGGATTTTTTGAGAGTATTTAAATATGGGAATGTGCCAAGGTGAAATGTTTAAAGTGACCAGTGACTTTCTGACTGCCACAGTTCAGCAATATTTCCATGTGTGTGCAGACCCTACTTCACTGCCAGCTCGAGTCGTTTGTTCACTAACACAGCAGTGTACACTAAGCTTGTCACATGGTATGAAGTGTCACTGGATGTTGGTATCAGCGCATGAGAGTGTGAGTACAAGTCAATGAGCATATTATCGGACCGATACCCAATACCAATATTGGTATCAATGCTTCCCTAATATACACTCTTAAATATGGTCTTACTTTTAATGCTGGGTACTGTGAGATGTTAATCTCTGCAGTGACACAGTGAAAACGCTCCTTATTTGACAAACGGGGTTTGAGTTTTCTTGTACAGGCTTTTGCAGGTTCCGCCATCCTGTGGAGAATTTACATAAGAGATTTAATCCAAGCATGGCACAGACATTTAAAACATACAAAGACAAAGATAGAAATCTGTGCTTGACAGATTTTTATTGAACAACTTCTTTACCCAATAAAGCAGTTTCCATAAGCTCCAATCCTCTGTGAGGTTTCTTATCCACAAGACACTAAAGACTCTTGCAACAAGACCTGTCAGTTTACCTTGTCAGTAATCTTGGGCTGGGGCATTTGTTCAGCTGCTTCATTTCAATATATTTCTGTTTTGTACAATAACCTTTTTGCCAAGGAGTACTGGTGCACCAATTTAAAAAATACAAGACCACTATGAACATTCTATGAGCACAAACTTGACAAGCTTGACAAGTACATAATCAACTGGCCAATACAAGTTAGAGTATTCAGTTTTGTGTTGGAGTTACAGGACTAATGTAGCTAAAAAGTAATCATTTTAGTCAACATGGACTTCTATTACATAATCCCTAAAGACATGACAGCAAAACTAAAGAAGCAAACTTTAGATCTTAGCCAATCCACTACACTTGGGATAAAGGAAAAATTGTGCACATCTGATTTTTCACTGAACCATGCCTCCAACACACTCACAAAATGATAGGACACTCAGGTCTAAATATGTTCTGCTCTGGTGCCCCAGAATCCAAATTCTACTCACATTTTTTAAAACTTTAAAGAACAAATGCAAACATTATGCTGACATTTGAGGAGCTTGAACGTCTTACAAGAGAATAACATCAACAAACATTTCCATAGACGGTGTACATAGCAATGAGACTCAATTCCATCGCCAACGTATGTCGTGTTAAAAACATAAGCATAAGATATAATATTTTAGACTCATTTTCTGTTACGAGAAATAGGATTATTTTACCCCGCTTATTTTATGCAGCTCGGGGTGTTGACCAATCAGAACGCTGCTAACCATCAGCCTGCTAACTACCGTCACTAAACATAACGGAGGCGGTACCTGATAATTTCACCACATAAAACACGGCAATCTTTCCAAATTCTATACCAACAAAAAAATCAGACTCACTATTCAGGTATCTTCAATTATTTTCACGAGTTGAGTTCTCTAGCTATCTATCGCCACCTTCGACACAGGCTCAATCTCAAATGGCTCCCTAAACCCTAATTAGTGCACTATGTCGGTCATTAAATAATGGCTTTTACACCCACGTAGTGCATTTTATGTCTAACAGAAGGCCATATTTACTCAGCCATAAGCTACTAGACGCCGTGTCTAACATTTAGCGCCCATGACTGACCCTATGCACTATGAAGGGGGTAGGGAGCAATTTGAGATTCAGCCTCAGTCTTGCTAGCTCGCAAGCTAATTAAAATGTAGCCTCTTGCTACTCAGGTTAGTTTAGCTGACGTTTTCTCTAGTTAATGTCTCAGTGTACGTCTAAGTCCTAACACACCCAAGCTACGTTAATGAAGCCTTTGTGTAAGATATGACAACTTTGCTTTAGTTTGCCATTTTCCACAATGCTGCTAGCAACGTAACGCTACCTTACAGTACCAAACAGTTAGCATTAGCATCTTAGCATGCTCTCGTTAAAGACACTAACTAGTTAGCTAGCTTGAAAAGGATACGGTGTTAGCGGGGGGGTCATGACACTAGGATTAGTAACCAGCTGCTACGTCAATCCAAACCATAGCTGGCAATCTCCCCGAGGCTTTTCTGACATACTGCTGTTAACGTTACCTCAATGCCAAAACTAACTTAGTACAAAAGACGAAGCTGAAGTCAGCTTTTTTTCGAGTTTTCCCGTTCCACCTTAAATGGTGAAGCAGTTAGAGCCTCGGTGCAGCCTCAGGCGCCAGAATGTACCGGCTGCACCATTTAAGGTGGAACTGGAATATTCGAACAAGAAGCTGAAGAATAAGAAGTTGACTTCAGTCTCCGGTACAAAAGTCGGACTGGTTAAGTCAACGTTACAGTATTTCCCAACTCGAGCGCTTAAGGCCCATCCTGTGGCTCGGATCCCAGCTTTCTCGGTACCTGATGATACCATTAGCAGCTGATCTGCTCTTTATACGTCGAATCAAGCGTGTTTAGAGCGAAAGAACACAAACCTGTGCTGCAGAACTGAACAGCTGCTCTGGTAATTTTGCTGAACTGAAACGCAGCTTCGACCAGGACAGTAACGCTAACTTAACTAACTAACTCAGCCAACTCTGTGGTGGTTTCACGAATATTATTATGCTAGCTAGTTAGCCTAGCTGCACAACTGTCGTGTTATAATGGTGTGCCGTGGACTTGGCGTTGTTTCCACTGAAAGATCGCCTTGTTTAAATAAAGAAAAAATACCTTATTTATTGTGTTGTTTTCGTCTCCTGATCAGCGTCCAATGTTACTCTCGTCTCAATAACAGACAATACGGGTTACTGTCACTTTGAATTGTGGGCAAAACCTTGTCTAAATAAAAGTCTCTGGCACTCTTCATATTGTAATATCAGTCATTCACATTCAGAGCTTGAAAGTACTTCCTAAGGCATTTATGCTTAATGCTTAATTCAAATATAACCCCATCTGCACGTCAGACGTGTTAAGCACACCATTCAGAATGCAGCAACAGGCCGTTTCGTGTTATAAGCCGTACAAGCCATATTGACCCTGTATGCATAATGTTATTTATTTGGCCAGTGATGTCATTGGCATACAGTATTTTATAAAGATAGCACGGAGTACGTTGTTTAAAAATACAGAAGGCAGAAATAATGTGCACGTCACTGAAACACTTATTTTATTATTTATTTATATATCATATGTTGTTTAAAGATTTTGTCATCTCTGTAAACCGTTAATTATTATTTTATCATCATTCCCGTAGTATTCATTCAATTTTATTCTTGCATACAAAATAAAATGATTGGAGTAAGTGGTGGCTCCTAAGTAGGATTTCTATTTTTTATGTCTCCCAAATGTTCAGAAACAAACCTGATGTGACACTAACAAATTAGCTAATATCACAAAAGCTTCAGTATCACAAACGTAAGCTTTCATGTACACAAGCTAAATATACCTGAATGTCATACAAATTATTATACCCCAAATTAAATTTTAAGTGTTTTTAGCAGTAAATAAAAATGGCATACGCGATAAGTAATTTTTATCAAGCTTGCTTTCATTAGATTTATATCTTTTATACTCACTTAACTTTAGTGTGAGTACTTGAGCTTGTTGACGAATATAGATATACAGATAGAGAGAAATCATTGTGTTTTAATGTTACGTACTTAATGTGAATAATTATTTTCTCAAAATAGCTGTTAAAGCTTCTAAAGCTGTGTACCACCAGGACTTTTATTTTGAAATAAGGACATTTGCAGAATGGCGCGTCACTTTTTGGCGGGAAAACCACTGCAAATTCTCCGGGCAAACAGCTCAGCGCATCTTATTTCTCTAGCTTTCAGCTCTGTTCTCATATTCTTCTTAATTTACAGAAAATAACTAACTATACACGTTTAGCTTTTAGTTAGTGTGTTATTATCAAATACTTCCTGTGTTGCGTTACTGAAAACGACCAGAGCCGGTTTAAGGGGAACCCCTATTTCTCCCTTTGTATCAAAACGTGTCCAAAACGCCAGAGGGCGACGCAAACGAGTCCTCACTGTGTAGGGATGAATGGAGCTAAACGGCTAAAAACTAAAGTTATAATAGTTTCACACCATTTGTCCAAAATCTTTCTTTCATTTTCGAAAGTAAAAGGACGTATGTGTCTCAGTCTTGGGGGATACTCAACTTTTTAAAGTGCACATTATTGCCTGGCTTACCTCATCCATGGTGACGTCCACAGTGTTGAGAGCTGAGTACAAGCAGCAGTTATCTCCTTAAACAGAGACATATGTGAGTTTTATGTGATTTGGATTTCAGAAGTAGTTACCTCAAGAATGTCTCTATCAATGTGCTTGATGCACCTTCCAGAAGGTCTAAAAGATGGTCTACACAGGCTCTACATGCAAACAGTTGGCATATATCATATGTCTAAAGTCAATACAATTTAATTTTTAAAGTTTTGAATAAATGCAGCTTGTAGAATATTAATTAACATACATAAGAAACCTATAGCAGTAGTTAGTATCTAATTATGTAGCTACAAGGTAGTTTCCTAATTTCAGTTAAACGAGCAAGCCAACAGCAACATTAACAAGAAAAACCCTTTGAGAAAATGATAAAGAAACCTTGAGATAAAGACTCACCCCTCTTTCTCTGGATGGCACCATATAGCAAGGTTACATTAATAATCAGAGATATGAGATTTATGAATAAAGACAAGAGGTGGATGGGTTATAAACATTAAAGCAGGGGTGTCAAACTGGGGTCCTTCTGGGCCACAGCTCTGCAGAGTTTAAGGTTCTGCCTAAATAAACATACCTGATTCAACTCATCAGCTAATTAGCAAAGCCTTCATAAACTGAACTCTTAAAAAAGGGAAAATGCTAATCCCTGCAGAGCTGCAGCCCAGAATAAACCCAATTTGACACTCCTGCATTAAACAGAAGCATTAGGATCAACCAATAAAAACCAGTGACTCCATTGACTACTGTCAGAAGTCTATCACAGGTTCTAAATGAGGTAAATGTACTCAATATACTGAACGTCTATAAGACAACGAAAGTCTGCATGACATCTAGATGAGGCTTTCAGTCACAACAGGAGGGAGAGTGTCATTAATATATCAGAGTTAAACTTTTCTAGAAACAGCCCTGACCATTTGCTAGCTAGCTTCACGTCCAGACATAAATGTAGAAATAGTGCAATGATTTATTTCTGTGCTTCCGACTCATCTCTGACTTGATGATATGAAAAGTAGTGCTAACTTAAAAATAACTCTAGCTAAACAACATTAACATTAGCTTAATAACGTTGAGGTTAGCTACTAATCTTAGCTACTTTGGCTACATTAAATTTGCTGTTTAGCTTGAATAATTTAGCTATTTTATCTGTACGTAACTGTTAATTAATTAGTGATATACAATGTTTATTAGAAGCTTGTTTACTGTGTACCTTTGTCAACAGTTTGCACCCCGGCATCCACTCTGGTCCTCTGCTGCCAATCACCATACTTGTGAGAACAATAAAGCTTCTAGTGGTGGCCACGGCAGCTCTGTCCACTACCTCAGATCAGCAGTCCTAGCCACAAAAGGCTGCATTTTAGCCAGATGAAAGAATCAATACTGCAGTGCATGTGCACACAGCTGGTCAGCAGGGGGGTCGGACTACTAAAGCTCAACATTCTTTTTCTCCATTTCATAAAGTGGATGGAACGTTCTTATATTCTATTTTAGTGTTTTCACGATGCCTTGAATGCAGGGCTGTTTCTAGCAGTTAAACAGTGTATGGAGTTGCTTAGGGCCCCTGAGCCACCAGGGGGCCTCATGATTAGGTAGTGTGCAGTGTGAGTTGATGTACAGGCTCTATTAGGCCAAGTTCAAATGAAAATGTTAGTGGTTAACTAGTTAGAAACTAGGATAAGAGGTGTTAGGGCCCAGACACCAGTAAAGAAGAACTAGCACAGACTAAGGCCAACTGTTGATCACCTTCCATCAACTTACCGTCACCTCTTGTCCTCTGTGAAAATTTGCTCTCAAATACACCACAAAGACTACAGCTGGCGAACAATACGCACACATTTAGTGAGAATGCGTGAAAGGGGACAGCTCTGTAGTAGGAGGTGGTAGTATTCTGTAACTGCAGTAAACTGCAACATGGCAAGTAAAGAATATATTATACGTCTTACAAGCTCCAAGTTTGCACATTATATTATGTTTACTTTAGCATGTGTTAAGCTGTTTCTAGTTCAAAATTAATTAACGAGGGCTGTATGTAAACTTTTTAAGCAGGTAGCAATGGTGCTAGAAAAGTTGCAAGTGCATCACAAATTAAAATATTGTAGGACTGAAAAAACTACATAATAATACTTCTACAAAGTTTTAATATAAATGGAACAATTAGTCATTTCAACAGAAGAAAAAAAACTGAATCAACATGTAAAAGCTTTTTTAGTGTTTATTTTGTAATGTTTTGTGTTCATGTTTAGATAATTAATTTTCTCTTTATGATAATTCACATTCCCAACAAAGGGGCACTATTAGCACTCATGTAGCCTTTTTGAGCATTGTTGGGAGAGAAAACCTAAGCCAACAGGAGCTCATGAGTGCATGTCATTGGATTGAATCTCAAATCGTTGCTGACTTTACATATAACGTTACAGCCCAACAACTTGGGGGCATTTTGTTCTTTGTGAGGCCCTTTGTTTATAGATATTTAAAGTCTGTCAATAGTGCTTGAATGACCTAATGGATTTACCCTAACTACCATAGCACTACCACCTGCATTGCAGTTTACATGGCTATGCTTCAAGTTAGGCAGACTTGAAAGTCCTGCTGCATGTACAAATTATGGGAACATGTACAGTAAGATATGGAAATGTCAATTTTTGGTTATTCATTCATTCATTCATTCATTCATTTTCGTGTTATTTTGTGCTTAAAGACAGAACGTTAGGTGAGACGCTTTGCAATGAATGTTTAGGAGGTGTGCAGAGAGTGGTCTATGGAGAAAACAATTGAGCTTTGGCTGTTATTAATTGCATATGGATCCAGTAATACCATGTATTTGGAAAACTGGAGCTTTTCAAGTGATTATATTTTCAGTTCAGTTTGCTGTATCCTATCTGAAACAGCAGGGGGAGACACATACTTAGAATTATAATCTTAAACCATTGGTTCTCGCTTCCTGGGATGTGAACTTCATGCCATAAATATTTCGTGTTTCCTCTGATCAGCTTCCCTGATAGCTTATAAAGGGATAGATAATGATCTGATAACTTGAATCAGGGTTGATGGAAATATGTAAAGTGTGGGGTCTCCAAAGCCTGAAAATGCAAACATCTCAACTTTTCAATTCATTTATATAAATTTGAATTACCTTGTAAGAAGCATGTGACAATACTGAGATAATGTAACATCTGACCATGAGTCACAGCCAGTTCTTACAGTTTGCTGATTTCAACTATGCCTGCCTGATCCAGTCCATGCTCAAGAATGTGAAAATATCCTTCTGTTCAAAGGGTCATCGTTGGTGAATAAAACTAAAATTAAATGATCCTCATTTAAATGCAGTAAGACAATTGTGTTACTGGGCTTATGCTTAGACTGTTCTTACTCATTGCATTTACAGGAGAATCCCAGGAAACCTGTAAGCTTCAGCAGCAATCAAAAACGAACCATCTTTACTTAATCTAGTGATTTCAACACCATCTAGATTAAACTACTCTCATGTTTAATCGTCAGCAGAGAGTTATTTCCTTAAAACTGCATGATCTTGGTTTTTAATCAGGTAAAGACTGAGGACTAGATGTTAAAGGCGGGTTTGTTCTAATTCTAATTTGTTCGGTTTGAGGAATGGATTAATTTATATACAGTCGTATGCAAAAATTTAAACACCTGTTTGAACACGTATTTCGTTGAAAATAAGTTAACACATCCTCTAGAGGGAACAAACTTAAAGTGTGCACAATTTCAAATTTTTGCTGAGTTTAACATATTGAGGAAAACAAGAAAATATAAAATATATAATGTGCCATAACTTTTGCACAAGCCACAGTAAAATGTGCAGAAGTGTGTTCTCTGTAGAGGATGTGCTAGCTTATTTTCATGCAGAAAATCAACAAAACTTGTCATTTGACCAGGGGCGCCTAAACTTTTGCATACCACTATAACAAGGTTTCCAAGGGATTGCTTGTATTTCATATAGTACATAATCAGCGCATGATTCAGATGGCATTCAGTGCACCCTGTCTGTTTACTAAAGTCTCTTCCTAATTTGTGTTTTTTTTTTCAGCATGATGTTTGATTGATTGATTTCTTGACCCTTTTTATTGATAATCATTAAGGAGGGAAAAAAAAAAGAACTAATTTACTGCTTCACCGATTTACTTAATTGAGGAAAATGACATTGTCCAAATTTGAAAGGAGGAACTAATTATTGACTTCATTATTGCTTAATTGTCTGATTCCATTTTGTTTCCACTACACTCCGTTAATAAAGGTAATTGGCCTGTGGTTTCTCTGTGCGGTCAGTAAACAAGGCAAGGTCACAGTCCTCTCTGACACTTTCGAAATCAGAAACTCCATTAACACAAATGGCCACGTATTTGTTTTGGCTTCCGCTGGCATTTTCAAAATGTCCAACATGAAAAAAGGTGACGAGTCTTGATATTCCGGCGCCCTCCATCCTCCCTGCTCCCAGACATATGAGATCTATTGTCAGCGCGGGAGCGGCTGGTTCGCGTTGTCTGGCAAGCACATTAACTCGGGGCCGCAAAAACAATCCGGCGGCTGGATTGAAGCTAATCTTTTTAATGATGACCTGATACTGAGGAGAAGACAAGGAGACACTGAACTTTTAATATCCCCCTGCTCTGACGAAAGTGTTTAATATTCATACACAATTTGCTTGTGTAGGCGCCACAACAATAGGCTGATCTCTAGGGGAGTTGTAATGTGCGAGAGTAGAGGAGAGAGCTCATCTGTTGGGCTTGGCGCTTGGCATGTTAGGTCAAACCTGGCTGATTGGGATTCTGTGCTGGAACAAGATAGTGGTTGCTTTTGCTCAGAAATGCTACCAGGTTGTGGCGCAGTGTTATTTGCCACAGGTCAGGAGAAGATGCTAGTGCAGTCTGTGGCTTTGTTGGGAGCCTGCCAATTGGCAGCATTTGTGGAGGATACCAACTACAGCTACATCAGTCTTCTGCACCTTCCTATAGGGACAACATAAAAGTATTGTTATGTTCTGAAAAAGTGAAAAGGATGTGACACTCCAAGATTAAGTAAATGACCATTGGTCCCAATCTGCAATCCTTTGCCCCGCCCTTCCCATGAGCGTTAATCTCTGGTCCACGATAGTTGAACTATGGATGAAGAATGTCCCGTTCTCATTTTCTCTGTCACTCTCATTCTGTCTGAAGCCCCGCTCGTCCTGATCTGCAATTTGGTATAGCTGACAGTTAAAAATTGCGATTGGCAGCCCCTGGTGAAATTTGCCGTGACAGCAGAAGCCATAAAGGAGGCAGAACGAATGACTCCACGTCCAGATAATAAGTAATAACAATGTTAGTTTGAATAAGAAAAGGCAAAGCTGGATTCAAATGCAATATTCATTGTTGGAATATGCGTGACTAGGGAGTGAGGGGAAAGGGGAGAGAGAAAGAGAGAGAGAGAGAGAAAGAGAGAGAGAGAGTGCACTACCAAGTCCCTCATAGAGCAATAGGCTTGTCTTATCCCTTAGGCTACAGCCCGGCTAACACCTCAATGCAGCAATTATTTGCTGTAATGACTGCAGTTCAAATAAGCCTGGAGATTTTATTAAACCAAATGAGGGAATCTTCAGTGTATTACCACCTAGTGATTGACAGTGACAAGTGTTGGGCCGGCTCCGATGTGAGTGTGATGAAGAAGCTTCCGGCAAAGCTCTCAATAATGTTCCCCCTGATAAAGTTGCCCGTTGAACCCCAGCCAAGAGTGAGAGAGAGAGAGAGAGAGACTTTAGGACTGTACGCATATTAATTCTCACTTCTGAGCCCTGGTTAGGGGAACTGTTGGTCAGGGTAATCTGGCTGGGCTTGAAGCCCCTTCCACCCAGTGAGTGGCATTTTACAGCACTAATGAAAAAAAGGAAATCCATTGTGCCTGATCATGTGCATAGATTTCACTGTATGATAATAATAATAAAAATAATCATGAAAGAGAAATATTCATATTAAAAGTAAAAGGTCATTTTCAGAACGGGCTAAGCTTACCTAAGCTGCAACCTTTCCTGGCGAACGCACACCAGAAATGGAGAGAGAGAGAGAGAGAGAGAGAGAGAGAGAATAAGCTGAGACAGTGCAGTATCCTCTCCATGAGAAAGTAATTTTAAGAACAAGAAAATGCCCTGGACTATTTCTGACTATTTACAGAGACCACAGTAAACATACTTTTTAGTAAACAGAGTGTGGTTTTGTATGTTTCTGTTGTTGCACTACCAAACAAGGACACACAATGGCTGTGAGTGTCATTGATGCAAAGCACTGCCTTATGAAGCATCAACAGCGATTTCACAGCTAATGGCGCCCTCTTGGGGATGTTATTTAGCCTGCTTTATGTGAGTGATTGAGTGAGTTACAAGCCAGTTCCATGAGGTGCTGACTTGCACTATGTTATTGGACAGGGTGCTGTTTTTAATATCTATTTCTCCATGTGTCCCCTTGCAACTTTTTTGTCATTTTCTATACCAGAAATGGTCATAATTAATGTTTTACCTAGTCATTTCCCAACCTATCTTTATTCCTTAGAATTAAACAAGCTGTTTTTGTTACTCTGTCTTTAAGACTGATAGATGTAAATAACCTGTGTTCTGATTGGCTGCCCTGTATTGTTCCTTATTCAAAAAGCAGTCCCAAACTCTCTTTATAACTTCAGAGTATGATTAGTGTTGGCTGCATAGGTATATATATGTAAATGTGCTTCTTTTTGTATGACATCACAAGAACAATGAATTCAAACCAAGCTGTTTTTGTAGTTTGGTCTCTGTATATGGACTGTATGGATTGGGAAGTGATGTTTACATACTACACAAAACCCTTCATTTAAATGTATTTTTCCTTGATAAGGGCCCTTCAATGTTAAATTCCTCGAATCTGCATTAATTGATCCAGGAAACTGAACAATTGCATAATTTACATGATTTAAGCATTGTCAGCATTGTCATTTGGGCTAACACATGGTCTGTGGCTGTCAGCTTTGAGATGTGCAGAAAACAAACAGAATGAAGATAGGCTCCAGTATAGAACATTTAGGCCTAAATTGACTCTATTCAGTATATCAATATAATACCTACTGAGAAAAAAAACAACCTGAATCTCCTGAATGAGTAATAACCATTCTGAAATGCTTTTGTAAAATTTGTTCAAACAATGGCGAGCAATTCTCTTACATGTTGATCTGAGTTAATAAGAGCTGTAAAAATGCACCTTGATTGATGAGCATTTTGATGTGATATGAGCTTCTTCCTATGCATGAGTTTCTGTCTTGCTTCTGACTGACCTGAAGCCAAAAACTCACAAGAGACAATGTCCATTCTTGACCTCAAATCAGTATCCTAGGCTTTTATCCTGTCCAACAAGTGCAACCCTGATCTAAGGTGGCCTAGACACACAGCATTTTTAGTTTTGCAGTCAGGCAGAGATGGAGGCAGCCCTGGGCCTCTGAAGGCCAGTGGGCGCATTATTGCCTTCCCTGAGTGCTGTGTGCGGTGTGTCTGCATATGCATGGCACACGACACCCTTTATTAGTGCTGTGCTCTAAGTACAGGCCATGTTATTGGATTTGAATACCAGCTCACAGGCGCCTTCCTGGCTCTGGATATATATTAAGATGAAGCAATCTCATTTAATAACACCCAAACTAATAAAAGGAAGAGCGGATTGGAAATTAAATTTATGAATATTGCGCAGCGGCAAGGGTTATCCCAAAAAAGCCAGGCTTCAGCTGTCAGTCCTGGAAGTAGATGCTTTCTAATGTGTGAGAGAGAGAGAGAGAGAGAGAGAGAGAGAGAGAGAGAGAGACGTTCTTCTAAGGAAGATCACTAAGAACATAGACATTCTAATAAACATTCCAATAAACAGAAATGGACCAGAAAGGGATAAATACACCATATGTAATCTAGGTGAACCGTGTCTCCATTTCATTGCCATGCTGTATTGCATAGCCCATGTCACAAAAACATTTGCATATACATAGCCTACATCCAAAACTATGGACCACAACAACATAGTCAAGAACCTTCAGAGGTATGCTTTTAAATTTTATTCCAGTATCGCTCTAAATTGGAGATGCTACCTTAGCTTAACATCACTGAGTTCACCATTGAGGGCGTTCATCCAGCTCCAGATAAACATAGCAACTATGGGATACCCAATAAGTTGGCCAGTTTTCTATCCTAATTCAAATAAGATAAAGTAATAAACGTGTAATGTACAATCAAAGTTTCCTTTTTCATAAAAAAAGAGTTTGATTTGGCATGTGAACAGTTTCAAAGCACACCATTCACTCCCCAGTTCATGCAGTCCTTATATGTAAACTAAGCTGCAAAAACAGCCTGTTTCGAATTCATTATTTTTGTGATGTCACAAAAAACAACACATTTACATATACCTGCCTATTCAGCCTACAGCAGTTCACATCATTCACTCCCCAGTCCATACATCCCATATATGGAAACAAATCTGCAAAAACAGCCCATTTAATTGTTTTTGTGATGTCGCAACACATTAATGTATATGCATATATCTCCCCATTCAGCCTACTTTTGCTCCACCCACTCATGTTGAAGTTATAAGGAGTGCTTCAGCACAAAACACTACAGGACATACACTCAGAACAGAGCTCATTTACATATATCTTTCTTAAAGGCATAATAACAGAACAGTCTGTTAAAGTTTAGTTCTAACGCTGCGTTCACATTTTTGCAATAGATGGACAACAGCAAACAGGATATTTCATTGTTTTTAATGGAGGCGCAACAAAAAATTGTGCCACTGCTCTGCAGACCGCAGCGGTAATATATTTTTAAAGCAAACATGTGAACGCAGCTCAAGGTATAGAAAGGTTGGAAATACTCATGTAACAATGAATTACGACTGCACATAAAACGACACAAGGCTTATAAGACCTTTAATAAAAGACCAAAATACAAGGAAGTGTAGCATATGGGCACTTTAACAGTATGTGCTCATTATTATCCAGAGATTATTTGGAGAGTTGGAGTGCAAATATTGAGCCCAATTTTGTAGCTACCTAAAGTGCCAATGGTGCAGGAGCCATGTGTCGCTCAGTGCTCGAGCGGCCCAGCCATCAGGCATCGATCTACACGTATATCTTACGCTGCATTTCCCAAGCCTCAATCAACAGATGCAGCCACACAATTGATTAGCACGGCAGTCAATGAGCAAGTCTCTTCGGAAACATATTTATTTATGTGTGTATGTAGATAAGTTAGAAGTCCATTACTGTGATTACCTTTGAGGGTTGGCAGAACAACAGATGTTCAAGGACAACTCATTCAATATTACTTAGCACAGAGTGGCTGCCGTCATCATGGCTGCTGCCAGAGAGAGAGAGAGAGAGCAGAAAAAGGGACGATAGAGTAGCAAAGCAGCTCAACCCATTTTCACTACAACAGCATTATTTAATTTTGAATATATAGTCACTTCAACAAGCAGGTAAGAAGGGTTGACTGTTCAGCAACTGTTTCATTGGTAGGCACTGCATTGTGAATGCCTTATTAACCATGGCATGGTACCCAACATCATTGGTCAGGCTGTTAAAAAACTATAGGGGGGATTTAGAATAACAGGCATTATGTTAACACACACCACCATACAGTTAGTAACACCACTGGCAGTAATATGTCACTAAATTAGCTTAGCAGTTCTCAATCTGGAGATATTGCTGGCAGTGCTGCCTTTTTATTGTAGAGTTGCATTGTACTTATTATTTTATTGTACCTTTTAATTAACTAAACATTAACATAATCCGCAAAGATCCTACATTTTTAGTTTTATTCATTTCAACTATCTTTCACTACTTAAAGCTGGTAAACATACTTGTTGTACCTTTTTTAAAGATAATTCACATGTCTTGCTATATTTTTATTGTTCTTTACAGTGGTCGGGGTTGCCAGGTCCAGTAGAATTCTCCAGGCCAAAGTTTGCTTAAAAAGCTGGCCACCAGAAGCAGCAACTTTATAATTTTGCATTTTCAAACTAGTCCAGTTTAATAGGAAAATCATCAGCCTGGCAACCCTGATGGCTGGTGCATATGCTGCACTAAACACTCCACAGCATAACCAACAGAAAGTGAAAGTGCATGATTCTACATAACCACCTTGTCTGTAGATGTGCGTGCTCTGCCCTGATCAGAACTTGTTTGTTTGACATAATGTGATAGAACATGAATCCAAAATGATCATTTTACAAGGGGGACTTTTTGGCACTTTTTTGGACCAGGATAAACGACTGGATTATTAAATGACTATATTTTAGTTTCAGTGTCTGAAAAGTGAAAAGAGCATTTAGAGATGGTTGGTTGGTCAGATTCTACTCTTAAAAAAGACGGTTCTTTAAGGGTTCTTTAGGTTCTATTTAGAACCCTAAGTTCTATATAGAACCATTTCATGCTTAAATGGTTCTTTGCATGGTGAAATGATTCTTCAAAATGATATAGAATGTGTTGTATATGGTTCTATTTGAAAATGGTTCTACATAGCATAAAAATGGGCCCTTCTGCTGTTACAATGCCAAGCTTGTAACAATAGCAATTCTCCATCATTCTGAAGAACCATGTCACCATGCAAAGAACCAAGCATGAAATGGCCCTATACAGAACTTATGGTTCTTAATAGAACCAATGCCTTTACTAATAAACCTTTGAACTATAGCAAAGAGACAGGATTTCTGATAGTTAGATTTACTAAAACATTATCTAAAAATATCCACATGGATTATTAGATGTCAACAGTAGTGTGTTTAGTAATATTGAGGTTGAAGGAGTCTCAGCGAGGAGAGGAATTCAGGATTAGAGATCGAAACATTCAGAAATGTGAAGTGGAGCTTATGATATCAGTAAACCTCAAGGACCCAGAATGATCTGAAAATATGAGGTGAATATACATCAAATATGAACAGTTCTGTGAATTATACTGTAATATCTGACTTCACAGTGTGCCACATTCTCTGAGAAACAATATTCATCTAAAATAATCTTTTCTTTCCTTAATTCAAGCCATGGCATTGAAACACAACAGTGAAACGCACAAGTCAGGACACAAAATGAAAATGAAAAGTCGAAGTAGAACAATTTGCATTGGGATTGGATGAAATGCTAATTTGTTCCCACACTAAGCCTTCACCAATCACTCCCATCCGTTTGGACTGATTGTGCCGCGCATGGATGCGCCCATTCATTAAACCAAAATTATAAACATAAAGCATATCTCCGTATTAATATTTCTCCTTTTTGTGAAAGCTCAATCAACCATAATGTCCTAATTTTTCCCTCTCAGAACCTCATTTCGCATTATCGCACTAGCCAAGAGACGGGTGTCCCAAAAGGGATTTATTTCATTTATCAGGATTATTGAATTAAATTAAAGAAGACACTTAGCGCAGGCGGGGCGTGGGCAACTCATCTACTTAGAGCTACTCTTAAGGATCATTTGGGCAAACGCATTAGAGACTGCAAAACTCTGCTCTGTTACAATTCAGCTGCTCGGTTCATTCATGAGTTAAAGGGGAATTCCACCGATTTATCAAAAATTCTGCATAATTCAGTGCTTGAGATGTCATTCAAAGTGGTTTGATGTGAGACACTTTAAAGTGGTGGTGATAGGAACCAGGGGTTGCCACATTTACAACACAAATATAGCCATTTTATTTACTATCTAAAACCATTAGTGAACCTACATGTGCCTTCTGGGTTTTTATGTGTAATGTTGATAATGGTAAAATGATGGTGATAAATCTGACTCTTTTGCCTTACCATGCGTTGCATGTACCATGAATGGATTAAAATAAACAGATTTAAATTTAAATTTTTAGATTTAAACATTTTAAGCCAAACATTTATGACAAAACTATTACAAAACAATGTCTCAGAGGCTTTTAGAGGTGGATGTCTGGTTTATATCACACCACTGTGAGCAATTCTGACTTGGCAAGTTTCTCTAGCATGGAGCATTTCACACCAAACCACTCTGAATGACTTTCTTTACACCTCAAGCATTTAATAATGTTTAATTTTTAAAATATCAGTGGAGTTCCCCTTTAATGCCTGTGGCTGTTATCACTTAACATCTGGGTTTAGTCTGTATGGCACTGAAATACAGGAATAGTTCTCTTAATACACCTAATGCTTCTTGTTGAGTAACTGTGGTAGACTCCCATACCATGAAAGGGAAATTCCACCAATGTTTCCAAATTTCTGCATAATTCAGTGGTTGAGATGCAGTAGTTTATTAGAGCAATTTGATGTGAATCTTTTTAAAGAGGCGATGGCATGAACCAGGGGTTGCAATGTTGGCACTGTAAATATAGCCATTTTATTTACTATCCAAAAGGCCCAGTGAACCTACACATGTCTTCTTTGTAGTCTTTGCAGGTGCTGACAGTGATAAAATCGGGGTAAATCTTAAATGAGTGTTCTTGGAGCACTATTTTGCTTTATAACGCCCTGCTTGTAGCTCTCTACCCAGGAATGGATTTTTAAATACCCATTTTAGGCAAAAGCTTATACCAAAACAACCATGAAACAACATCTTAGGCATCAGGCAACATATCTGTAACCATTTTGTGTAATATGTTTCTGTGAGAGCACTCAAACACTCTTGGTTCCTATTACCACCACTGTGAATAATTCTGACTCCAGAATTGTGGATTTCACATCAAACCACTCTGGATGGCCTTTTTTTTTACATCTTAACAATTTAATTATGTGGAAATTTTGAAAAATGTGTGGAAGTCCCCTTTAAAAGAGGCCCTCACTATCACTAGTATTAAATAGATTAGTAATGAGATATTTGTAATAATATTTATAACAGTTATAAATATGTCTTTTCTTAGAGAGGCATGTACATTGATGGCTTTCATAAAACAACACATCACATATATCATGTTTTACCAAGCAGCTCTTTGAATATTTGTATAAAGTAGCATAAAGAAATCCATCAAATTCCTACGCTGGACTGAATGTACAGTTTTTCTACTTAAAAATAACAGAAAATCTGCATTGTTTGTTTTGCTTTTGGACAGCAGGTGGCAGGCTTTCTCCACTGTTGGCTCACTGCTGTCCTCTTGGGCTGAACTTGTGAAGCCCTGTTCTGTGATGTGAGTTTCCCAAGCCTCTCTGCTCCTGCCTGTGAAACGCATTCCCCCATTAAAGCGATTTTAAAAGGCAGCACCAGGGCTATAACCATCATCTCCCCAAAGCCCGTGCCACACAGAACGGCATGTGGTGGCTGCCACAAACAAAGGCATGGCACTCTCCTCCCCGATCGCCACGGTTCCAGCCCCGCGTCTGCCAGAGGCAATTACAGCCCAGGCCCAGTGTGAGGTCTTAGTGAGCCAATCACTGCTAACAAGATCAAGGGCTAACACTACTACCCTCCAACACCTCTCTCCCTCTCTCTCATTCTCTCGCTCTTTGGCTTCCTTTCTTCCCTCACGTATCCCTCTTTCTTTGGGCACACTCTGGAGTTCTAACACTTATGAAGGGGCTTATGTAAAAATTTTACCGCCTACCACCAAACATGGCCCAGACAGAGGTGTTATTTATTCTAACAGTGTCCTAACAGTGAAGCTGGGCCCACATCATACATTTTTCTTGAATTTTAACTTGTGATTTTTTGTCTTTTTTTGTAATAAAACAGTCATAACCCATTTCTATATGCCCATTTTCCAATCTAACTTTTACAATTCAACAAGTTTTTGTTATTGTGCCCTTAAGACTAAAATATAAGACTGCAAAAGGCCTCCGTTCTGATTGGCTGCACTCGGTTGTGTCTCACTTAGAGCAGTCTGGGCTGAAACACTCCTTATAGCTCCATTGTAAATGGGTGGAGCTAAAGTACTGTAAGCTGAAAAGGTGGATAAATGTAAATGAGTTTTGACAACACAAAAACAATGAACTGAAAACAGGCTGTTTCTGTTTGTTGTGTCCATGTACTGACTATATCGACTAGTGAGTGAATGACACCTTTGGAACTTTAACAATGTTTATATACTACTCCAAATTACTTTGGGTAAAAAAAGGAGGGAAATGAATTTTTCCATGATGTGGGCCCTTTAATGTCTCAATCATGCTTTCTCTACTTGTTTTATTTTAGCTCATGGACATCAACTGCAGTTTCTCTGTGCATGGTAGCACCACCAATTACCGTGAAGAATTCACTTTTATTCATTTGTTAGCAACATAATCTCTTTGACTGAACTCTTCCTTGAATGTGAGCTAAATGTTGTAGAGATCATGGAAAAGAGAAACAGAAAGAGAGACAGAGAGGGACAAAGACACAGAGCAACAGGCTTGTCTTTATAAGTAGAGAGTGAGAATTCTAGTTGAGCAGTTTGGTGGAGCAGGACCGCGGAGGAGAGGGAAGCCACAGCTCGGGTTTCTGGGTAATTGAGTCTAATTAATCCCCATCTGATCCACACCAAGCGACATCATTTGAGGAAAGTAATTGTTACGCAAGAGCGTAGCACCAAAGACATGCAGTTTTAAAGCTCAGTGACTTCAGGCGTGTCTCTCCTTGCAGGTTACAGGTAGCGAGTGACAGGTGGAGGCGATACCCGAGACACTTTTAGCAGGGCAGCGCACCGCTGTCCCGAAACAACCCTGAACACTCTCATGCAGAAGCTGAAGCAAACACCTCTTAAGCCTGCTACAAGGATCCCTCAAGCCATCTCTGCTTTCAGAGAGAGCGAGAGAGAGGCTGGGGAACAGTAATGGAGATACTTAAGAAAACCTCACAAGTGTTAAATTAACTCCTACAGAGTTTCTATTGACCCATTTGGGGTCGATTTGTGTGAGGCCAGTAATTTTACTGCTGTTGAAGATAGAAATATTTACCTGCCTATGCTTCACCTACATTTGTGTTCTTTTTTAGTTGTGAGGTTGGAGAAGGTTTATTGAACATAGAACGTAATGAATTTACGTTGGAGTTTAGATTCGTTACATAACATTAAAGGTAAATTCTACCAATTCTTCAAAATTTCTATAGAATTAAACCATTAAGATGTAAAGAAAGTCATTTAGAGCAATTTGATGTGAAATAAGTCGTTCTAGAAAATCTTGCCAAATCAAAGTTGTTCACAGTGGTGGTGATAGCAACTAGATATCTAAAGATTTTAATTTTTCTAAAAGCTCCCTCATAGAAGGTAATTATATGAAATTGCTAAGAAGTTGTTGCATAATACGTGATACCTGTTAATACCTGTTTTATGAAAGTTTCAGATAAGATTGTAAGACAAAATACGTACCAAAAGAATTACCACTGTTTTACTATTATCAGCTTTACCTATTAAAACCTTGTGAGACATGTGTAGGTGGTCATTGTAGACAGTAAATACAATGACTATATTTGCATTGTAGACAATATGACCCCTGGTTCCTATCACCACCATTTTAAAGACATCTGAGTCTGTAAATCTATCGTTATACACCAAAATATTCTGAATGACTTTGTTTACATCCCAATGATTGAATTATGCAGAAATTTCCTTTAACTGGTTGGAAAAAAAACAATGAATTAGATATAATACTAATAATAGCTTAATCATACTACAAAAACTACACCAAACCTGCCCTGAAAATGTCGCCATTCACACACATTCAAAATAGACATCATTTTGAAATGAATATTGCACTCTAAATTTCTGTATTTAGTTGTGCACAACAATTGCTCATTAGCTTGGATGGGATTTTTGGCAGTGCTCTGTAAAGCTTGCCCAACCTCAAACGAATTGCTTTGAAGGAACGCAGAGCATGGATAGGTCAGTTCCCCAGTGCACTCATAAAGCCCTTGGTAACTTGGCAAGAGTGGGACATTAGCTGCAATTGGAGACCGGTACATTGGTGAGGTGATACCAGTGATGAATATGTATTAGTCTGTCTGTCTGTCTCTTTTCTATCGTGCCCCTCCCCTGGTGGCCTTGCATGCCCATGGTCCCTCTCAGGGAAGTCTCTGGCCTCACGCGTGTGTCGCTAGCATTTGTTCTGGCAGCTCGCTAAATAATTTGTGCTCTGTTAGCGGGGTCATTGGATAGAGAAGCTGGCCGCTGAATAATTAATTGCCAGCTACAATCTGAGCTGCCCTCTCTTATTTCCTTCTGCTCAGTCTGTTGCGATCCCCCCACATGACCCACCCCCTGCTCCGCTCTTCCATCTTCCATTCATTTCAATGGAAGTAATCACAAGCAAAATGGAAAAAAATACTTAAAAAAAAGAAAAAGCTGGCAGAGTTCCTCCCAATCATGGCCCAAAGGATCCCCTCCCTGTTCATAGACTCCAACGGTTGTCTTGTCTGTTGTTGTGGACGGAAATGAAAACAAAACCCTGTGTGGCCGCAGGGCTTTGTATACCTACCTAATTGCGTTTCATTATTCAGAGCACAATGGCAACCTGAGGAGAGGAGATGAAAGGGCTACAGTTGTTCTTGTTAAGGCCGGAGTGTAGCTTATTGATGTGGCAGTGTCTCAGACGTGCAGGAACAAATGGCGGATCGGTACCTGGCGGCCCTGTCTGCCTCAAAGTGAATATTAATGACGGCCATCTTCATTACGGCCCCATCAGATTCCGGAACGTAAGCCGAAATACACACCTGGAGACTGAAGCGAGTGAGTGAGCTTCAGTTTAGCGGGTTGTTTGTTGGATGCTTTAGATGTGGCAGAGGGATTTGACTGCCAGCCCATTTGCTGTCTCACTCAGTTCTTCCTATTTTACTGTGCTCACCTACAGGTTTATGTTGCACGAGTTGGGGTGTGATAGTATGCATAAATCTTACTGATTGGTGCCAAATGGGTCTGTCACAATCACATAATTTTAGCTCATGACTAACTGTCATATAAATAACCGTGTGTAACGGTTTAGTTGTCCTTTTTTGTTCATTGTTAGCAGCTGTTAAGTTACATCCCAAGTAGCCAAATCTCACTTACTAACTGTTGATACTTAGTAGCTCCCAACTAGTGACAAACATTACTCACCGTTGCCCTCTAAAAGTCTTGTAACACCAAGTCAGGAATTTCAATGTATTCATAAGACACATGAAATGCCTTAAATGTGTTTTCTTTTATTTTTATTTATATGCAAATGTTTAAACATCTATAACAGATTTCTTTCCTTGAAAATATTTTAAAAAGCAGACAGCTATGCCCAATAAAGTCTGGCCATTAGTGAATATCTTGTAGTCAAGTATAGTTCTTAGAAAACAATTTTATTTATCAAAATAACTTACTCTTTTTGCATGATGTCAAATGTAACCCCATTTGTAGAATAACTCAGTTGCTTGCAAGTGCCCAGTACCAAGGAAATTAACTGAATTTGCATAGTGATCTAAATTTGAGGCTTGAAATATATACAACATAATAATTAAGTCATTTAAACTGGTTATAACATCTTATGAAGTCCGAGTTTCTCTTCAGACTAGTGATAGGAGTCTTATTCATCATGCTCTGAACCCTCAGCTTTCTCATTAGTTGCTTGAACCTAGATTTCTGTAAAGCTGCTTTGTTTGAATGTCTGTTGCAAAAAGAGCTAATTAAATAAAATTGAACTGAACTGCTTGTGGTTCTCCAGAAAGAACCAAACCGCACAGAAATCAGTGTAGGCGAGTACATTCAGGCAGATGATGATCTGAGCTGAGCTAGACAGGCTGGGAGAGATACCAAAAAGAGAGATCAAGTAGTAAAAGCATTTGATTAAGGGGCCCTGTTCAGAAGTGATTGCATGTTTTTCTCTCTGTGGCTCGCCATCGCGAGTGCTGAAGTCCATAACATATGACATAACATAAATCAGACAATAAGCTCTGTCGCCAGCACTTTGGAGCCAAACAGCCAAACAGTCAAACACCCGTGTGCCTCTGCATGTGTGTTTTTTTGAAGAATGCGGCGGATGTATGTATCCTCATATCTGCACCCCAGATGCTGCTCCTTTACTGTATGAGATGTTTATGGTCTATAATTCAAACGCAGGCACGGTCATCATGCAGAGCCCAAAATAACCCTCTTAACTGTTACAGGAATGATCTGTTAAAGACCTTTTCCTTACACAGAGCTAGCTACAGCAGCTAGCACCCTCAGTGTTCCACTGAAAAGCAGCCACTGGCCACACACGACTGCTTGTCCCCTGGTAATAACACCCTGGACTGAGGAGCAGATGAGGGCTGGCATTGCAAACTTCCTCCATTGTGGTGAACCAATAAAAGAACATCGGGCCTGTCACTGAACAAAGTCACCAGCACTTACTCATGAAAGAGAGAAATGAAGAGGGAGAAAGGGAGAGAGAAGGAAATTAGCCCACTGTCAGATAACCGCATCATGCTGGATGTGTCCCGTTCTATCAGGTCCCCCTACTGCCTCAGCTAGAACTGACTGGTTCTTCCCCTGAGGGATGACTTGGGTTGGGGACATCCTGTTTGCAGCTACCAGCAACTACAAATGACATAATTACAGCAAGCAGAAGGGAAGCACTCGCCTGCATTACTGTCCCTGAGACATAAGCCACAGATGCAGCTAATTTTGCTCCAACACAACATGGGTGGAACTACATTGCAATGGTTTGTGGAAAGTGAGTGATGATTCTTGGAATACATGAGAAAAAAAACAGTTAAACCACTGAGATGTACGCTGTTTAAAAACGAGAGTTCTTTTGTAAAGACAGTAGAATCATTAAATTCTCAAATGGTTCAATGCAGGTCAGAAAATGGTTCCTTATTAAATGTAACAAATACTTTATGAAAAGCATAAAATAGTTCTGGTCCTAAAATCTGACTAGCCATTGTAAAATAATTAATATACATATGACCGCCTGAACATTTGAATTCTCTCGAGTCGCTAATGTGGACTGTTTTGCTGCTTGTGTTGACCTCTGACCTCTCGTTTTGTGTAAACTGAGAGGCTGATAACTTATTTTCTTAACAACTGGACTAAAATATAGCAGGCTAAACATCTTAAATATAGCTAACAGGCTAAACCACTCCGCCATTAATATTCAGTGTTTGGTTTTCAATTTCAATGTATTTACTGAATGACTTACGGCAAAAGTGCTGCATAAAAGTAAAGAATATGTTTCTTGAGTGTCTTACACACTTCAAATGAAGGTGTTTTTGATGAGATCTGTCTTAAATGTGCAGTGTGTAAGACTTAGTGGCATTTAACAGTGAGGTTGCAATTTGCAACCAACTGAAGACCCTTCCCTCACCCCTCCCTTTCCAGTAGAACCTATGGTGGCTGTCATGTTTTTGCTTATTTGACGACTAGGATTCATCCTCCCTTGCTTTTTCTTGTGCTAAATAATAATTATGGTCCTTGATTTGTCGAAATTTGGGTTAAACTTCTCCCATCACAAAATGGTTAGCCAGCACAAGCAGCAACCACTGATTCTTTGTCGTTCACCATCTTCCAAACGATGCTATAGTGGCACCAAATTCAAGCTGCCGCTACAACGTAAAAATGTGAAAGGCACTCTCTAGAGCCAGAGTTTGATTTGTCCTAACTGGGCTACTGTAGAAACGGCACAACATGGTGGCCTCTGTTTGGAGAGGTGCCACTCCCTATGTAGATATGAAGGGCTCATTCTAAGCTAATGAAAACACAATAATTCATAGTTGCAGGTGATTGTGCCTGAATGAAAACAGGGTTTCGTGTACTTCATTCCATTTCTTCTAATAGACCCCAATAATCTTACCCACTGCTCCTTTATGTAGGATCACACTTAGTGTAAGAAAGCAAATGTGTGGCACTATTAGCTTCATGCTAAGACAACACAGAAATAAAGGGGCTGGCAGAGCTTAGCATGAGCATAGTTAGCATTGTTTAGCATCATTAGAGGGTAATTTGTGAGCAGAAACTACTTAAGGCAAAGGTTATAGCTATATTGCATTTTCGTTACTGTATAACAAAAAAGTTAAAAGTTTACTAAATTATTGTATTGTACACAGACGTCTGAAGTGCTTGTCTTCCTTCATTAATCCATAGTTGCTTGACAACAGTAGCACACTCTGAAGCAGGGCTGCCCAAAGTTGGCCCGTGAGGATGTTTGATTTAGCCCACCAGAAAGTTACCCTAACCCCTCACCTAATGAGAGAACAGACGTATATTCATACTATTTACAACTTATTGAATGTATATTTTCCTTTTAAAGTTGTATTTGAAGTACTTTAGTAAATAAATACAGTGTTATAATGTTATGAGAACTTGATATGAAACCTACCTCTCTTTTTATTTGTGCATTGTTTGGTGTTTTTGGCCCTCAGCTCACCAAAATACTGCACTTTGGCCAAAATTCTGGTAACCCTTGCTGCAAGCGAACTACATTTCAATGTGTAAAAATTGTGTATTGTGATAATTTGTGATATATTTATTGGAAAATGGTGCATTTTATCATATTATATGGTATTGCTTTTGATTTTTACCCAATTATCTCCCCAATTTTGTCGTTTCCAATTCCACCTGCTAGTTAGGACTCCCCCAATCACACGATACTATCAACGCTAGGAGGGTGAAGGCTAACACAGGCTTCCTCCGAGACCTGTGAAACCAACCACCGCTTCTTTTCGAACTGCCGCTCACGCAACGTCACTGGACAGCTGAACGCGTTTGGAGGAAAGCGCCAACCGCCAGATCTGTTACGTCAGCTAACAGACGCCTGCGCTGACTAGCATCGCGTTGAGTGATGGGGGGAGAGGGAGGGGCCATCCTACCCACCCAGGGAGAGCGAGGCCAGTTGTGCTCTCTCGGACTCCCGGCTACGGATGGCTGTAGCATCACCAGGGATCGAACTCGCGATCTCCTGATGATAGGGCCAACGCTTAGACGGTTGCGCCCCTCGGGAGCCCCCGGTATTGCTTTTTTTTTTTAAATTAATAGGCCACTTGAGGTTGTGAATTATAGTGATTTTTCCATGGATAAGAGAGTTTTAATAACAATCCTTACCTACATAATTAAATCAAAGTGATGCATGGCCTCTAGTAACTTATTGCTTTATATTATGTTTGTCATTTTAATTATGCTACAGTAGCAGTAGTAGTAGAATGCCTATTGTTGTTATTATTATGTTTATGTGTAATCATCATTATGGAGAACCTGTTGTGCATAATTCTTTAAATGACCTTCTATATAGCACCAAAAAGGGATCCTCTGCTGTTACTAGAGTCACAGAGCCTTTTCACGTTACTAAATGGAAGCATACTTTGTTATAGAACAAAGTATGAACAAATCCATATGTTGGTGCATAAAAGTCGTGGGGAGGTCCCACACTCAGTGATGAAATTAAGTAGAATGGCATCTCCTTACTCACTGTGGCAGTAATAAATTGTCAGTCATCCTCCTGGCAGTCAGCCTCCTCTCCTCTATTGTGCCTGGGTCTGAGTGCTGGCTAATATAGCACTAGCCTCATTTTCCAGGTCTGCGCTCAGCTCTCTCTGTACACTCAAAACTAAACGAGCCATGAACCACCAACCACAGTTTTCATTTATCACACAAAAATAGGCCGATATTATTAAAGCACTGCTGAATCCCACTGAATAGTCCACTTGGACTTTCTTCTGAAGGTATGTTGATGTGTTCAGGGCTACAGCTGAACTAGAGAAAGCATCAATGTATAATGAGCTATATATATATATATATATATATATATATATATATATATATATATATATATATATATATATTTATAAGATTAATAACTGAATAATAAGCGTAGGGTTAAGTGGGTTGAAGCATTATGGCCATGGAACCCGAACCTAGAACTTTAAGAGTGATATGTGTCACACTACTGTAACTTTTATTCACAAGATCATAGTTCATCAGGAAGGTGAACAGCAATGAATTGGCAAATGACCTTCTTGACTCATGATGTTCTAATGATTTTCATTGGTGTAGCGCTATGAATATGCAGGTATATACCCACCTCTAGGGAAAGGGATGTACTAAATACAAATACTCACGTACAGACAGTGAGAATTGCATTGGCGCTTGTATTTTGGGTTTGATTTTTAATTTAACTGCAGAAAGCAAACACTTCACGCTGGTCCAACTTATACAAACAGCATGCTCCTCTGTCTATTGCAGTATTTTCTGCTGTGGTTCTTTTACCTGCCATCATGCTCTATAGTCACTAATGAAAGGCAATAATATAATGCCAGCTTGAGAGTGAAACACCAATCTATGCCAGCAGTGTAGGAATGAAGTGATGTTCCAGTCAAACCAACCAGTTTTGAGATCCATTAAGCCTCCGTACAACACAGGATAGCTATAATTTGGGTTAAATCAGTCACAACATAAACAGTTAGGCAAGCAAAAGGCACATCACTTTTGTGGGGCATCTTATGGAGGATAGTTTCAGTAGAGTATAAATTCAGTGATGTATTGACAGATTATGAGAGAGTAAACGACACTTTCTTGCCGCTGTTAAAGATTTTTACGTATCTATCTATCTATCTATCTATCTATATATATATATATATATATATATATATAATATATATATATATATATATATATATATATATATATATACTAGCTTTCTTAGATGTTTTCCTGAGTACATGTGGAAATTCTGTCTGTGTGTTTGCAGTGTATGGGATCTGTCACCTGTCCAAGTCTCTCTCTCTCTCTATCTCTCTTTTCTTCTCTCTCTCACTCTCTACATGTAGGCATACATGCAAACTTATTTTTTAAAAGCTACACTTAAGTTTTGGGAATTTGGACACCTCTCTGATAGAAATATGTATTTTCATGCCATCTGTGTATTAACATTTTGTAATTTCGAATTAGCTTTGGGCCCGTTCCCCAAGAGTATTCAAAGAGAACTCAGTCAAAACTTGGTGAAGGACAAGTGAGTAATCTACTACTGTCATTATATCTTCATCAGTATAATGCTTATTTTGCATTTAAGACTTCAAGCTGGACCTTCTTTCTGAGCCTCTGGGTATGACACTGATACACAAAGATGTATGATGTGGTCTGAAAGACTCCAGCAACAGCCGACCTGACACCTCTGACTTGATGAAATGATTATTAATAAAATGATTATTTCAGGCTTTACAAGGCAACTCACATTACTGAGTCTCCTGACTCAGTAATGCTGTTTATTTAAGTTTTAACAAAAATATCTTACACAGTGCAGCTTCAACTAAAGTGAAAAACAAGAAATAAAAAAGCAGTTGTAAAGGAGTAAGTAAATAAATAAATAAATAAATAAAAAGAGCAAACAGTACCCAATATACAAAGAAATCATTTGACAGTTCCAAAGTAAAATAAACTTTTCCACTTATTTATAGCACAGGAGAAACACTACTGCACTAATGAACATCACAAAATGTAAACCTTGAATAATAGCAATAAAACTAAGGAAAAGAAAGCAAAGCAACTATAAAACAGTATAAACAGCTTGGGTTGAAGGGTAACACTGTCCTCCTTAAGCCAACTTGTCCAGTACAGAACAATACTGTACTGGAGTTTAGACCTTAAGCAGGAAATAGGCAGTAGTGTGCTGATAATATTTTCCAATTTATTTGTAGATGTCACTAATAGTTTGAGAGTACAACTTATATAATAATCACAAATAAGTTATAGCTACTTCTATTATTATAATATACAGGTTGACATTTGCACACAATTTATAGTTGTATGCAAAAGTTTAGGCACCCTTGGTCAAATTACGTGTGTTGATTTTCTAAGTGAAAATAAGCAAAACACGTTCTCTACAGAGGACATATGTCTGCACATTTTTAAGCACAATTAGTGTTTATTTGCTGAATTTAACATATTGGAAAAAAAAAACATAAAATAAGGCTTGGGCAAAAGTTTACTTTTGTTTCCTGTAGATGACATGTTAACTTAATTTAACTTATAATAAACAAAGCATGTCATGAGGTTTTCAGACTTTTGCATATGACTGTGTATGGACCATTATACCAAATTTGTTCAAACTCCAGGCTCACAGTATATTTAAAAAAATTAACTATTCTGATCTTAGATATTTACAAGGATTATGATTGATTTAAACTCAAGGCATTGACAGAGTAATAAGCTAAACACACACAAAATCATTATTTAAAGGGTACTTTCTATTGGAAGATGGCTGTCCCAAACCCTAACCCCTAAATTTCAACTTGAAAATAATACTTACTTTTTTTAAATTATGTTTTTAAAAATGTTTTTGATTTAAAGTGATGTTCAAAGATTTAGATTTGCCCTAACAAAACGCAAAGAGTTTTGGTCCATAGGTGGAGCCTTGTTTTAGCCACACCCCTGCATTTTAGAACAGAAAGTGAGACTGCATTCCTGTCCCTCATGGCCGCATGGTGAGCAGTTACAGCAGTAAGTGGCTTAAAGTAAATGTCTCCCAACTTCACACAATGATGGTGTAATATTAAGGATTGTCACTTATGATTGTCTTTTTTTGTGTTTTGATGAAAAATATTATGATCTTATGTGTGTGCAACTGTTCAAAGCTGTATGTTTTTGAGTTGGCTAAAATTGTCACTCCCAAAACAGTCACTACCGAAACATTTGTTAAAGTTTCTGCAGTGATATGATTGTTTTGGTAGTGACAAAAATGAAATGTTTAATTATTTATTTTAATATAATAAACATAACTAAGTTATGCGGTTATTCAAAGCAAAAGGATTTTAATCTGAAGTCCAAGTGAGTTAAAAGTCTGAAATGGGTTTTCTCCATTGACTTTGAACCAGTTCAGTAGAATGATTCATATCCTTCCACTTGCAATCCTAAACGTATACATTTCCTTGCTTATTTTCTTATTTTTCACTTTTGAAATGATACATTAGAGACTTGTCTAGAGAAATAGAGTCTAGATGAGAAAAAGCAGTAAGTCAATAAATCATTTGTAGAGTTCTGACCTAAAATAGTCATAGTCATGATGAATGCAAGTCTACTGGAAACAATCTGTGAACAGTAAGAGTCTTTCTGCGTGTGCATGTATGTGTGGTGACAAATCTGGAAGCATTTTTAACATCAGCTATACTTTTAGTTGAGTTTGAGTCATTTCTGGTTTTAAGAATGTTTTCCAAATGTCACTCTTTATGTGTCAGATTTTGTAGTCTCTCTCCATTCGCTGGTTTATTTCAGTGCTAAAAAGTGCCACAGTGTGCAGACTGCAATCATAGTTGACTTCTGCTCATAAAGCTCTGGGGTCACTTTGGTTATTACACCTTGAGTACAAAAACCAAGACACAATGAAGGACATTAAAACGAATATCCCATCAGTAAAGCTTCTAATAGACAGATGAATTGTGTAATTGAGAGAGAAGACAACATAAACCTCTCATAATTCAGTAATTGACACTTTTATACCCCCTGTCTCTCTCTCTCTCTTGCGCTCTTCATTTGGAGAAAATATGGAAAAACTAGACAGAATTTCTCGCTCGGAGCGAAATGGCTAATCTACTCCCGCCTGTTCCATCCCGGCTGTATTTAATTGATAGAAATTGCACGCATCAAAGAAAAAGCACACTGAGATTTAATGGGCATAAAATGGACATTAGCATTTTAAAGAGCTGGATTAAAACATTAATCCAGGCAATATTTTTTTTTCCATCTGGTTCTTCCTCCAATGAGATTGGCTGAGCCTAATCACTCCTAATGGGGCTTAAACTGGCTTCCCATCCGGTGACGCTCGCAGGGATAACACCAAACTTAAAGTTTTCTAAGAACGCAAGCAGGAGCTTAAAATCCCCAAGTGTCACTTTGGAGAAGCGCGATTCTGATTAAGATGTTAGCAGACACCCGTGCGACGTGTTAGACAAAGTAGCGTCTGGCGCGAGTGGGTTTAACATGGACAGATAAGTGTCGGTTGGGCTCGTCTGAGTTAAAAATGCTCTGAGAAGTTTAGACATGCTGAAAGAGAGATATGAACTTATGCTGTAAATCTGTAGGTGGCCAGGCTAATTCTTGTAAAAGCAGAAGGTTTATGAGTTCATATAGGGAGTAGGAGTTGCAGTTTCCCCCCAAATGTAAATGTTTAACCAAGACATGTTTATCTCAAACAGATTTGCTTATGTAGTTTTGGACATGTATGACATAGTGAGTGTGTTTATGTGCACACCAATAATACAATAATTATCTGGTTTAAGTAGTTATTAGTTATCTGTAAACAGCATAGGCCTACTCTGATTTCGTAGATGAGATTTGAGTAATCCTATAAAGAGATTTCTTTCATTTTTCAGTCTCTGCCAATTTACACAAACAGAACCAGAGAAAGAGAAGAGAAGCGTCCGAAATGGTGACAACAACAATATAATATGCAGCCGTATAATCTCCCAAATAAATATTTACGTGTTAAATATTTAGCTCTGGCAAGAACTTTGAATTTTGCATTATGGCCAAAGCTTTGGTGAGTTTGGTGGGTGATTTGCTAAGCAACAGTAAATGTCCATGCCAGATATTAAGAAAGAAATGTGATTATTGACTGACTCATGAAGACCGAGACTTTTATCATTACCTTATTACTGACGCGCTTATGAATGAGTTGAGGGAATTATTGCCAAAATCTAATTTTTCATAGATTTTTTGAACATGTAAGTGTGCAAATGTACTGAGTGTGATTTATAAGGATGGAAGTACAAAAAAACATTCAGACTTCAAGATAGCTACTACCATTTTTAGCTATGTGATGTACTTTTGTCCATTTTTATAGACAATGATATACGTTACAGCGTTAGAAACCACATAAGCAAGTCTATTTGAGATCACTTAAAAACTTGACATGATGTTAGGCAGAAACAGGCCTGCTTATGTAGTTCCTGCCACAGTATGACATACTGTTTTGCATAAACATTGACAAAGCTACAGAAAACATTCAGGCTTCAAGATAGCTATTTTTAGCTATGCTAGCAACCGTTTTCCCATTTGTATAGATAACTGTTTGTCATACAGTGTAAGAAACCAAATAAGTAAGTCTATTTGAGATTACTGAACGACCAGACATGGTTGGATGCAAGTGTGTGATGATTTAAGCATACCGTTCGCTTGATGCTAATATGTAGCTGTTAAGCTTCCATTATTTGTTAGCTGCATTAGATCCAGTGAGAAACTACAGAAGACGAGTTCAGATGCCAAAATATTCTTGGCTGATTGACTACATTTGAGATAAAGGGGAAAACTGTGAATGTGATTTATTTTGCCCAGCTAAGTGGATCAAAATGCTAGGCCCTCTGTCAGTGGGACACATTAGGCTACGTTCAGTGTTGGTTTTTTCTACCTAGAGGTAGTCTATAAATGGTTGCACACATCAAAAGTAAGTCTGTCCTGTCATCATACACTCACATTGAGTGTTTGATGAGCGGATAAGTAAAGCTACAAGAACATCAGGCGCATAGAGGTAGGATAAAGGGTTGGATCATTGCATTACAGGTAATGAGTAAGGGACGTCTTCTACTGAGGGGTCCCCAAGGAGCTAAATATTCTCTTTCATGTATGGGGAGGACAGACATGCACACACAGACACACACACACACGTCAAAGCTCATGTCATACATAATGTAGGTCTTCAAAAAGAGACGACAGGTAGAGGCAAGGCTGTCCTTAAGAAGAGTGCAATCTCTAGAGGTGGAAAGAGACATGATAAATAGTAGTTTTTTTTGTCCACACAAGAATAAACAAGCACTCCTTCTACAAACGGTTAAAACGTGGAGAAGGGTTTACTGGAGCAGGCACCATCAGATGGGCTTATGCTACAAACGTTAGCGATAGAACCCATCTTGCACCTGCATGTAAATAGTTTATACCTACCCATTTCTCTTCCCCTCCCTCTCTCGCTCGCTTTCTCTCTCTCTGCACCATTACTCCATAGACATGGGTTTGCACTCAACACAGTGTAGGAATATTTGATTATACAGATTGTAAAGATCATAACACTGTTCTGAATTAATAAACAACAGCCGATGGCTTTCAGCGGGCGAATCCTTCTTATTTTTTATTGATCGGAGTTATTAGTGTTGGATTATTCTTTCATCTAAAAGCACTATTGAGGAAGTATTTTAGTGAATAAAGAGGCATCTGTTAAAAAGGTTTCTCTGGTAGCTGACCACTATCGGCCTTTGAAGAACAAAGTTAAGGCTTGACGTATTTGACAGGACCTGAAAGCACACACATACACACACTTGGACTTACTTTAGTGAAGTATGCGCTCACACCTTGCACACACACACGCACACACACACATATTAAGAGACAAGTGACCTTCTGACTTTATCTCTGTGAACTAACGCCAGAGGTGGGGACTCGAGTCTGTGACTAGGACTCAAGTCGCACTCGACTGGTGAAACTTTAGCCTGAGAAAAAACCTAAACAGCCAAACTAAATGGTAAATGAATACAACTTTTTGCATCCAACTTCACACGTGTGACTCTGCCTGTCAGTTGTCCTTTGGTCATGCACATACCTCTCAAGTCTCATGCACTCATTGAGGCCAGATCTCAGAGTCTTGCACATTACAGAATTACAGAAAATGTCTGACAAAATGTATTAATATGTATAGTATAGGCCACTGTATGCTGTGCAACATGAGAGACTTGTGGTCATATGCTGATACTGTTGTGGCATTCTCTACCCAACCACTGGTCTACAGACTCCTACTGAGCCATGGATCGTTTGATACCAGGCCGCAAGAATGCAGCAGTGGGCAGGGAGCGTTAGCAGCAGCCCTATAGCAGAGGTGGCACCAGCCATAGCAATTCCTCATTTCTGTCTGTGTTCAGTTTCAAACTGGCCCAGCTTTTAACTCAACATGGTTTGTAAACCAAATCACTTACACAGTGCTTTTATGAGTAAAAAACACTGCAGGAGTTTTCTTGTATATATACATGAATATTACAACTAAACTATATCTAATAAACACATTGTCTTACCTGTACTTTTGTTTTGAAGACTGTTTCAGCCACATCGGTTTAATACAGCCAAGAACTGGAGGAAGTTGAAACTGTTTTTTAAATGTTATTCATTACACATTGTTTTAAGTGAAAAGTTATTTAGAAATACTATTAACTATACATACTACAAATACTTCGCATTATTTGCATTATTATTATCTTTGAATGCTAAAGGTTTTTGCTCTGTACCTTTTTTAAAGTTATTTTTAGTCACAAAGTCATATTATTCAGTGCTGCTACTGTGTTCATATGTGAAGAACCAAGCAAATGTTTGTCCTTTTCAAACAAGAAAACATGAGTAAGATTATAAATCACACATCAGTAGCATTTTATCCCTCCTCTGATTAAACAAAACAATAATAAGTGCTTACCAATACAAACTGTGTGTAAATAAGCTTGTACACTCACTTATCATAGTGCATCCAACAATAAAAGCAGCCTCGAGCATCTTTTATACAGTGATAGAAAACACAGCAGTAAACAGAAAGCTCTGATTCTACATGCTGACGTTTCATACTGGCGAAAGTGCACCGTAACTCCTCTGGCAGCAGATTTAAGTTAAAGGTGACATCACCAAATTCTCAGAATGGATTAGCTATTGTGCTAGCTAGTTTGCTTGCTATATAAACCACAGACTAACCAACCTTGTCAAGCTTTTTTGCCTTTTTCTATTAAACACTGCATTTGCTGTGTGTAGCACTTCAGTTCTGTCCTTCAGACTGAAGGTTTTTCTATAATGAAAGGTGCATTGAAGGCATGTCAAAGATTTTCTTTGGAGGAGTATCTGTACAGTGCAGTGCCTATAGCTAATAACAAGATAAATTCTCTATTAAAGGCTCAGACTCACACATCAGAGACTAGTGAATGGACGTGTAAGCATCTCTGACTTACACACTGAGGTAAAGTCAAACACACAGACTGCATTATTGCAAACAGTGCACTCAGTGTATGTGTGTGCGTGTGTTGCTAAAATCTTCCATGCAGCTATATTGAGCAGTCACCCAGATTATTCATAGTAGCTGTACCTGTGATTTCTCGACTTTCTTTATAGAGCTGTGGAACGCAATCTGGAAAAGACTGAACTCCACTAAACCCCAAAGCTTTTTATAGACCAGAAGGACACAAAAGAACATCCAGTCTATTGCTATTCATATTTGATGGGAATTTGTATAAATTTCCTCCTCTATAAACACATAAATTGATAACACTGATGTTTCTAAAACTAAGCTTTAAAAATAAATCACGAAGGAACTGGTATCAACCCATTCCGAGCTCTCTCTTTTTGCTCTCTATCTCACATTTAATAAGCTCTGAAATCAAAATCTGGTCTGAATTTGCAAAGCCCTCCAAAAAAATTGTCATAAAGGAAATTTTTTTACCCAGGGGGCAAACAATGGTCCATATTGGAAACAATAGCCAAGCGCTATTTCTCATTCCATCTTTCTTTAGGAATAATTATGGTTATTTTCTCTGTCTGATATACATTAGTGGCTTGAGCTGAAGCCAAGGCAGTTGGACAGACTAAGGGGCAGAGATTCATGGCAAGGAGCTCGTCTTTTGATCGCACCGGCCTTGAGCGTCAATAAAGCTCAAACGCTTTGAACATCCTGATAAGGATCAACTTAAGCCGAGCAGACACCAAGTTAAGTGGAATCCAATTCTTTTTTTTTTTGTCGCAGTACCCCTCAAATCAGTCAAACACTCAGACTACAATAGACAAAAGACGTCCCGTAAGCTTTGAAATGATTTACAGTAAAAACTTGAAAAAGTTATCTCTGCAAAGGAAAATGAAATCAAGAACAACAAACTGGAACACTAAAGCAAACAGTATAAAGAGGAACAGATAACTATATCACCTTTAAAGAGGAACTCCAGCCATGGTTATATATTTAACTATTAATACGTCTGTAGTAAACATGCCTACTCGCCTCCAACAGTAGTGCTACAATAATGTCTAGAGTGAGATTTTCCAGTGTAAAGACTATGAGAACCCCCTTCTGATGAGGTATCTTGGAGGAGAGAGGAACCTTTAAAAAACTACAACTGCTTTGGGGCAGATACTTGAGGCTGCATTGTTTTTTCTGTTAGCTGACTGATGCTAGGAAGCCAAATATCAGGTTTGTATGTATTAGCCTCTACATCAGTGGCTACATTAGCAGTCAGGATTGCTTTATTGTTGTGTAGGGGGATTCCCAGTGGTTGTGTGATGTATTTGCATAATGCATGCTGGATATTGTAGTGAAAGAACATTGATAGATAAAAGAAAAATAAAACAAACTCATGTATTTTGTCAAGCTAATAAAGCTCAGTGTGCTGCAGTACAGAATATAAAATAACATGACAAATAACATAATAAATGCTAATTTAGGCTGGTTTTATTTTTTAAACCATTTGAAAATGCCAGAGACCCTTCACATTGCGTGGACACTTCATGATGAAGGTTCCCACAGAAATGATCCAAAACTACTTGAAATGAAAATTCATTACATTAATGCGAGTTAAAGATAAGATTTTTTTTGTTCTTTACAGTTACCATTTTGGAGATGAGGGGATGAAGTTAAATTATGATGGCATAGGCAGTTTTAGAAATAGTAAGTTTACTAGATTTACATGCTTTGCTGAAGGTACACAATGTAAAATTTGGATGTAAAAATCTCTGGTGGAAATGTTTAATTGCATGCAGTGTGCAGATGAACATTTTAATATTTTGGTCCTGTTCCCTGAGCAGATGAATCTGATGATTGCGAGTGCATTGAAAGAGAATTCAAAGAGAAATCAGTCAAAACTTGGTGAAGGACATGTCTTCTGAAGATGTAAATGATTAAACTATTATTGTCATCATATTTTCATCAGTTTACTGTTCATTCTGCAGTCCTAAACATAGAGCCAGACCTTCTGTTTTGACTCTTTTTGAAGCTAATACATAAATACGTATGACGTGGATTGAAAAAGTACTGAAAAATCTGACCCGACTTTCAAATGTTTATTTTAGACTTTACAGAGCGACTTGCAGACACACACACACACACGCACACGCACACACACACACACACACACACACACACACTACATATTTTAGCATTTTCTTTCCTTCTGACTCAGTAATGCTACTTCTTTGAATTTTACCAAAGAAATCTTACATAGAGCAGCTTTCTGATTGACTGTTTGACCTCTTAAGGGCAGATAAAAAAAATGTTGCTAAAGCATTTTTGCCATTTGTTTCGTAGTACTGTGTAATCAGTATCGATAACTGGGAAATTAGTACCATAACATGCCTTTGGAGGTGAGTGCATCTCTTGGTTTGGATCTTGTTTGTGTTTCAGGGCCAGAAACACAAAAGCTGTGTTCACATCTGGAGATGGGTACCCGGGGCTGGAGCTGCCTCTTCTCTTTACCGCAGAGAAAGCGTGGAAAGGCTCCATCCTTTCTCCAGCCAGATCCCAGCTGTACACATGTGTGCCAGCCTCAAATGCTGGCAGCCTAAACACTCAAGGTTTACCTTTTAGGCTGGCATCAGGTGTGGCTTTAATGGGTAATCATCATCAGACAAATGTATCGTAGAATCCCAGAGGGGGACACTAATGGGATTATCATTGCAATTTAACATCCACTGTTTGTGCATCCAATCCATTGCTGTCTGTCTCTCTTTTAGAGCCCTTGAGGGCATCCGTAAGTATGAAGCGCCAGACTTGCAGACAGATTATAACACAATGTTAAATTGTATTCCATAAGACTTCATAAGGGAAGTCTTTGGATAAATTATTAAGCCTTCCATCTACGCTCTATCATGAGCACCGCTGAGACACGTCAAAGCTGCACTCTATGAATCTATTAATTTCTGTATGCTGTCATTGCAGACCATTGCAGATCATTACATCTTTTTCATGGTCTCTCTTTTGTAAAGCAATAAATTGTTGAAATATTTCCACAATAGGCCCCTTTAAGGCTAATGTGATCGATTAGCCAAGACATGTTTAGCCTCTGAACTTTCCTTCTTTAGTTTTGCACTGAGGCTACAAGGCTAATATTACAAGCAATGAAAGCTTATACTGCACCAATTAGCACATCTAAATCATCATGCACACCTCAAACTGTGTTTGTTGTAAACATGTATACTCACCTTCTACAGTGGTGCCACGGAAGTCGCTACAGTAAGATTTAAAGATTTCCTTTTAAGAATAGGACCCCCCCTTCTGATGACATATCCTGAAGGTGGGAGGAACTTCTGAACAACTACAAATGCTTTGAAAGTGGTTTTATTGCCTTACTAGCTAGCTAATGCAGAAGGACATGTCTGTATATCAGTGATTTTTTTTTATCGCAGTGTGGGTGATTTCCATTTGTTGTAGAACATACTTGCACAATGGATACTAGGTACTGTAGTATGAGAACATTGATAGACAATACAAAATCATGAATTCTGTCAAACCAGTGAGGCTGAGGAATGCAAGGCTGAGCTACAGAATGTTACATAAACATACATAACATCCACAACATATAAAATTACATCTTAAATGCTAGTTTTAGGGCTGAATTCCCATGAAAATCATCTTAAATAGACTTGCTTATGCCATTTACAACAGTGTATGACATACTGCTATCTATAAAAATGGACAGAAGCCATAGCATAGCTAAGAAAGTAGCATCTTAAAGCCTGAATTATTGCTTTAAACTAATATTGCATTCATACCATTAAGATACAGTATTCAGAATGAAAATATGCTGTTAATTTCCAGATAACCTAAGAACCTAAGAATCTTTTATTGTTTAAACAATACTGAAGCAGCATACCAATGGAGACACGGACAGGTTATGTGTATGGGTGTGCAAATATATCACTGAGAAGACAATTGCTCTCTTTATTTAGCCAACTTTCCCACCGTGACCCTTTCTGGAGCACATCGGTAAACAAGCTGCACACCTTGTCACGGACTCGCATTAGCCAAATCAACGCTAATCAGTATCATCGTCTTCGTCGTCGTCATTACAATGATTAGCCTTGTCACCGCTGCCACCATAACAAACCCGATTTCCCACCTGCCCTGGCTCATCTCCATATTCATCGTGCTCGCAAGGCGGAAGAAGTATTCTAATGAGGTCGGCGGCTGTTTCCTGTGCGGTTTTGGTCGCGTCCCGTCCTGCGTGTGTCTCAGGTGCGGAGCCTTCATTTAGCTCCGATTAGCGTGACGCCCGCCTCGCGCGTGTCACTTCCTTTCCTCTTCACAATTTAGACTGGACAGAGGCGGCAGCCGTGGCTGGGGCCCGGGGCCCCCGCCGGTGGATCAGGTTGGAGCCGCCAGCGCCTCCTCTGCCTCTCCCCGACTCATTTGTAAGCCTGCAGTTGTCATGCGTTGGTATCAAATGGGCCAGCAAGGCCTTCAAGGATGCAGCTGCTATGTCCAATTAGAGTGCCAGTAGCTCTGATCAGTGTGGTAACTAGTCATACACAGTCTAGGCGAACACATATGCTCTGGCGCACACACACGGGTGCTATTTTTTGCATGTCGGACGTCCTCTATGGCCCTCTCCAGACCTGCTGTCAACTAATGTACTTACATTATAATCCTGGACATGCATGCAAATGCAGGAGAGAACACGGTTAGATATGAACAGATTTGAACACTCATGTTGACAGTACCTGCTCATACAGCACAGCCTGTCACGAATGAGAACTGACACTCGCTAAAACACACACACACACACACGCACACACAGAGACCCTGTCTTGCTTGGGCTTGTTATGGATTTCTCCTCCTCTGAAAAAGTCCACAGCTGTTCTGTTGCCACAAGACTAGACAGTGAGATGAGGTGGGGACCGGGTACCTGTTACACACACACATACACACTTCCTGAGTGGACACCACACTCTGAGAAGACCATAGAGAAAAAAAGGAGGACACCTCAACCTTGAAATGCTGAAGGATCTGAACAGGACATTATTCCCCACATCTTAAACCTAGACCTGCAGCTTCTGGGCATGATGTGGTTTTTGGTTTGCACCCACTAGCAGTTAGGGTTACTTGTTTGTATCCAAAGTTCGCAAGTTAAGCTATAATTGCTAGGCTAATAAGTTTCTAAGTATTGGTAACTTGATTAGTGAATCACGACAGAAAGACTACTCCTACATATAAGAGAACAGACCCCGAAATTAACCTTGCTACAAAAAGTGTTTATTTCTGCTGATTTCTATCTACTTTTTTCAGTATTACTGTCTAAATATGACTGTTTTGATGTGATGATATTATGATACATGATCTAAGCTGAAATTTCACCTGTTTATTCAGGTTGTGCCACAAATTACCTATAGAAAGCTCTGGTTCTACACACTGAAACTGTTAAAATGATTTTACAGTTGCCAACAGGGACGTGCATGCAGCGTAATTCCTCTGGCAGCAGATTTAAGGAAATCATGTGGCAAAATCTTGCGCCATGCTTATCAGATTCATGTGATTAAGTCTGTATGATTCTGAAATGTGTATACGCCGCAATTTTATCATCATTTCCCTGCAAAATGTGCTATTTAAGCAACCAGACACAAGAAAGAATGTGTTATTGCAAATGACAGTGGGATCCAAATGTTCAAGATGTGGCCATGAGGGACAGGGATGCAGTCTCACTTCCTGCTCTAAAATGCAGGGGTGTGACTAAAACAAGCCTCCGCCTATGGACTAAAACTCTTCGTGTTTTGGTAGTGAAATGAAAACGTGCATCATCACTTTCTGAATAAAGTTTTTTCATTTAAAAATTAAACTCTAAATCTTTTTAAACTTTGCTTTAAAAGAAATCAAAAAGATCTTTATAAAAAGCAAAAAATCCAAGTATGATTTCCACAAATTGAAATTTAGATGTTAGGGTTTGAAACAGGCATCACCCAACAGAAAGACATCCTATGAATTATGATTTTATATATATTTCATTAAATTTTTGTATATATTTTTTAATATATTTACTATCTCAGTTAATGGCTTGAGTTTTAACAGATTATAACAAAATTCTGTGCAAACACCTAAAATCTGAGTACTTAAGTTTTTTTTGTTTTTTGCTGTGGGACAACAGTTCAGTAGAATTAGAAACTTAGTAATGGTTCACTGAGGTGAATTGTTACACAGCAGATGCTCAGCAAAATGACAGTTAAAAAACAGCATGAGCAAAATGCTTTTAAACCAGTCAGCTGTGCCATTGATGTAAATTGAGAAATGACATCAACATACTGCAAGTCATGATGTCAACTTATTACATATCACAATATCAACAGATTACATATTATACATACTACATAAGACGTGAGTGGGTCTGAAGTCACATCATGTCCTGAAACTCCTCTCTGGATCTGCAGATGGTTCTCTGGGTCTAACAATTCTGCTCTTCACCTTTTCCGAAAACAACTTATTTCTGCACATTATCTCCCAGCCTCCCAGAAATAAAACCATTGCTTTTACAGCTACATCCTGCTTCTAACATGTTTCCAATCAGAATTGAAAGAAAACGTCCCTGTCCCTTGAGGCATGGAGAGGTTTCGGGCTCTGACTTTTCTGAGTACACATAGTGCTTTTGCCTGTGCCAGCCGAAAAAGTTGAAAAGTTCATGCAGACCAGCGTTTCTGAGGCTATGTAGGGGAACTGGACATGCTCTGTTTTTCCTTGAGTTTTCAGATGCTGTGTCCGCCATCTGAATCAGAATGCGGTCGACGGCCTATTCATGGAGCTGTGGCTTGAACTCACTGAATTTAATCTCAATGTCGGGGCTTCAACATTTATTGTCCTACAACTGTTGTTATTTCAAAGCCTGCATTTCTGCGGCCTGGTGTCTTGACTCTTCGCCCACCATGCGATGCGCTGATTGACCAACCCGGCTACCCCCAGAAAGGCTTGCTGAGGCTTTGCAGTGGGGTTTCTGTTATGCGCTCTAGCACGGTGGCCCGCAGTGGAACCTTTCATCACGAGCAAGTTCGTCCCGTGCCGCTCGGAGCGATGATGTCAGCGCGGGGTCAAACTCGGACATGAAAGAGGCTACGGCGCCTGCCAAGGGTTTGTGGGAGAAAAAAACATCTTACCAGCACTGCCCTGCACAAGTCACATACGCTCACCATGTGGGGGGAAAAAAAGACATTCGCATACTGGACAATGTAAAGCCACTGCCTACTTATGATTCATTAAACCACAACACAGCAGATGACTGTAATGTCAGCTTATTTTCGGTAAGTGGGGACACAATCCAGTGTGGATGCTTCTCATTTGAACGACAAATGATTCCAGGCTGCTCTTGAGAAATGTGTAGGGGGGAGCAGAGAGGGAGAGAGAGAGCGAGAGAGTGTTGGAAAGAAAAAGTAGCTCGGTATCAAAATCTTCCATGCAAGCTGCTTGCTAATGCAGCATTTGAAGGGGAAAGTTTATTTTGCTTCACGGTGACAAAGAAGCTTTTCTTTGTCAAATGCCAGAGAAGTTAACAGCCAGAGTGTGTTGCGGGGGGAGGGGGGGTAGTCAAGGGAAGTGCTGAATCTGGCTTTCTGTTCCCAAAGCTCCTTATGTTAATCAAACTTTTATATATTTATCGTTGTTTTTACTTTGAAACAGTAGATTTTCGTGTTTTTTTTTTTGTCTCCTCTGCCTCCTCGTATGCCTATCAGAGCGAAACAGAGTGTGCACGATCATCCCAGCTCTGCCTCGCTAAGACATGTGTTGTGCGGGGATAACATGGCACGTTTCTGAACAGCTCACTGTCCCCCCTCTGCACCCCCCCCCAATCCGCTCAAAGGAAGAGAGTAGTGAGAAGAGGAATAAGCAAAAAAAAAAAGTAAGAAAGAAAGAAAGAAAGAAAGAAAACGCTAGCAGGCTTTCTTTGTGCTTCTTTTCGTTTTAGTCGGTGAAACAGATTTCACATGTGCTGTGATTCCTTCCTCACCCTCATTTTTTTTTATTCTTAAAACAGTGCATGAACTTAAATCTCATGTTTTAAAGATTCTTTTAAGGGGGGAATCAAAGTCTAAATATTTCAATAAGGCCCTGATTTATAATTCAGGAGATTCGCAGGTGTTTTACCCATCTGATGGAAAGATTCATGCTGCTCACATACCTCACACACACACACACACACACACACACACACACATGCACACAGGTACATGTCTTCCTCTAGCAATATTACATGGATTAGCATGATATATGAAATATTTAGTGGAATTTTTTCCTTCTCCGTCCTAAAACCTAATAAATCAAATGGCTGCCAAATGTCATTATAAAGATGGCATCTGACTTGGTGAGAAAAGGCAGCTTTTCATATTCAAATGCGGAGGCCAAAAGAAACGAGGGAGAGGAAAGGTTACTTGGTTTAGCTGACAACCTCGACTGCCCTACATCGAAGAGAAAGAGAGAGAGAGAAGAAGACAGATGCAGAGACAGAAAGCACTATGTATTAGGCTAGGAAGTACTCATTTTTGCCCTCAAATATAGTGGCATTTCATACACAAATCCCAAAAAATGAACTAACAAGGATAGAATAACAAGGAATTCCTCGGTCAACATAACAGAAAACTTACACATTAAGCAGGGTATAGATTTCCTTTCCATTTTATCAGTGACAGTGACTCTACTTGGATTGCGACATCATTGTTTGCACCTGTGTCTTGTTTAACATAGTGGTCCACTTTACCTACAGACGAGCATATTCATTATTCAAATGAAGTGATGTTTTAATATGATAGTGGCCTTTGTTCACATAGATTTATTACATTTATAAATGAATTCATAGTGATTTATTATATTTTGGGCACTTTTGGAGCCTGTGTTTGTGTTTTAAGAAGAAAAATAAGAACATTTTGGCCATTTACTCCCAGTAATTTCTAACACTGTAGAGACATTACATGTTGCACACAGATGGTGAAAAAGAGTATATAGAACACTACTAAATTGGTTGTGAGTTCAAAACACATTTCAGACTTTTAACTGACTTGGACTTTAGACTAAAATCATTTTGGTTTGAGTGTCCTTACACCTTAATTATGTTTATTTTATTAAAATAAATGACTGCACTTATTAAACTCCAACTACCAAATGTTTTTGTAGTTGCCATTGTAGTAGTGACAATTTGAGTTAATTTGAGCAGACCTCAAAAACACTAATGCACTATAATACACTACACTAATAAACTACACTACACTAATAAAGCCAGTACATGACTAGCAAATACAGCTTTGAACAGTTGTACACAAAGCCATAATATTTTTCATTAAAACACATATGTACTTAATTGCAGAAAATACATGTTTCGGTAGTGACAATTCTTAATGTTACACACTGATCTTCAGACTTTGGAACACATTTACTTCAAAACAATGAAATCTAACTGCTCACCATGTGGCCATGAGGGACAGGGATGCAGTCTCACTTCCTGATCTAAAATGCAGGTGTGGTTAAAATACGATTAATTCCACCACCCACTTCCCAATAGAAGTACCCTATAAATAATAATTTTGTACATTTTTAGCTTATTACTTTCTCACTGAATGCATAGATCATAACATACTCCTTGTAAGTATCTAAAATCTTAATACTTTATTGGTTTTTTACTGTGTTGAACTAATTTGGCAGAATGATCCATAAAGATGCTTCAGTAGAAAAAAGAAGAGACATTGCAGGGAAAAAAATAGAGAAAATTGTATTGTCTGATACGCCACCCCCTCCCAGACTCTCTTTCATGATACTTTGTTGTCTTGTCTGAGGTTGTCATAGAGCACCCTCTCTTTCTCTGGGTGTCATTACCATTGCGCAGTGAGATAACACACACACGCACACACGCACACACACACACACACACACATACATAGAAGGCCTGCTGACACGCCACCTGTGTGTGTGTATGTGTGTACTGTTGGGGGTTTTGTCCTGTGCCATCCCCATTGTGACACCAGATGACAGAGAGGAGAGTAACGCTTAGCATAGATTCAATAGCTTCTGACTGACACCCACCCACCCCCCCACCACTCACTCAGTATGCTGCCTGTCATGCGAAGAAAAGCATATGCAAAACGGCTATAGTGCACTGGTCGACTCAGGACAGCATGCAAATAGGAATTGCAAATGGGAATATACCGTTTACCAGGGAAGACAAAATGACTTTTTATGCCTATTATAGTATTCCACTTGTGCTTCCACTGTGGCAGTGTTGGACTTCTAGAACGCTCACTCCATACCAATTTCCCACAAAGCTCATTGGTTGACCTCATATTAGCCTGGAGTGGAGGAGAGACAAAATACATTCTCCAGATGTCACAATGTTAATTATACTAATTTGCCAGTGACACTGGTAATGAAGAACAGTGTAGCTTATTTGCAACAAGCATAGAGTGTTCACATTTGTTGGAGAGCAGTCAAACCCAGATATTACTCATCAAGGACATATCATACCACAGAGTAATGTTTCGTATCTGACTTATTGTCCCCTATGAAACAGTTTCAGTAAAGCTTAAATGGAAATTCCACCAATTGTTCATTATTTCTATATAATTCAATTATTAATATGTCTGTCAGAGAGGTTTAATGTGAAACAAACCATTGCAGAACCAACTTACAGAAAAAAATACAGAGTGAGAAGGTCACAGCAGTGATGATAGGAAGGTAGAAAGATGCATGCAGGTCACTGTAAGGCAAAATAATCCCCATAGAGTTTTATTTAGATTAACGACTATTTTACCACTATCAGCATTACATATAAAACTCAGAAGATGTGTGTAGGTTCACTGATCATGTTGGATACTACATAAATGGCTGTATTTGCTTTGCAGATATTGTGAATCCTGGTTGTATCACTACCATTATTAAATATATATATATATATATATATATATATGTGTGTGTGCGTGTGTGTGTGTGTGTGTGTGTGTGTGTGTGTGTTGCGCTGGATCAGATAGAGCAGTGGTGCTGGAGTTTTTTGAACACCTCAGTGTCCTCTGACCACTGGACGAGAGGATGACTAACACAAACTGTGCAGCAACAGATGAGCTATTGTCTCTGACCTTACATCTACAATGTGGACCAACAAGATTGGTGTGTCTACTAGGGTGGACAGTGACTGGGCAGTGTTTAAAAACCCCAGCAGCACTGCTGTGTCTGATCCACTGGTACCAGCGCAACACACGCTAACACGCTACCACCACGTCAGCGTCACTGCAGTGCTGATATAATAATACCTGCTGTCCTGTGGATGTACTGCTGTCAAAGAACAGGGTAAAAGGGGGCTTTGATCTGACAGTGGTGAACAGTATAAGGCCGTTATTTTGTTGTGTGTGCTCTGAATTGTTTTGTATGCACATTGACCAATCAAAGTTGATGATCCTGAACTGGACACTTTTGGAGGAACCAACTGAAAGATTCACTCTTATATCAAACAGTCACTATTATACTGCCTTATTGCTGTATTGCTGTTGAACAATGGCAATAATGGGCCCATCATTAGGCTCCTGAAAGAATGAAAAGACTGCTACACTTTAAACCACCCAGGGGAAAAAATGTCCACTTTTGATATCCCACAAAAAGGGACAAGGCTCTTAAAGACTGAACAACACATCATCAGATTGATAGTGCTACATCCCAATAGGTCCGAGACGTAAAATATTAATGCCAAGCCGGACGAGTTTTAATTGCCCCCTTCACTTTCTTCTTTGTTAATCAGCAAAGCCGTGAGTTTCCGGAAAGCAACGGAGAGCCATCGTTGTGAATCATCCTGACAAGATGGCATGGACCAATTACAGCCATGCTCCATTTCGCTTTGATGTGGCGGGAAGGAAGATAGATCAAGGCAAATCACTTGCACACACACACACACATGCAGGCACTCACACATTATGGTAATGGTGTGATTTAGCTCCGATGCTAAACTTCATGTAGAGTCTTCAAAAAAACGCTAACATTAATTACACTGTGTTGGGGTGGGGGTGTTGGAGGAATAAAGGGGGAGGGGATTGGACAAGTGTTTTGCCTCAGCGATGAGGCGCTTATAAATGTTGTAAATGAAAACGAGACAAAGTGACTTATCAGAGTTTAATTATGCAGGGAGTGCTATAAGAAAAAAAAAAAGGTTAGGAGGTGGGAGGGGGTCCATGGGTTTGTCACAAAACCTGTTGGGTATCTTTTAATAATTAGGCCTTAAGAGAGGTGCAGGAAGTAAAGGAGAAGGAGGGGGAGAATGAGAGAGGAGGGTAGACAGGCCTACAAGGATGGCTTGATATTATCAGGCTGTAATTAAGTTGTCACTTCAATTATAGCAGCTCAGATTGGAATTGTCCTGGGTTGCAGCACTGGGCCATGTCTGTTTGGTTAATTAGTCTGGTGAGTACTCAGAACACTACACCCACACACACACACTTACTGTTTTAGCTGAGCACCAAACAGACACAGAGAGGGCACAGCACATTTCAGCCCCCTACAGAGTACTGAATACTGATCATATGTCAGATCATATGTGTGCCTGAAAGCCTCTGTAGTTAGTGAATGCAGGCCTAATGGAGACACAGTGAGACATTAGCTTTGTTGTGCCTCATATCTAATGCCTGAAAGAGAGGATCACTTAGTGGCATTAAGTGACAAGGGGCTTCAGTTGGCTTTTAGGCCGCATCTCAACTGGTTCTACCCACTTATTTGTTGCAGTTGTCATTCTGTGTTAGGTTAAGTTGCTTGTGTCCTCTTGAACAAAAGGGAACAACACTTTTGGGACACTGCACTACCATATTACTGTACAGCCATTATAAAAACATGGGAGGCCATTAGACACACTCTTACTGTAGCTTGGTTTTCACCATGACACTATAAAAATATCTATGCTAACTTCATTCCAAATGTACAGCAGCTGTCTATTTCTACACTGCTATATTATCTAAAACATGTCCTTTACAAGCATTTAAGAGTAATGTAAAAGCCCTATATGTATAGTGAACATGTTTTTCCAGTGGCAAACTTAGAACTTTGGTACTGGGCCTTCCATAAATGTCAAAACTGTAAAAAACAAGGAAAAAAGTAATGTAAATTAGATATTATAAGAGTAATATATATATTCTGTGAAATTTTATGTTACAGAATCAAACTGCTATTTACAAGAGGCAGAAATACACTGTGGGGAACCCTCAGGGCCTTCTAGACCTTACATAATGATTTCTAAAGTAAAAAACTATGTCTGTAAAATAAAATTTCACAAGCCAGTGCTGATGCTAACTTTGCTCTTATTCTTCTTGTTTAATGTTTTTAATTGCCTACTCCATGGCAGAGATTTCTGGGAATGTCCAAAATTAAGTGGAGAATGCGTGAGGTTTTAAGACATCCAAGCAGCATTTACAAGCATTTCAAAGACTGTGGTACCACACAAACTGTGGGTACACAAAAGTAGCTCCTCCAGTGAGTTCACCAGACTGCACAATTGTCCACTTTTTATCTGAAGAATTGATGTAAACAAGTTCTATTTCTACCCAGACACCACTTAAGGAAGTACGCAATATCCATTACTGCTCAATAAAGATATGACAATGTTGTGCAAAATGTTGTGTGTTTGTTAAATAAAACTCTTTACTTTTTATTAATATTGATATGTATATAACATCATATTTTGATTTATGGAGTTCATTCAGATTCAGATCAAGTTATACCTACTGCAAAAATCCAGCTTTGTGTAGATGCATGCTCAACACACCTTGTCCAGTGTAGTAGGCACCAAAAACGTGGGTACTGATACTTGATGCTTGTCTTGTGGAAGGGGAATGTAGAGGGATAGCTCTGGACAGCAGGTCAGTGGCACAGTCCAATAGAAAGTGATGATCAAACCATTTACAGCACAAACATAAAGCTCCACAATGCTGCCACGACCTCTTCTCAATAAGAGTTGATTCTGTTTAAGCTCCTTTTTCAAGTGATGGACATTACTGTATGTACTGTTCTGTGGCTCCTTTTACTTTGAAACGTTCTCCAGCCAGATGGTGATAAATTGTTTGAGAGACAGGAGGTCGTCTGGACAGGCCAGCCCTGTCTGTACTTCATACTATATTCCTCCCTTAATGGAGGATCATAATTAAAGGCAAGACTAATTCATGCTGCAAGTCTTTTTTGAGATATTGTCTCTGGTTTGTTAAGGATCCAAATACCCAAAGGTTTGTAAAAGACACAAGCAGACAAACAAGGAAGAGAGAAAATTGGGGTATAGTGTGTAAACAGAACAGAGGTACGATTTAACAAAAAAAGGTGAAAAATAAAAGAAATTGATAGGTATGGTAATGAGCAGCAGGTGCTGGGGAGGATATGCCCATGACTGGACAGAACCCACTAGAACAGGGTTTCTCAACCACTGGGCCTTGGACCACAAGTGGGCCGCGAAGCACCCCTTGGTGGTCCTTGGACCTATACTGAGGGGAGCCAGTGGTCCGTAGTGGGCCCGTGATGGCACTTAGTCATAAAAATCAGTGAAAAAATTGTAATTTAACAATAAAAAAGAAATACAAAATGTTAACAGACAGTTAACATCAATACAAGACCCACAATAACAGTGCACAAAGGCATCTTCGTCAATTTATTTTCCCTTTGCCTCTAGAAACACCTGACCTTTTAGTTGTCCACTCGCACCAATACTCTGATGATATTTCACGTTCACTAGTACACATCACATATTGCAAGAGTAGGCTCCTACATTTCACTGTGTTGAGTGTTTTTTATCTTGTGGGCCTTGATGCCTTCTAGTGATAAACAGGTGGGTCTTGAGGTGGAAAAGGTTAAAAAAAACCCTGCACTAGAGGTTCTGCATAGTGCTTACTGAACCAGTATATACTGTATACTGCATGCTTCTGTTCACGGTAATATGTAATATGTATATGAGTATACAGTATAGTATCCAGTATATGACAAAAGCTATGTGCCATACTATAGGGAAGAGCCGTGACTGGACTGACAACAACAGGGGCTAAGCCGAGCAGACCCAGCTCAAGACCCACCCCAATTTCCTCAGCCCTCCAATCCCTGCTTAGCAACCATTGTGAGATGCTTTTTAGGTCTTTAACAACACTTGTAGATGTTTTGGTCAAGAGATGTGCCTGCTGAGTTGTGAAAGATACCATAACAGAGTGGAGTGTTGGCAGAGTGTTGTTTTCAATCTCCAAAGCCACAAATACAAATTAAAAAAAAAATGTCAGTTTTGGATTCATCTGTGTGGTATACCTGTGTGGTTCACAGAGACACATATATTTGTCACATTTGCTAAAAGGTCAGTCATTGCATTTTCATTACATTTAAGGTGTTTTCACACTTGTTCCAAATACTAGAGTCCACACCCAGGACTGATTCTGTGCTATCACTGATGCTTTTACATCCAAGAATTCCATCGGAACTGTGGATCGATCGTCACAATTCCATACTTTATTTTTCTGCATGCAAGTTTTCAAAATGGTAGGTGCTAGCTTCAGCCGTTTGCTACTATTTATTTATTTTAATTTTTTGGATGCAAATACACAAGTGGAAACTAAGAGGTTTTATGAGTTGTGGCCATTTGCGCTTGAATACCTTCTTTGCTCCATATATCCATGAGGCATTTCATTTCCTCCACTGTCCACAACAATCCCTTTCCCGCCATCGCGAAACTTGAAAAGGGAAGTGATGCGATAAGTCAAAGCAGTCACACTGCAAAATTAACCAATCACACAATGCCACATGCAGTGCCGGGAGTGGATAGCTTCCACATGTGCAGCAAACTGCTGGAAGCAAACCCCAGACCTTCGATTTAAGGAGGACCAGAGATCGGTTCTCTAGACTACTTCTGGGTTCGAAAACAGCTTTCACACTTGACCGAAGGTACTGAATTGACAAATCAAGTGGTCCTGGGTCAGTAAAAACCTCCAGTGTGAAATCGTCCTTATAGGCCTATAGTGTAGTGTAGACCTATGCATGTTTCATTCTTTAATCATGGTATGCTATTGTGCTTGCTGGCTGAAAGAACAATAATATTGAGTAAAGGTGAGCTGAAAACATAAGGAATGTTTGATGAGTTTATGTCTTATTTGGTGGTTTTTGGGACAAACATTTCCTTCACATGTGGGTCATGGCATAAAGGTTGTGCTCAAAATAGCTTACTACATACTGCCCACATATTGATTGTGCCAAAAGCAGTAAGTACTATGCAGTATGTGACCTACATGAATTTCCTCAGTACACCAAAGATACCTGATTGACAAACTGCTCCAGCTCATTATTTCAGTATGAGCCAGAGATATCTTCATAACATAATGCAACCCAATCTGCAACACGGCTATTTCAGGTGGACATAACCACTGATGACTATGCTGACCGTGCATCAGTTCCATCATTGCTCACCCAAAACTTGACAACTGCACTTTGAGTTCGTAGATATGAAAGGCCTGATAATACACCCTAGACAGGTCACCAGTCTGTCACAGCACGGGTTATTTAGGTCCAAGATAAATACTAAATACATCAGAATTTCTAACATTTTAAAAATGCACATTATATTAACTGAGCTGAAAGTAAGATCCTGAAGTGAGGGCCTCTTTATCTGCCAATACTGAACAGTGGTCAGGTAATCCTGTCCAATAGCTTGACTGAGAGGTCCAAGAAAAATTACAGTTGCAGACCCGAGGGTTGGGAGGAGGAGTTTGCCACCTACTGATTGGCTGTAAACAGAGACATGAACATGCATGATCTATCAATGGTCTCACCCTACCCCTATATTGATGAACAGTCCAACCATTGGTTTTCTATTATCTTTCCTCTTTTACTGCTTTATCCATATCTTTCTAAGGATGCGTTATATCTTCTCTTGAAAGCTGTAAGAGGTTGGAGGAATCACTAGTACTTGTTGCTCTTTGTAGCAAAAGACTGCTGTATTGACAAGAGCTTTTGCAGGAACAGAGTCTCACAGTCTCTTTATAAATGCACACAACTGTAGTTTTTCCCAAGAATTTAGTCAATGATCACATAATTTATCTCCAGTGCTCGCCAAATCCAGACAGAACAAAAGAGAGAGACTGTTGTTTTCTCACGTGTATCACATGCTAAAGTCAGTGAGAAAGGCTTGGCTAACAAAGAGAAGTTATGCAGTGATAGACAAATGGAGGTATGTGTGTTGCTGGATCTCATCACCGTTTCCTCACCTATTCAAGACTGAGAGTGGGTCAAATGTACACTATCAAAGAGGTGACAGTTTCTGATCTAATAATCTTTCCTCAAACACTAAACTTTTATGATCCATGGCGTAATGGAATACTTTTCATTAAATTAGTTACATTTACATTAGATTACATTAGAGATACATCTACTTACACTTTATTAGATCAAAACACAGACAATATTGGTGCCATTCTGGGTTTGCAGACTTTTTAAACAGGTAAACTTCATGACTTTTCCATAGCATAAAATGAAATTTCCATGATGAACATTTGGCATAGTGCTGGGTGATATGACCTATACCTGTATACAATGACATTGACATACCATATAGTATTCCTTTCCCTTTTTAGTGATATTTTTAGTCATATGTCTGATAGATAATAAGCATTAGACACATATAAAAAGTTGTGCACTTTACTAATGGTACCTAAACCCTGACAGGTAAATGTAATGTCAGTAATTTGTCAAAAATCATAATTATTAATAATAATAAATAACACACTTCTTTTCTGGAAATGTGCTTTTTGTCTAAATTATGTTTACAATACTTCATGAAAGGTTTCCTTTGGCATTCTTTTAAAAGAAGAAAACAAAAAACAGTCCAGTTGAAACAAGCTATTTCAGATTTGTTAGGCATTTTCAGCATAGGGCATACCTGCACTCAGAAAGCATGCGTGCATTAACTTTATTAATGCAAACTCTTCATCTGATATTGTGATTCTGTGATATATTTGAAAAAATCAGTGTATATCTGCACCAGGTTTAAAACTCTAACATTAGAGAAAGGAAAAGGGGAGGTGTTGTTTTTTTGCAACAAAAACGTCTTAGATCTGATGAATAATGAGTGCATTAGCCCCTTAGCTAACCTAAGAATAATCTAAGAATAACTCAGTAGTATGTCATTACATACTAAGGCTTATTATTCAGTAACTACATAGACTACAATGCAAACTGGTGGAAATTAATGCTTTAGTTCTGCCAGGGAAACTCCAATGCAACATTACTCAATCCTCTGACCAATCACAAGATTATACCTGTCTTTAAAATGACTGAACTTACACGCTTTGCTGCTTTTAGAAGCTGACGTTTCGTCGTTTCCCTTCTTCCTCCCCAACACCACCAGTTTGGTCCCCACCTGGTTGCCCAGGGGGTGGGCTCCACCCTTCCCATCTCTATTCGGCAGAATCTGCCAGGGTCTAAATGTTCCATGACCTGGGCCAACGACGAGGCCTGCGCCAAGGACTTTAACTTACAAAAACTGTCATCTACCAAACTGTTAAATCCTATTGAGATTAAAATGTTCTTCCTTCATGCTTGTCTCTAGAGGCTTTCTGGTAGAACAATTCTTTTATAGTTATAGTGTGTGATAAAACTTTACGGGGTTAAGGGGTTAAGGAGGCTTTTAAGCATTGAACATTCTGTCATATGTGGGTTTCCCAAATCTAAACAGTTTGTAATGCATGAGTAGTTAACACATTGGTGTCACAAGCCAGTGGTTTAGGTCAGCATATCTAAGTTCTTTTGAATTTGAACAGTCACAGCAGTAGTATGTGCATTTGTGTATTTATTACAATTTCTGTCGCTGCGCACACGCAATCAGGAGTTAAAAATGAAAGTTTCATGGCAAGAGGTGACATAGTTTGCCACTTTTTCAATAACATTTTCCCATTTTATGTTGTGTTATATATGGCTGTGTCTAAAACTGCACAATACTGTACTAAATAGTACATCCAAATCACACACCACCAACAGTAGTGCATTTGGCAATATAGGATGTGTTGCATGATACTTTGCAGTTTTGAACACAGTGCACTATGGCTATCATGGCTATTACAATGTTTGATGCAGAGATGATTGACACATCTCTACAGTTTGTGGCATGAATGTATTTAATATGTGAACAAGTTGCAGAATTGCAGAATATGTTAAAAGAGAAGCCAGATCCAATCTTTAGGGTTCTGGATCTGGATCTGGCTTGTTCAGGCACAAATTAAACCCTCGGTTGCATATATATATATATATATATATATATATATATATATATATATATATATATATATATATATATATATATATATAAAGTTTAAAAACTGAGATATTGTCATGGTAAGAAAACTTTACACCTTCAAAATAGTATCTTTTTATAGCGGAAAGTAAAAATGTTTTCAAAAAAGTAGTTTTGGACCATTTTTCCTGGTCCATTTTTCATGAGATGCTCACATGATGTAGAGGTCAGCTTGCATTTTTAAATGGTATAAAAATAAAAAAAAGCAGCAGGCTTTCCTCAAGGCGGTAGTGGTATGCAACTTTTAGAAATGATAATCAGTGATAGTCAAGTCATGAACCGATAACCAAATGTATTGCGTGCACTGTCCTGCATCCAAACTGAGCTTTTCAATTCTGAAATGCATGATGGACTGCTACCTGGGCCTCAGTCCAACTGTGAAACAAGGAAAGATACAATCTTCACTCCAAGCCATGGACTAAAATCAACCGTGGTGCACAATAACATCATCACGTTACTATTTGTTATGTTCCACGCGAATACAATTGATCTTTCATTCGCCAATCCATTACACATGTGTTACCACTGTGACCCTCAACTGGGTAGCCAGCAGTGTGTCATTTTGGATAATGCGGGAGAGAGGCTGCACCCCCCCACCCCACCATCAATGTATGGCATCAGTTTAAAATACTACAATTAAGGTGGTAGATGTAAATGCTCACTAGGGGGTTTGAGTCTCACAAACACCCAGCAATACACTACAGCAATAGCAAAGCAACGTATCAAAGAATTTACCGTGTTTATAGGGAATGCTGAGATAGGCAGCGAACGCAGGAGAACCGGCACGCATTTAAAACTGTTATGTGAAAGGAGTCTCTCGCCTTTCTCTGACAGTTATGTGGGAGAGGGAATCATGGGAAAGTTCCAAATCTCCACAGCAACACATTGTTAAGAGTTGGAGCAATAAACGCAGAAAACTGCAAACAACAATGGAAGAAATGGCAGAGCGGGACAGAACGGTTACAGCCATGGAATGTGGGATGATGCGCAGGCCAAGTTTGTTCGCTAATGGGCTGGCGAGGTATTTTCTGTCCTGCTCATGCAGTCGTCCGTGTGTGAATGTGAGCGTGTTTGTATCCTCAGGCCATCAGATACTCCCATGCACTGTTTCACTTGTGAACCTACACACAGTCTTCACTCTTGGGTGGTCTGCGATTTGTGATGGCCATTTTCAATGACTTGACGAACAGGAGAAATGGTCAGGTTTTTTTCTTATCAGAGATATTATATAGATAAGGAGATCTGTCTGCCTCCTTTACCTCTAATGAAATCCACATGGCTTGGAGATCTGAGCTGTGGTCTGGCAGGCTGAATCCACGGCCAGGAAACAGTGCAGTCAGAGAGGCGTTCAAATACCCTCCTGAGTTTCTCACTCTTCAGAAAAGTAACAGCAGGAACTTCTATCCGATCAAACGGTGAGACTTCATGAACAGAACGTCCTTAGCAGCAATCAGGCATCAAGCTAGGCTGGACGGCTTTGGCCCGCCTCGTTCTGCTGTGCCACTGCTTGTTGTTCCTTACTGTCAGAAAAATAATAAAAAAAAAAAATTGCCATAAAGTTGTCAAAGTTCACAAATAAGCCTGAGTTGTTTTATGAGAATTATGCTGTGATTGGCAGATCTGCAGGATATTTAATAAACTGTAAACTAGTTTATTTACTGAAAACAGGCATTTGATTTAATTAAAACTGTGAATTATCTTAATATATGCCACAGTTATTCTGAGAAATACCACCTTCAGAAAATGAAAATGTGTTTCCCATTATACATCTATTATTCTTTTCAAAAAATTGCTATATCTAAATGTTTTATTAATGGAAACACAGCATTTTGCAATGTAACACTTCAACTGCTTCCACAAAATTTCGCCATAAAGTTGTCACAGTTCACAAATAAGCCTGAGTTGTTTTATGAGAATTATGCCGTGATTGGCAGATCTGCAGGATATTAAGAGTGACATTATCCTCATGAACTGAGACAGCATCTTTGGGCCGACGAGACGTGAAAGCGGCTGCGTAAACACGCTGATAAATTATGTTCATGTGCCATCAAACTGTGTCGTTTGCTGACACCAGAAATGTTTGTGAAGACTTGCAGAGGCAATGTTTTTCATTAAGTGGCCTGCGTTAGCAGAGTGACAGCGCTATTGAACAATGCACATGCGGTGACCTTTTCTACTTTTCTACTAACATATTGCAAATGACTACAAGGAGAGAATTTTAACAATTCAGTTTTTTTTTTCCGTAATAAAGCTTTTGTGATTTTCTCTACCACTTGTATGATTTGCTCTTACAAAGGCTTCTTTCTATTGGCTTTAACCAGCAGGCACTCATTTGGTTCCATAATTATCTTATTAATAGAATTAATAGAACAGTATATGTTGTTTCTCAGGGAAAACAATCACAATTTCTAGAAATTGCTAATGGGGTTCCACAGGGCTTTATCCTTGGGCCAGTGCTTTTTACATTATATATTTTATGCAGTTGGAGAACACACTGATATTTCTGTCAGGAATTCCTGTGCTTCCTCTGTAATACTAGCCACAGAATATTTACTGAAAGATTTTAATATGTTACAAAAATCTTTACATGGTCTGAAACTAGTGATCTCATGGAAATGATTTTTTAAAATAATGTAACAGTAAATACTTTGAATGGTGCAGATATTGACATATTGACCATGTTTTAAGCTAGAAATACTTTGGATTGATGACAAGCTATGTTTTAGGGCACACACTGATGAGTTAATGAAAAGAATTGGGATTTTTATATAGAAATAGAGCTTGTAGAAGTAGAAAGAATGTTGTTCAAGCAACAGTTTTATCAGTATTGGATTGAAAAGCATGATGGACTGCCACGCGGGCCTCGGCCCAACTGTGAAACAAGGAAAGACACAAGGTTTTTATTTACAAAGCTCTAGTGAAAACTGCTTCCACTCTATATTTCATCTTTCCTTAAAGTCAGAACAAATGAAAAATATCTTAGACATAATGATTGGCTAGTTCTATGTACCATTCTCATCTGAAGTATTTGGTAAAAAAGCATTTTCATCCAAAGCACCATTAGTGTGGAATAACTTTCAACTGAGTGCTAAAATACACCATCTTTTGCCTTTTAGTCAATTTAAAATACTTGTAAATAACCTGAGAGATGAGAGCTGTACGTGTTTTTCTGAATTTTATTTGTTTTATAAATATTTCATTTGTTATAATTGTTTTATTTGATCTAGATATTTTGTATTACTTAATTTCCTTTAATATTAATAGAAATGTTGGTAACACTTTATAATAAGGGTACATGACCTGTCAGTAATTAAGGCATTTACTAATGAATAACTAATCAGAAAGTAATGACTCATTAATCAGGAGCAAATGAATAAGTCATATATTAACAACCACAAAACTAAATTACTAACACATGTACTAATGAATGAAGATGAAGGTAATAAAGGCTTTATTCCGTGCCTGAATTTATTAGGAATTCATGTGTTGATTAAGCATGCAAAAAGAATGTTAGCAATCAAATATAATATTTATATTTGAATGTTAGCAATATAATATTTACACGTGGTATTGTTGTCTGAGTGTTGTGAGTGCTAGTATGTATGTTCGTGCCACACCTCTTTTTAGACTAAGGTGTAAAACATGCAGCTGTTATCTGTGGTGAAACAGATTTGCAGGAACTATTATTTCTAAATTCGTTATAAAGGAGCTTAAATATTTGGTTTGGTGCTTAGTTATTTGCAATAAACTTTTTTGGATTTAATAGTAAGGTGTTTGTGTTTCTCATGAGCGTCGTGTGATTGTAGTAGTAATATGTGGCGTCAGGCGCGTCTATTCTGTCTGGTTAAAATCACATGTTAATTTTATGCTGCTTGGTTCATTTGTTATTCCTCCTTTGACAGGGACTCTTATTGTGAAGGGCTATGTGTGCGGTGGCAGCGCTTCACAGGGCACAGTAGTAAACAGACTGAGCCGAGACAGCGAGAGGGCGCGCTAACTGCCGAGTGCTAACCTAGCGCCATGTTCTCCCGTTTCTTTTGTACTCCGTTCTGAGTTTCTCAGTAAAGCTCAGTCTCAGACTCGATCTTCAGCTTGTGTGAGTTATTTGGAAACACCGCTGCAGTATGAATATCTTTGTGACTTTAATTAGCCAGCAGTTCTGTCCATTTTACAGATGTTTGTGGGTCTTCTCTTCATTTTCCGTGTTACAGTGACATATTCACGTGCTCTAGTTTTGTGTATTGTGTAGAAGTCATAAGATGATAATAAAATATGTTTTTTTATTCCTGTGAATTTCGTCAATGTCATGTTTTCGTATGAGCCATATTGTAGCTAAGCTAACCTAACTTACTTATCCTTCATCACTGTTCTTGAGAGGGCAAAAGAATGACTGTCATTTTGATAAGTAAAATGATTAACCCCTGCTATTTTATTAGCTCACGAACTCATCATGAAGAATTAACGTTAGTATATAATCAGTAATAAATTGTGATTCGCTCATCACTTTCAGGGGCACAAACATGAATTCATTATGAAGAATCAGTATTTAATGAGTAATAAAGTGTGACTGGTTCATCACTTTACTTTAGGGGGCACAAACATTATGAATTCATCGTGAGTTATCAGTAATCACTGATTTCTTTATAGTGAATTGAGAATTGACACTGCATAGTTTTGTATTTTTCTCACTCTGACACACCTCAACCAGCACAACAGGAGCTTGTAAATTAGCAGTTGAGTTCAATCAGGTGTTCTAGATCTGGGAAAGCACAAAAATGTGCATACAATTAAGGATTCTTATGACCCCAGGAGAAAGACACTCCAATAATTAACTCATTTCTGAGTTCAGTGGTAACTGTAGGCTAAACTATTCCCTCATAAAGCACTGTGTATCAATACAGAAGTTAAAACATGTCATATTATTAACATGAAAGATGAATTAAAACTATGGCAACTGTCACAAATGAGGACTAGTTGCAAAACAATGTCAGTGTAAGCTTTTAATTTTACTAAACAGGCACTAGGTAGGTAGAAACAGATGAGGTAACATAAGAAATCAAAAACAATAAACTCAAGACCTGACAGATAGAAACAGGCAAGTACAAGGGCTGCTTACACAACATGAAGAAGAAGAAGGACAAGATGATGAGAGGATGGAGCTATAAAAAAAAAACAGTTGACTTTGATAGGCATAATATTCCAGAGCACTGTGTCTCAGGGGGATCTTGTGACAACATTAAATAACACATGAATTCCTAATAATTTCAGGCACTGAATAAAGCCTTTATTACCTTCATCTTCATTCATTAGTACATGCGTTAGTATTTTAGTCTTGTGGTTGTTAATATGTGACATTCATTTGTTCCTGATTAATGACTCATTACTTTCTGATTAGATATTCATTAGTAAATGCCTTAATTACTGACAGGTCATGGAAAGTGTTACCGAAATGTTGTTTTGTTTCTGTTTATTACTGTACTGTATTTTATTGTGTGTCTTACAGGGCTCCACTGTAAATTAGACAGTCTGTAAATTAGTGGGCTAACCTGCCCTTCTATAAATAACATGCAATAAATAATTGAATAAATTAATAAATAGGGCTTCAGCAAACACTGGCATGGGATAATCAGCAGTATCATGCTTACTGAAACAGAAAAGTAATTTGCTGGAAAAATAAAGAGAAATTGAGAGACACAGTAATAAATCTGTGGTGCAGACAGTGTCCATTTCTAGACGTTTGGCTGAGTCATCTGAGAGGTGAAGGCGAGTTCACAAAGGTCCTGCACTCTGTCACCTCTTCTGGAACCCAAAGCATATAACCACACCGCCATAATAACTCAGGGCCAAAACACCCAACTCTCAACACTTGGCTCCACACTAAAGAGGGCCGTTTCGCTCCTTTTGGGAAAGTGCAAGAAATTCTATAGTGGCTAATAGCTTAATTAGCCCATAAGAAATAATAAAAGGCAGAACAAAACATGGGCTGCCAAATTATGACAAAATGGCAATAACTTTTTCCCCTGCAGATGCTTAGAAAATATGCAGCTCATTAACCGAAGGGCTAATAGGCTAATTTCCTATTTTGGAGACAAGGTTTATTAGTTTAAATCAAACATAGGTTTTTATTAAAAAATAGGTGTGGCCAACAGAAATCATATAAAATTATAATTTGTTTTCCTTTGTGTACCCAGATATGCGAGCGTATAGGCCTGCGGCCTTATGCTATTACTGTAAATGCACATTAAACATTAATTATAGAAATGGTGCAGATACTGTTTTGTGGTCAGGGACCCTATTAAATCTAGTCTGACCTTTCTGTAGCCTGAGGCAATATTTTCTATAAACACAGTTTTGGACTGATGGATGAAAGCAGATTTAGCAGACTTGATATGAGGGACTTAGCGACTTGGGCCCAGTTAGCATTGGCAGTGTGCGTTTAGCGTGCGGGTTTTGAAGTATAGTTTTCCCAAGGGTACTTAGAGTGCAATGTGATCATTTAAGCGGTCATACACAAATACCGGACATTTGACCCCATTCTGACACTAGCATAAACGAGGAATGAACTTTAGACCAGGCAAGGAGGAGAGGTGAATGCTATTGGCATTTAAAAATTCAGAAACCTATACAGGTAAAGAAGTTCCAATAAATTTCCATTTCAATTAAAGCAGTACAGTCTTATGCAAAAGCTTGGGCACCCCTGGTCAAATGCCTTTTTTTTGATTTTCAAAGGGAAAATAAGTTGACACATCTCCCACAGAGAACACACCTCCGCACAATTTAATGCACAATCACTGTCCATTTGATGAATTTAACATGTTAGGGAAAAACAGTTTTTTCAAATTTCCTGTTTCATTTTTCCAGTATGTAAAACCCAGCAAATAAACAGAAACTGTGCATTAAAAATTAAAACAGAGGCAAGTGTGCAATTTGAGCTACTCACGTGATGACTTAATTTACACAATACGAATTGGAGAAGTTTAAGCTTCCATTACTTGTTAACTACACTCTAGTTCTAGTGAAAAACCTAAAACGCAGACTTCAGACATGAAATATTTCCTGGCTGATCGGCTATCCATAAAAAATTAAAACTTCCTTAACTAATTTTTTGTCTGTTTTCATATATAACACCTGTGGTTAACCTTTACTAGTAGTTACTAGGCCTTCATTTTGGTCCATAAATGTCAGAACTCTGTCAATAATGCATATTTCTGATAGCATTTTTACAGAATTCTAATAGTATCTTAGTGCTAAGCTAACAGTGGTTCACAGTAACACTTTTTGGCCATCCTTGATTAAATCTGGGAATCTGAGGGTTTGGACAATTTTTCAATATTTTTATTTGAAGCTTGTAATAGACATATTAACATATATATTTACCTTGTATGTTGCAGTTTTAGAGTGATTCTTTCAGTACAGAGGCCTGGCATATAGCTGCCAATGCCGCTATTTTCCATTTTCATTACTCAAATCTGGTTAAACTACCATTTGGATTCACAGTCAGTGACATATCTAAAGCTTCCAAAAAGCCTAAAGTGATGTTTTTCTCACAATTAATCTTGCCCATCATAAACATAATTCATTTCACTGTCAGTTTCTTATGTTAGTGATTAATCTGACATGTTAGGCCTTAAGTCCAGCTCCTGAAGTCCTAACCAATGGGGTGTATGGCTGCCTATGTCCTACCTAGATACCCACCTAGATACTTTTGTGAAAGTAAATTCTGACTGAATTATTTTTGTTGGACATTTCAAGAATGTAACTTCTTTGTTACCTAGCAAAACTTAACAAAGAAATAAGAGAACGATTACAATACTTGCAGAGTGTACATACAACAAGCATAATGATTATATTATTATGAAGTAATTATAGACATTTTTATTTCAGTAGGGCTTCGCTGGATAGAGCTCCTTGTTACAGTATGTTGTGTCTTCACTTCACATTTTAATAAATGCACTTCCTCATATTTCTCGTATTCTGAAGCATCACACTGAGAGGTCCTGCATTTTCCAGCAATGTGCTGCTATTATCATCAGCTGTCTTGTTACTTTGCTGGAGTCTCATGCCCTTTCTCACGCTCTGTTTTGGGCATATGGCCTTATCTGAGGAGGAGGTATCAGCCAGGCCTGAGCTGCGGGCAGCCAAAGAGCTGTCACACCTGAGTACGAAAGATCAAAGGGCTCGTCTGCGTGAACCACGACCAGGGGAGCACCACCTGCCAAAATCCCCCATCCCGGCCTTAACTAGGCCCAGCACACGGATCTGGCCCTCACACACACCTAATCCACAGTCTGATCCTGTTCTTCACATGTTTGATATTTGCAGGGGGTTGTGGGTAGACTACCAAGGAAGAATTGGCATGTGTTAGCAGTGTCATCACATCTTTTTTTTTTTAACAGCGCTTTGGGGGGTTTTGGAATTCTGGTTTTTGTATGTTAGTTTGTTTGTTTGTTTTGATGTTTAGTCGTGGAAAGCCACAGGCAAGAGAAAGGGGGGAAAGTGCATGTGGGAGAGAGAGAGAGAGTGAAAGAAAGAGTGTGTTAGAGTTAGAGTCTCTACCCTCTCCACACTGCCAAACCGTAACCACTGAGGCTTAATTGTGAAGGGGTTTCCACTTGTTAAACAACAGCTTTGGCTGGCAACAGAAATGGCTTCTCATAGACCAGAACCACTCAGAAGTCCAGAATCCTGCACTCCCCTCACTGAGCATGCTCATGGAGCTGTTCTGGGGACCATCGTTAAGCGGGTTCCGCGGGGACAAACACGATGATTAAACGTCGACTGTAATGAGGCAGCAACTTCTGCAGCACGAAAACCGAGGGCTAAAAAAGAACGCCATAAATGTCCTTAGACAACAGCAAGAAAACAAACAAATAAACACTGTGAAAAAAAAGCCTGACAGCTATAAATAAGTTAAAAATGGTTGCAGAGGAGGCGTCTACACAATATGCTCCATTGTTGATTAATCTGAAGTTTAGTTCTGTTGAGCAGCCTGCATAAAGAAGTTCACTGAGGCCATTTAGAGCCCTGCTTGCACTCGGCACTTTGTCTTTGAGCAACATTATTAACTATATATGCAGACTCGATTGAATCAAACACTTTTAGCCCAGATTGATCCAGATAAATATAAAAAAAGGCACATTTAATGCTTAATACTCACTTTGTTCAAAAGGAGACTTTTCACCCACTCTGGAAACTTGTTCTCCGGAAACACTTAATGACAATGAAACTGACTCTGTCCTTAATTTAGTAATTGAATGACATAATTAAATGGTTCCGAATCTATCTAAGGACTGAGAATAAAACTAAAAAAGGAAAGATATTCTGCTAAAAACAAAAACACAACCAGAAGTGTACACATCCTTACCTGGTCTAGAACATAAACGTTAATTTAAATTTGTCTATTTTTGGTTAAAAACTTTTTTTTTTTCGGTGTAGAACAGGTGTATATGTGGTCTAAAACGTTAATTTTCCAGCTTGCCCATTATGTTAGTTTGCTTTTTTTTAAATCTTGTACAGTAGACTTTTGCATGACACAAATACCATGCAGCTTGTGGTGGTCCAGCAAAACTGGGCTTGCCTGCTGAATCATCATCACATCTTGTTCGCTTTTATTAACTGTATAATTTTGTATATGAAATTTTAGTGCTTAGATTTGTTCAGTTATCACATTTAACATGTGGACAGTAGCTCTGAATATCCTCTTTGCTTCTGTATACTCTCACATGATTTTGTTTGTGTCATGTCATGATGTGAGAAACCCTTTAACCATCTGGCATATTTATGCATTTTAAAATGGGGAATTTTGACTTGTTTTGATCAAAACAACATCTGAACAAACTGGGCTATTTCATAGTTATATGAGTATACACAAAATCAAAGCAGGTTACGTGAGTTATTGTGCACCATGATGGCAGTGCTGGCCATGTCACCATTATAAGCGCATATTGTTTTTTTTGGGACAAAACAATAGCAAAATTACTTACACATTAATGAGAGAGGTTAACATAAACGCAACAAACAATGCAACACTATAAAGCATGTGTCTTCTCTTTATAAGCACAATTACCCCAATCTTTATAAACACAATTACCCCAATCAAGTATGACTAATTAAAATCGGACCGCTAAAATGTATAATAAATAATAAATATAAGAAAAAAATAAATAGATATATAATAAATTATAATCATTACTAAGGACAGAAAAAAAGCAGCAAACCTAAAAACTCAAACCATCAAGCATTCTAAGCTAAAGCATACTGCCATGGCTGGCATGGAATTCTTTTTTATGCATGGAAACTTTTAGCTTACGGCTAAAACCTGAAATGCAGATAGAATTGACCATTTTTTTATTCAGTTCAGGACTTTTATGTTGGGGTTCATATTCACACATGCAGTAGACAGATAAATGATGTTCACTGGAGTCATTGTTATGATACAATGCTGTCAATAATAAGAGAAACTCCAAACACATGAGAATGCAAAATTAGACATACTGCATTTCACTCTTTATGTGGTTTAATTCTACATATGTAATAATCATCAGCAGACAATAACAGCAGCAAATTAATCAAGATCTGTATTACAACTAAGGGTTGCTGTCATGAACCAGATATACATTAACAATAAGCTTTAGCAACAGGCTTTTACGCAATGAGTTATTGATACCAGCTGGCAGTGAATGAAAGACGCAGCAGGAGGGAGGCAGGGAGAGGGAGAAAGAGAGAGAAAGAGAGCGAGAGACTGGGTCACACGTTTTACATCGCAGATGTTTATATCAAATATGAGTCATTTTATGATGTAAAAGCATATCAGTCAAAAGGCTGTGACTGCCAAACGCAACTGTTTCAAGGCAAAAGCATTTTTTATAAGTGTAATAAAAGCATAGAAGACAGGCTCGAGCCTGAGTGTCAGCTTCTGGTCATGTCAAGACTGAGATCCAGCAACACAGTACTAAAGCTATGACATGAACTTTGTGTATTTCAGCCCTGAAATAACTGAAATATGAAAATATTTTAAGTAAAATGCACCTAGTGTAGGTTGTGTGCTTTACATGATGTGACTGCTATGTAGTTAAAGGAATTCTCTAGTGTTTACTAATCTACCTTTTATCTTCCACATTTGTCACAAATGAGCAATGGCCTATAACTTCCCCATACTTAAAAAAGAACAGAATCTCAAACTCAGACTTTTAATAGAAGCCAATCAGATGTTTCAGCACCTGCACATTGGCTTTTATTATAGAGGTGCTTTCCATTGTTTTATTAAATACAAGAAAATCAAAAATGTTATCCATGATACACTATAAAAAGATATTCAGCAGTTCAACCTAAAAAAAATACTTCATGTGGTAACAAGCAACTTAACAGTTTTTATTCAAATACTCAATTAAATAATTTAAAACTCATGCAAAACTGAATTTTACCTTAGATGAACAAAAGCAATATTTTACATCAATTCAAACCTCAAAAACACTGTGCCCTGTTCCATTTTGCACACAGTAAGTGGCCAAATGCTACAGATGCTGCAGATTAGTTTGAAAGACACTGAAGAATTGGATTAAGCTAAAATTATAGACAGCGGTCTTCTTCATGTCAAATTTATAGTTTCTCAACTTGAAAAAGAAAGAATGATGGACATGTGTTACACACTGTAAAACCACAAACTGTACCAACAATGATTTAAGCAGGTTTCAGAAAAATTCAAAAAGTTCCATGACACAAATGCATTTCAAGGTCATTTCTAGGCCTTCATTAAAGACTATTCATATTATGAATGCTATGACTTAACCCCACTGAAAATATAATCTTAGGATAACGATTACCGCTTTAACCCTGGATTTGCATGGATGATATAGGAATTTAAAACACTGCAGTATGTTATTGCTATAAGTACAGTCGTATGCAAATACTTAAAAACCCTCAGTTGAATTACATTCTTTTGTTGAGTTTCCATGTGAAAATAAGTTAACACGTCTGCTGCAAATTTTAGTGCATAATTTTTATTTAACACATTGGAAAAAATTCAATATAAAATGTGCCATAACTTTTGCACAGGCCATATTTTATGTTTTAGATGTTAAATTGAGCAAATAAACAGCAATTGTGCATTAAAATGTGCAGAGTGTGTCCTCCATAGAGAATGTGTTGACTTCTATAGAAATGGAATTTGATCAGGGGTGCCAAAAACTTTTGCATACAACTGTACACAGAGTAATGATTTCACTATCAGTTAAGCTCAGTGTTGTGTTTTACAGTGAATATCCAATTTTAATTCCATATAGCAGATTAGCATGGCCAAGAATGCTTAGGCCATATTGATATGTACATTGGCGCGCATTTAGAAAGTGCTTTCCTGCTAGCCTGCTTATAATCCTATTAAACACAAGTGAATGCAACCTCTTTACTGTTTGACCAGGAAAACATTATTTTCAAACAATCACACAATTGCAGCATATAGCAAGAGCTGTGTTTTTAATGGATACCCAAATGTCCCTGTAAATGTAGCCTTGCACTGAGAAACTACAAGAAAAAGCTGTTATTTTAAAATATATTACACATTCACATATTCATTCTGTTTACATAAAAAAATCCTTTTTCCTAGTTTAATAGCTTTGCAGACCATATGCATGGGTATAAAACAAGCACATGTGTATATGTCAAAACAACATTTTTTGGTACAAAATGCTGACTTAATGGTTTGTCTAGGGATTTCTATTTCATGAGAGCACTTGGGCCTCATGTATGGCAGAGATGAGAGACCGCAGCATATTTTTTCAACTACTGTGGCATTTCTCTGTGGCCTATTATCATAATTCATACTCATACATTTACCCCACGTAACTTGCAAAAGTATTTGCTTCTTGGCAACTTTTCTGAAATAAAGGGTGGGGGGAGGCTATGAGCAAACTACTAATGACAAACACTTGTAGATCTCCATTACGTGAGGATCCCTAGCGTTTAAACTGAAGATTCAGCACTGTGGGGGAATGGAAGACATTCATCAGCTCGTTTTCCAGCAAAACTATAACTTAATGAGTTCAAGCAGTGGAGAATGTGTGTTTTTCTACCAGCAAGCCTGTCACCACTTCTTTTCAGGTTTGCGTGCAGTAGAAAGGAACAGATTCTTTAGCGCTAACCACATAGCCACAAAGAGTATAATCCCGCTAACTCAGTTCACACAGTCCTTCTGTCATTTCTCAAAAAGTAGCAGTTTAGCTGCAGAGTGACAAGTCCTGTGTTATGCTGAGAGAGGGAACCATGTTAACCAAGAGCTGAATATGTCATTCATGTAAGGAGCTGTGAGCAGAAAAGGTGCTTTGGTTCAATTCTAGGAACAAATCAGCGACAAATCAAATTTCCATGATTTTCCTCGAACCCCAAATGCAGTCCGTCAGTCAAGACATGTTTGGTTTCTGAAGTTTGCTTTCTTGGTTTGGTATGGAACCTATAAGGCTAATGTAAAGTAATCTCTAATTGACATGCTTGTGAGGTTTCTGACACTGTATGACTTAGCATCGCCTATAAAATGGACAAAATTATCGCATAGCTAACCAGTAGTAGCAACCATCTTCAAGCCTGAATTTGATTCATACTCTTAGCTGTTTTTACTGAAAACATTTTCCAAGAGTTAGTTCTGACTGCACAACCTGACTAGTTGAGATGCCTTCTACCTCTGCCTGTGCTGGTACTTGTGATAACAGCACATTTTTTCACAATAACTGTATAATTCCACTGAGCTCTGCTGCTAAGGAACGATTTATGCTATGGCTAATTGTGACAAGTGCCTACTTGTCTTTAGCACTTACAGAATCAAGGAAAACACACATTAGATAATGTCTATAAGATAATATTTGACCTGCATCCCATCAGATTCTGAAGAAGAGTGTGACTGCAGGCGTAAATCAATTTTAGAACCTGTCGTTGCCCCTAAGTAACATTTTCTGTCAGCTGCTGTGAAGGGGGAACAACTAAACAAACTACAATTGGACAGAAAACAACAGAATATGGCAAACAATATGGGCTGAAATGCTTTTCAGACTGGTTAGAAACAACACAACATTGTGGTTAATCTGCCAAGTTTCAAAAAAACTGAGTTTGCAGGTATTTTGTAGCAGTTTGTGGCTCAGTACAGCAAAAAGCTCCCAGTTTTTTGGCAGAAGGAAGTGCTAATATTTGCTTAATATTATATATAATAATATATAATAATTTGCTTTATTTTTTTTCTTTTTTCTTTATTTTGCAGAACACTCAGGGTTGTGAGCTATTGCAAATAATATCATGGCTGTGATCATCTCTAACCGAATCACAGATGTGATGTTGTTTGCAATAACAGACACCACTGAGTGTTCTATTGCTTAAGTATGTCACAGTACCAGAAATGACATAAGTCGATTTGAGCTTACCTAACAACTTGGCATGGTTTGCCATGCAGTTTGCTTATGGCATGAGCTTTCATTGCGTGCTAGCTTCATTTGCCTTATGGCTCTGGTGAAATACTAAAGAAGTAAACCAAAGACTAAAGATGACTAAAGAACTAAACATGCCTTAGCTAATTGACTACATTTGGGGTAAGGGGAAGATTTTTACCTACTATTCCTCTTTCCCATACAATAAAACGAAAATGGTCTTACATCAGCTGTAATACCAAATGTTTAAGCCAGAAACATACTAGGTTTGAGAATGCAAATGACAGTGCCCAGCCAACACTTTGCAAATGCAATCAAGGACAAATCAGAGATCAAAGTCGAATCTATGAACAGGATCAACTGTTAAACACAGCAAATAAAAAGTAATTGTGCATTCAAATGTGGAGAAGTGGGCTCTCTGTAGAGGATGTGTTAGTTTATTTTAACTTAGAATATCAACAAAATGTACTTTGAGCAGGGGCACCAAAACTTTTGCCTACGACTATATTTACATGAGCGAATCAGTTCAGCAAGACACTCATCAGACTGCTGGTCATCCATGAGAGTTGACCAGGAAAAAATATGCTAACGGTACTTGACAACTTGGCCAGGCTTGATTGTCACTGTAGCGCCCCTTGTGGCAACGCTCAGAATGCAGCTTGTGCTTGTATGGCTACGAGTGAGGAAACGTGTTTCTGTGCAATTTTGTGTAAAGCGTTAGCAAAGGCATGAGAACGCCTCTTGTGTGTGTTTGGCCTGGCGTGCCGAATGGCCACCAGATGTGATCGGGCAGACCGGGACGCCCAGCATGGCAACTGCTGAGGCCATTCCGACTGAAAGTTCCAAAAAAAGTGTGGCGGTGCATACATGCACACTTCCATACAGGCAAATACGTAATGAGTCTCATTGTCAGATCAAAGCAAATACAGCCATTTAGAACCTGTCTTAAGACACGCACAGCTCTAATACCAGCATTTTATTACAGAAAAAAAAACTGCACAGACAAAAGCTGCCCATGTGGTGGTTATTACCAATCTGATCTTTTCTTCTCTGCATTGATGAGAGCAGCATGTCTGAAATGCGGAGGACATAATCTGAGCACAATTTTAGCGATTGGGACATCAAAGAAACTGCATTTCTGGCTGCAATCTGACTCTTTCTTTATTGCTTTTAGAGATAAGTTTCTTGCCAGACAATATATCAACCTCTTACACAAAGCTGAATATTTAGTAGCATGTACTAGAATAGGGAAACAACTCTAAAGTTGTGAGAACAGGGATGACTCAGGCCTTTTGGGGGCCCTAAGCAGGATTATTTTAAGGGCCCCCATCTTGCTAGCTGTTGTAAAAATACATGCTAACCAATAATAATGATTTACCACACCCTGTCTAAATGATTTACATTTATAACAGGCTTATTTGTGTATTGCTGATGACTGGATGCCCATTTGGAATTCTAATAAATTACAGTTTAAATTACAGATAGTCTTCTCAGCATTCTCAATACAGGGATCTGTCTGACGATGAATATTTTTTGTTTAGTGAGTTAATTTAAGATTAGTTTCTTTTTAACAACTATAAATGTTTTACTTTACAATATTAATGGTATAATGGTTATTTACAAGTATATAAATCTGTGATCAGGGCCTGATTATCTAAACCTGGATTAATCATAGTCTGAGTATCTAAATCTGATTAATCACAATATGAGTATCTACACCTGATTAATCACAATCTAAGTATCTAAACCTGGATTAATCATAGCCTGAGTATCTAAACCTGGATTAATCACAGCCTAAATATCCAAATCTGAATTAATCACAGCCTGCATGTCTAAACCTGGATTAATCAGTCTGAGCATCTAAACCTGGATTAATCAGTCTGAGCATCTAAACCTGGATTAATCACAGCCTAAATATCTAAATCTGAATTAATCACAGCCTGCATGTGTAAACGTGGATTAATCACAATCTGAGCATCTAAACCTCGATTAATCACAATCTGAGTATCTAAACCTGGATTAATCACAATATGAGCATCTAAAACTGGACTAATCACAGTCTGTGTATCTAAATCTGGATTAATCACAACCTGAGTCTCTAAACCTGGATTAACCACAGTCTGAGTATCTAAATCTGGATTAGTCATATCCCGAGTATCTAAACATGATTAATCACAATCTAAGTATCTAAACCTGGATTAATCACCATATGAGTATCTAAACTTTTATTAACCACGGTCTGAGTTTCTAAATCTGGATTAATCATAGCCTGAGTATCTAAACCTCATTAATCACAATCTGAGTATCTAAACCTGGATTATCACAGTTAAACCTATCTTGGAGCCTGAATTGTAGTCCCACTTTTTTTCCTTTTTCAGACACCAAATGTGTCTTGGCTGGTAGAAAACATTTGAGGGAAAAATTGAGGTAATGTTTTTTTTTTCGCTGAACTATCGCTTTAAATATGGGCCACGGCACTGATGCCACCACAGGAGGGGAAGTGGCTCACTGAGTAAAAAAGCGTAATCCAGACCAGATTAGTTGCTGACAGAAACCAGAGAGCTAGAGAATGTTCTGGAATGTTGAACAAGAGTTAGCAAAGATGTGAACTGGCCTATAAAAAAGTGCTGAGGACGGGAAAAACAAGTGTCACAAAGAAAAAGAGCGAGAGAGAGCGTGAGACAGAGACCACAGCTTTCCTCACTCTCTGCTTGTGGCTGCCTGACACCATGTTCGCTTCCTCTGCGTTGTGTTCTTTTATTATTTACTACAAAGCCAAAACAACAACACGGCACACTGGCACACCAGTAAATACCCGACACTTGTGCACATGGCGTGTGGCCTGGTGACTAGCGTCTGCAGACACTGCACAGCAGCCTGCGACACGAAGCAACGAGTGTTCTCATTGTTTTATTTAACTAACGTCCCTCTCTCTTTTCTCTCTCTCTCTCTCTCTCTCTCTCTCTCTCTCTCTCTCTCACTCTCTCTCTCTCTAACACATACATATGGACTCATACACATATTCTGGAGCAGAGCAGCATTCTGGATTTCAAAGGGAGCAAAATATATAAAATAAATGGCAAAAGGAGAACGATCCTAGTGCAGCGAGCGATGAAAAATATCGCAGGCCACAACCCACCATAGCTTTCCATAAATGCGCTTTCCGTGCTAATAAAAGTAGCCCACATTTGAGCAAACAAACGCTTTCATGTGTTCCCATGAGCTATTTCAGGTCAAGTTAAGCTGTCCTTTGAGAGGGGAAATAGTCTTATGTGTTGCTATGCGTTTGATATACCTCCAGTTTCCTGGCCTGCTGTTAGCTCTCTCTCTCTCTCTCTCTCTCTCTCTCTCTCATGCTCTATTTCTCTTTTCACTCTCTCAATGTATCTCTCCTCTCTCTTTTTTTCTCACTCTCTCTCTTCTCTCTCCTCTCTGTCATGTCTCTCTCTCTTCTTTCTCTCTTTCTCTCTCTCTCACTCTCTCTCTCTCTCTCTCTCCCTCTCTCTCTCTCTCTCTCTCTCTCTCTCTCTCTCTCTTTCTCTCTCTCTCTCAGGTTTCTGCACACTAATGCATTCCAGGCTGCTATCCACACTTACAAGCCCAAGAATAAAGGGATATAAGGAAGTAACACCTGCCTTCTCGAGTCCACTGACCCCCTTTCGTTTTGACTGCATTACACACATGCACACACACGCACAGGTTTGCTTTAAACACTGTCAGGAGGTGAGTAGGTCTATAAAATACATATGTCCCATATATAGTACCGTGCAAAAGACATCTGAGGGAGTGATACAGTAAAGCTATTTTTCTGGGCAGTAAGAAAAAAAAAAACTAAACTAATATTAGAATAAATACACAAACACATAAACATCTGTATTGCAACTGTATGAGCGTGTTAGCTTAACTATTTCCAAAGCTTTCTTCAAAAGAACAGTATTTATAGCTGTCATCGAATGCTTGCTTCAGCTAATCAATCCTTCGTTAAATTAAACTGAATCAAGTGTGCTGCTGATGGAATTTAACAAATCTCCGTAATGCTAGAGAGCGTTGAGAGGTCAAGAACCAAACCTATGTTCTTCTATATGTAATTTTATATAGTGCTTTTACTGGCAAACCTGCTGCCAAGACAAATAGTTTTAAACAAAGTTCTTGCAAAGTCTCGTTTGTTGTAGATGTTTTCACTGTCAGAACAAAAAGGTAGCATTTCAGGAAAAGTCACAGTTTGTTAACGTAATGTTAAAATAATTTTGGACCATTTCTATTGGTCCATTCATGATGACATGTTTCTGCAATCTGAAAGGCAGCTATAATGTTTAAATGGTAAAAACAAACAATGGCTTTACAAGGTTTTCATATGGCAGTGATGAAAGGCTTTTCGAAATTCCTTGGTGCACATTTAGCAAAATGAATAGTTTAATGCTTGCATACTGTGGTTTTGTTCTGGCGGATCCATCCAGATGAAACTTATTTTGAATGATGGCACTGACTAATCACAGGCATTGTCGCGTAGTGTGTTCGTCCGAGGAGTTCACCAGGCTGCCATGTGCGCGACACAGCGAGCAAAGCTTCCACCTAACGGTTGTTTGTTTTCTCTGCAATTACATCTTATTGTTTGTCAAAGCCAGGCTAACATCTCTGCAAGAAGTAGACCAGTCCTAAAAAAACCCTAACCTTAACTTTATTTATCATAAAGACATGGTTTTAATTTTTCAGTTGAAAGATTTTTCAATTTTTGTGAAAAGCACTTTACAAAAGCAAAAGCATTTTGTATAGTGCCCACAAATTTCTCTGGTTTTCTCACAAAATCAGGGCATTTTTATCCTCAAAACAGACAAATACATACATATACAGACAAATGCACAAGGGAAGACATGCACAAGTGCACACGCATTTATGAACAGGAGATGAAAACAGGTGTGTGTGTGTGTATGTGTGTATGTGTGTGTGTACAGGATACTCCTGCTCCTTCCTCGTTATTCTCCGGGGCAAATGCTTCTGAATATGATGATGCCACCGAGTGTAAGAAATGAGACACAAGCTGCCATCTCATTTCTTGCTCTATTTTTTCCTCTCACTCTATTGTAATCCCCCTTTCTTTCTTTCTTTCTTTCTTTCTTTCTTTCTTTCTTTCTTTCTTTCTCCTGCTGAGTACAAAGTGGAACCGTGTGAGACGGGACCAGAGGCCCACATCTGGTGTGGAGAGTCGCGGTGCACTAACCGCAAAGTGTGTCTGCTTGTGTGTGTGTGTGTGTGAAGCCCTCCTCCCGCTGTCCCCCCATCTGAAAGCACATTTAGCTCTTTTTTTCCTTGCATGAGCATAATTAGCCCGCTTCTCCTTATGCAACAATGCAGTAGCCAAGCCAAATGACAAACAGTCTGCAGCCATAAATTAAAAGCTTTTAATGCTTTTCACTCTCATTATGTTTGCCACTTATTTTCTGTGCTGCAAACTGCAATGCTATTTATTTGCTTTCCATCTCTCTCTCTCTCTCTTTCTCTCTCTCTCTGTGTGTGTCTTTCCCGTCCCTATTTTTTAACAATAAGTTTCCAAGCAACAAAACAAATGTGCCACATGTGGAATGGCTTTTGGGTTTTTGCTGCTAAATACATTGAAAGTAAGTGGACTAAATGATGCTGGTGGTTTATGGCCATATAAAAGATGCAGATGTCCCCGTGGAGAGCTAGTGTAACTCACTCGCTCACTCACTCACTCACTCACTCACTCACACACAGACACACATGTACAGCACCTACACTCAGACATTGTTTGTTAGTGACTTCATCATGTGCTTGTCATTGGTGGTTGTTATTTGTGTTAGAATCATTAAAGTTCTGATAGAATACTGAAGTGAATAAACTCATGACTCAGCTCTCTCTATCTCTCTCTCTCTCTCTCGCTCTCTCTCTCTCTCTCTCTCTCTCTCTCTCTCTATCTGTCTTTATTTCTCTCTCCAATACCAGACACCCCCTTTCTAACTCTTTCTCCTTATTCCTTTTTATCTGTATCTCTCTCTCCCTCTTTTTCTCTGTTGCTTACTCTTTCCAGCTCCCTCTCTGTCTCTTGCTCTATTATGTTCTCTTTATCCCTCTCCTTTTCTCTGTTGCTGACATTCTCTCACTCTCTATTTTTTCCATCTGTCTTTTTTCCTCTCCTCTCTCTCTCCTTGTTTCTTTCTCTTTCCTTTTCTCTCCATTCCTTTCTTTTTGTCTCTTGCCATCTCTCTCTCCCCTCTCTCTTTTTAATCTCTCTTTTCAATTCTCTTTTTCTCTCTTTTAACTTCTCTCTATCCCCCTTTTTTCTCTTGCTGTTTCTCTGTCTCTCTTTCTCCTCTGTCATGTTCTCCTCTCTTTTTCTAAACTATACTTTCTATACTACCCCTGTTTTCCCTCTATTTGTTCCTCTATCTCTCTCTCCCATTTCTCTCCTTTATCTTATCTCCTCTCTATCTCTCTTTTTCCCTCTGTCCAACTCTTTTTCTCCCTGCTTGTTCTTCTGCCTCATTCTCCCTTGTTTCTCTTTCTCTCCTTTTCTGTCTTCTTGACTGTCTCTCTCTTCTCCTTTGTCTCTTTCACTATCCTTCCTCCTTTCCTCTCTCTCTCTCTCTCTCTCTCTCTCTCTCTCTCTCTCCCTCTCTCTCTCTCTCTCTCTCTCTCTCTCTCTCTCTCTCTCTGTGGTGTGTGTTGGGTGGGTTAAAGAAGGCCGGATGTGGCTGCAGTGGCAGTGCCTCTCTTGTTTCTGGCGTGTTTGTTTTGACAGTATCCGTGACACAGACGGCCGGCGTGTTTTCCAGCCTCCCTCCAATAACAAAACATATTTGGTTTACACATAAATAGAATCTTCATTATCCGTGGATAGCTGTGGCATACAGTAATCATAAAAACAGCTGTATTCTAGACTCTATTCTTGGCTTCTTACATTACGCATACACATTTGTGCTAAAATTATGTTAACAGGATCATTTTAATATGTCTTTTTATTAAGGCCTTTGGATTTTCTCTTACAGTACAGAACCATCATTCTGCACATGCTGTAAATAACAAAAGAACAGCAATTTACAGCACAGACAAAAATAATCTTGAACAATGAGAAAAAAAACAACAATAAAGTCTTTTTTTGCCCCCCCCACCTTTTTTAGCCTCTTTACAGTAACTTTTTTGAAACCATTATAATACATACACGAACATTTATATTAAAATAATGTTAACAGAATCATTGAAATATGACTTTTTACAGTCTTTTGTTTTTTTCTTTTAGTGCAAAAACATCTTTCTACGCTGTAACAATATAGTGTAATAAAAAGTCTTATAAAAGTCTTTCTCTGTCTCTCGTGTTCTCTTACTCACAACAAATGTCGACTTTCTTCAAATGTCCTTTCTATTATCACTATTATAAGAAAAACATATTATTATTATTATTATTATTATTATTATTATCAAGGTAGAGGAGAATACTAATTACCGGTTCTGTTACATCGGTTAACAGATGCTCATAATTGGCTAGTATTGTGCTGAGTGATGGGAAGAGGAAGAAAGCTAGGCCTTGGACCCCCAGCCACCAATGGTGCTTACAAAGCTAAGCCACACAGGAGACTCAGTGTTTATTTTTACAGCTTTTGATGCCTGTTTCCCCTAACAGTGTGAATATTTCATGATGGATAAACCAATAGAAATGCTCTAAAGTCACTTGGAATTAAACCTTAATGCATTGACATGCATTAAAGTTTATAAAGATACGGTTATCATACATATGGCAGCTTAAAGCAAAAGCTTGTCAAAAATCAAATGTACATATTACTACATTATAGTAAAGAGGATTTGGCTCAAACAAAGACCCCATATGCAGGTCATATGCAGTTGGGCTATAATAATAGTTCTGAAGGTGAAGCACTATACACTACATTGCTGTCTCTATTTTTGCCGATATTTATTTTTCTACATCATTTGAACACAGCAACTGTTCTTTACATTGTGTATTAAGAATGAGTAATGGAAATGCCTTAAAATCACTTTGAAGAAACTCTCTTTACATTAACTTACATTACAAGTTAAGAGTGCCTTCTCCTGTAAAGTTACTAGTTTGGAGATATATACAATTTTCCAGTTATCCCAGGCAGTCAATCAGCCAAGATATGTTTGGTGTCCACATTTTGCTTCCACATGTTTGGACACCACATGTTTAATTTAGAAAACATAAGGCTAATGTTGCTGAGGAGCCAATAGTCACCCAGAACCTTTTCATAAATACACCCCTAAAACTTCTCTCAATCCACTTGAACTGCATCCAGATGTTCATTAAGGCTGTGCTGACTTGTCAAAGTAGTTTAGGGCACAGTATGACTTACTGTGAACTGTTAAATGAACAAAATTTCATTTGAATGCAACCATGGGCTGCCATTTTAGACGTAGGGTATTGTGCCAAATTCTGACTCCCCTGCAGATTATCTTAATTAAATATTAACAGTTCTAAAAAGAAACAACAGAAATCTCAAACATAATTTTTGTTTTGTGAATGTAAATGGGAGTCAAATTTTGACAAAACACCTACTGTCTAAAGTGTCTGCCCCCAGCATTCATACATGGTAAGGTTTTGCTAATTTTATAGCTCACAATAAGTCATACTGTACTCCACATCAATAAATCTGAACAAGCTTAATCAAGACCTGAATGAGCGTGTTGAGAGATGTTTTGGGGGTGTATTTACAGAAATGATTTGGGTGACTATTGACTTCTAGTGATTGTTCAATACATTAGACTAATAACTTCAGCATGAAACTACCAAACGTGTCTTGGCTGATCGACTACATCTGGGGAAAGTGTTGTGGAAAATTGTTCAAATTAGATTTTTTTGCTGAACCTTCCTTTTGCTTCCTTTAAGCAAACGTAAATTCCCTTTCCCTCAGAACTATTACTGTATCCTAAGTAAGGCCTGCGTATGTGGTCTCTCTTCATTCTGGCCAAATCCTCTTTACCGTAATGCTCCCATTAATGCACCAATAGTGAGAATGGAGATAAGATACTATAGCACGAGTTTCATGCTTCCAGCTGCTGCTAAAGCACTAAAGGCAAAATTAACTGCTGTGCTTCTGTTAATTGCTTCCCTCTTAATGTGCTTTTCCTCAATTCCCCATCACAGGAGCAGAAGATTGGGATAACAGAGGCTGCAGTCTGCTTTCTAACTATTCTTTTGTTTTCCTATCTCTCTGTTCTGTTCATCCCAAGGATGAGTGAGTATAAGTGAGTCTGGTGGAAAATAACTGAGATGGTGGCATTAGACACCTGTTCCTCCACACAGCGTCCCTGAGATAAGCGGTAATTATACTGGGGTATGAAACTCTACATTAAGCAGGTGGCGTTTACTGAACAATAATGGCCAGAGATCTATATAAGCTGTGAGATTTTCATTTAAAATATAGGAGAATAGTTCAGTGAAAAATCTAATTTACATGATTTTCCCCTCACGGCAAATGTAGTTGATCAGTCAAGACATTGAGTCAGACAGTGTCTAAGCTATCTTTAGTTTTGCACTGGAGCTATGAATCTAATATAGCTGACAAGTAATGGAAGCTCATTCATAACCAATTAGCATTGTGCAAATTGCATGCCTAAATCATCACACCATTGCCTCAAACCATGTTGAGTTGCTAAGTATTCTCAAACAGACTTGGAATACTTTGACATACTGTTATCTGCAAAAATAAACATGCAACATACGTGTATTTATTCATGTTTATAGATTCATACAGTGTCAGAAACAGATCCTTAAGTCTATTTGAAATCATTAACAACTCAACAAGGTGAGGAGCAAGCACATAAACTTCAGTCTTGGCTGATCGAGTACATTTGAGGTAAATTCGGGGTACAAGAGGCAAATTTGATTTTTGATGAACTACTCCTTTAAAGGAGCACTCCAGCCAAAATGAAAAATGTAACCATCACTATATCTGTCGTAAAGATGCCTACTCATCTTCTACAGTGGGGCCACTATAGTCTCTACAGTAAAATATTCTAGCTTAAAGACTACAAATGCCCTTTTGATGATGTATCTTGAAGGTGGGAGGAACCTTTGAAAAACTACAAGCACTATAGGGTGAATACATGAGGGCAGGGATATTTGAAAAGTTTTTTTTTCCTGCTAGCTAGCTAATTCAGGAAGCCAGATAGCTAATGTGACTATTAAGGAGATGAATATCATACATGTATGTCTTTATCGCCATGTAAGAGGATTCTCAATGATTGTCTGACATATTTGTGTAATGTATGCTGGGTTTTGTAGTGAAATGAACAAAAACACAAAAAAGATGTAAAATTATGAATTCTGTTAAGCCAGTGAGGAGGGATGCAGTGCTATCTTACATCACATTACGTTGTAGCATCCCACTACTGGCTCATGTTGCCGTGGACACACAGGAAGCGTGGCCATGCACGGTCTCATGGGGAGCACGAATATTCTTCGCTAATGCCCAAATATTAAATGCTAGTTTTAGGCCCACATGCACCTTTAATCAGACATGGAGGCATGAAAAAAGAAAAAAAAAATGAATAGAGAAAGGATGACCACTCTCTTCTTCTGTTGCGTCTCTTGCTGTCTCTTGGAGTTTTTATTTCTGTTTTATTTTCTCGGGTCCTGATTTGAAGTAATGATCTTAACCTTTGAAGACCCAAGTTTCTATAATTGCTGTTCTATAGATTTTTACTATGTCCATTGCAAGTGGAACCACTCTGATAACTGTGGTACACAGGAGATTGTGTCTTATGTGTGAGTGTGTAGACCTATGCATGTGTGGTGTCTCTTCACACAGCTCTTATGTCCCCAGGGTTTCAGCAGGCAGTAATTGTTGCTGTAAAACATTAATATGGACCAGATGAAGTGGGAAGGGATTTCTGGCATCTTTGTTTTATGGATAATTTGAGGTTATTTACGCAGGATAAATGAGACTGGAATGAACCGCAGGCCAAGCTGAGCGAGGACAGAGAACAGTACAGGACACACGCATGCACGCACTCACATACCGACACACTCACCTACACACACATTCTACCATACACCCACACACTGACTACACTGCTTGACTGTTCTTTGGTCAAATGACCACATTCATCTTCAAAGAGTAATGATATACAAGAGTATTTAGAAAAGCTATTTATTAATTCATTATTCTTGGACATTTGAAGTCTGAAATGAACCTGCATATCACACAAGCAAAAACTGGTGAAGAATCAAGATTGTACTGTTCACTCTTAAAGGAATGGTTTAGTGAAATTTCTGATTTACACAGTTTTACACTTACCCCAGATATAGTCAATCAGCCAAAATATGCTGTGTCCAAACTGTGCTTCTCTAGTTTAGCACTGCAGCTGTGAGGCTAATGTTGCTAATAAGCACTACAAGTCAATAGTCACCCAAATGATTTTCATTAATACATCCCCACAACTTCTCTAAAACTGCATCCAGATCTTCATTAAAGTCGTGCAGACTTGTCGATGTGGTTTAGGACATAGCATGACTATGCACTTCAAAAATGAACAAACCTCTACCATGAGCAGTGCCACTTTTAGGCAGTTGTGATATATAGATGTTTAGATGTATATGATGTATAGATTTCTGTTGTTCCTATGTATAAATCTTGAATTATCCTTGAATTATTATAAGACTGATCAAACTGAAGAGGTCATACTGTGCCCTAAACCACATCGACAAGTCTGCATGACCTTGATGAAGACCTGGATGCAGTTTGAGTGGGTTGAGAGAACTTTTGGGCCTGTACTCACAGAAACGATTTTGAGGCACCTTTTGGACACTGAACATGGCCGATCAGCTACTTCTGAGCGAAGTGAATAACGGTGTAAATTAGATTTTTTTGCCAAACCATTCTTTTAAACATGAAGGTGCCAAAATATCTTCTTTGGAGTGAGACAATAGAAAAAAACGTTTGGTTGGCTTTTCAAAGAACTGTTTTTGTAAATGCACAAACCTAGAACCACTTTAGAGCTTTTAAGAGTGTTGCCTTTGCTTTATCTTTATGGTACATCTATCTGAATGTCATTCAGTTGCCCAAGGCCGTTGTCACCCTCAGCATCACCTGTTCCATTGCTGTCCATTAGATGGCTGACTTGCTCAACAAACTCAGAGTGACTCTGATGCTGAGTTTGAGTGCAGCACATCCAGCCTGCAGCCCACAGTACACAGTTCTGGGTGGGAGCACACCTCTGAAACAACAAAGTGAAAGTTGTACATAAGCATATGCTGTGAACTGATCATAAACTCATTTATTTATTAGTTTATTCTTTGGACGGAGGACTTGAGCCCAGGATGTTTGGGCCTTGGAAGGGTGTTGGTGCCGTGATGCCAACAGACACATTCGCTGCTGACAAAATTTGAAGTGTTCATACACAAGTAATGCAAGGAATTAATAATGACAAAATGCTAAATAATAATGACGATACAAGCTTTGCTTTCTACTAAAAAACATGGCTTTAATTTATGTTACAGATTATAACAGCAGCAGTTGATCTCTATGCATATGGATGGATAGATAGATAAATAGATAGATAGATAGATAGATAGATAGATAGACAGATAGTAGGGGTGGGAATCTCTAGGCACCTCACGATTCGATTCGATTATGATTCAGAGGGCTGCGATGCGATTATAAAACGATTATCAATGCATCTCGATGCATCTTTTTTTTCTATACATCATTTCTATTTTCTCACTGTCTGAGGACTTCGTAGTTTTAAAGCAAAATATTTGTAATGATCCATAATGCATTTATTTCCAATATCTTTTATTAATAAATCAAATGGAAGAGATGTGGCAAGTGAACTGGAAGGCTCTCATTAACTGCCTTTGGAGCACAAGACGCTGCTGCCACTCATCTGCGATAAAATGCAGTTACGGTGAAATAAGATCCAGTGGTAATGGAGGTCCATGCAGCGCGTTACAGCTGTCCTACCCGTTTTTAGTGACTTTATAACTTTGGTTTTGGTCTCGTTGTAGAGACGGGGGGGAGGGGGATCGCTGTGTCAGTAAAATATCTTCGAGATGGGACATGAGCAACATTGTGCGAAAGCCTTGTTTCTCAACGACTGAGAACCGGTGTGCAGACTGCAGGTCACACAGCAATGATGCGTTATACGCATTTATAAGCAGCGCAGTTGGTTTCCTGGCAAGTTAAATCTGCAACGAGAGACTGTCAAACAGTAAAAAGTCGCGAAGATGAAATCGCTTCTCTTCTGAATTCTCCGGTTCCACCTTAAATGGTGCCGCATTTACATTTGGCGCCTCAGTCAGAATTTAAGGTGGAAGGGGAAAATTCAAACAAGAAGCTGGAGAATAAGAAGCGATTTCAGCCTCATAAGACAGCCGAATGTTGAGAGACATTTCACAAGAAACTGCTCTAGTTTTGAGGAAAAGTTTTCTGGCGGAGATGGGAGGAAAGCGGCTATTGCTGAGCTAAAGCTTCAAGCACAGCAAAGTAAATCTGCGTTTTCATTTATATTGTTTAGCCTAAACTAGGACATTAACACATACTGAGACATACTGGACATTAAATGTTGTGGCTCCCAAGGTGGTTTGATTTTTGTTGAAAGGACAAAATGGCTCTTCTTATCATTTGTGTTGTGACTCCTGACCTAACCTGACTTTTAATGCAGAGGGAGCCGGTTACATTTCTTGCTCATCCAGTTGTGTTTTTGTTGTGTGCTGTCACAGACTGTCCGGGCGCTGCACTTCCGCACTTCCAAGTTCCACCTTTTGCGTTCCGTCAACATTACATTATAAATTAAATATTTAGAAAATCAATTTTTGACATTTGTGAATCGATTCAGAATCATTCATGTCCGCATCGCAATGCAGCTAAGAATCGATTTTTTCCCGCACTCCTAATAGATAGATAGATAGACAGATGGATAGACAGGATATCTATCTATCTATCTATCTATCTATCTATCTATCTATCTATCTATCTATCTATCTATCAATCTATCTGTCTATTTAACTTACAACAAAAGCAGTCTTACAGTTGACCCACATGCACAAGCCTTGATAGATAGATAGATAGATAGATAGATGGATGGATGGATGGATGGATGGATGGATGGATAGATAGATAGATAGATAGATAGATAGATAGATAGATAGATAGATAGATAGATAGATAGTTTTGAATATGCCCTAAGAAAAAGAAAGAAAGAAAGCAAATGTCACCGTGTTTGCACTTCATTATGCAGCTCTCTGGCTGATCTGATGAAAGGCTGCTTCAGTCCTATAAATCTGACTATTGGATGGTATTGGACACTGAATCAATTCTTAGCACTTCTAGCTGTCATTTAAGTGTGTGGCGTAGCGACTTTCCTCGCTGATAACAAGGGATAGCTCCAAACATGCATCTCTTCAGCGGATGTTATGAATAAGTAAACGCCTACGCGCACTCTTTGCATTTTCCTAATGCTTGTGCTTTTAAGATGCATATTGCGTCATGCATAAAACATTTTCTATTCCACGGCTGTGATGAATGATTGAAGAAAGCCCCATATGCACAAAAAACACCTCGTCCAGAAGAAAAGAGAGAGACAAACAAATAAACGAAGGACTCAAAGCCATTTTGACGTCACGCTACGGCCAGAGATTCTCTCTCTCTCTCTTTTCTCCATCTCTCTCTCTCTCTCTCTCTCTCTCTCTCATAACTAAGTGACTTACCTGGATTTGCTTTACTGAACGAGAAACTTCTTTTTAATTTTCTTTATTTTACTAAATTGTTATGCCAGCCACAGAGCAAAAAGAAAGACGGCCGAGCTATAAGCCCCCACCTTCTTCAATTGAGTGTGGAGAGGATTAAATCAATTATGTTGATTCTGTATTTACTGCTCGCATGGCTGGAGTCATTTGTAATTAGCTTATTGCTTTTGATGTGATGTAATTCGATGAGAGGGTTGGGGAGAAGCAGCAGACTGGAGAGAGAGAGAAAGAGAGAGAGAGAGAGAGAGAGAGAGAGTGAGAAAGAGAATGAAAGAAAGAGAGAGGAATCAAGAGTGAGAGAGAGCAAGGAGAGATCGAAAAAGAGAAAAAGAGGAATAGAAAAGAGACAGAAAGAAAATAGAGTATGAGAGAGAAAGAGAAAAAAGATAGAAATATAAAAAAGAGAGAGAGAGAAACGGAGAAAAAAGAAAAGAGAGAGAAAGACAAAAACAGAAAGAGCAAGAGAGAGAAAAGAAACAGCAAGCAATCGAAAGAGAAGAGAGAGAGAGAGAAAGAGAGAGAAAGAGGGAGAGAAAAATGAGACAGGGAGAGAAAAAGATAGATGAATAGAAAAGAGACAAAGAGAAAAAAGAGAAAGGGAGAGAGAATGAGAAAAAAGAGAGAAGAGTAAGAGAGAATAAAGAGTGAGCAATCAAAATAGTAAGAGTGAGAGAGACAGATGGAGAAAAAGAGTGTGATCAAGAGGAAGAGAGAGAGAAAGACAGAGAAAAGGAGAAAAAAGAAAAGAGAGAGAGAAAGACAAAAAACACAGAGAGAGGAAAGAAGGAGCAAGCAACTGAGAGAGAGAGAGAGAGAGAGAGAGAGAGAGAGAGAGACTCAGGCGCCAGTGCTGCTGGGCCTTTTGGTCATCCCTTTGTTCCGGCCCAGTCGGAGGTGAAAAGGTGGGTTCTACCTGAGTAGTGAAGGACAGAGGGGGGAAAGTGGACACTCCGAATGAAGCTAGACCACCCAAATCTCTGGCGTCAACATTCATTACACTCCCCAACTCTCTCTCTGCCTCATATATACACACACAATTACCCCTAAGAGTGTGTTACCCCCATCCACTCTTTCTACCTCTCCCCCCTTCTCTCGCTCTCTTTCAGTCTCTCTCACTCATTCTGCTATGAGGCCTCGTCTGTGTTATTGCTTGACCTTCTGTTTGATTGATGTAGGTGGCCACAGTTTTCAGGTAGCCAGTTAGAGAGATGGTTGTTCAGGTAGTTCTACCTTAGGATATCAGGTGGCAGAGAGAAAGTGAGAGTGAGAAGGAGGAAAAAAGAGCGATGGCAATGAGCGTAGATCCAGAAAAAAGAGTCCTGGTAAATGTAGAATTTGACATTCTAGATTTTGCTTGGAAATTCACATTTCAGATCTGAACAATATAGAAACAGGCTGCCACACAAGGGCACATTAATATATAGTCACTGTCCACAAAAAAAGAAGTTTTAATGTAAGTTAATGTAAAAATATGTTCTTCTAAGTAATTTTGGAGCACCTCTGTTGGTCCATTCTTCATGGAATTTTTACACAATGTAAAGGACAGCAGCGGAGTTCAAATAATAGAGAAGAAACAGACAAAAATGGAGATACATGTGCAAAAATTTGGGCAAATCAGTAACTGTGCATTCAAACATTGAAACTTTTGCATAAGACTGACATTTTGCCTGGCTGCTATAGTTTCAATGTTCTTTCATGGTGCATAATAGACTGGTTAAATTCCCAGTATGTCTGGTTTACTTAAACACTGGTTTACTTCCCAACAGCGAAGAATTAAATGGATTATCAAATGGTGTGGATCTACAGCAGACAATGCCAGAGTGGGTAATAGGGAGAGTCAGGAGGGAAAAAAGACAGAGATAGAGAGAAAGAAATAGAAAAAATAGAAGAGAAAGAGAGAGAGAGAGAGAGAGAGAGAGAGAGAGAGAGAGAGAGAGATGGTGAGTTGGTAGCTTTTTGGGCAGTTAATATAAAAACTCATGCATAGAAGCACAAGAACAATCAAACTATAAATGTAGCATCCAAATGTTTATCTTTATGTTACGAGCTGGATCTCGTACAGTGGATAAAGATCAGATTCCCATTTCACCTTAAATGATGTAGCAGTTACTTACAGATGTCTGTATGGATGCCAAATGCAGCACCGTTTAAAAATAAACAGAAAATAAATAATGCAAAAAAAGTAATTTGAAGCTTCTTATTTAAAAAAGATGGTTCTTCAAAGGTTCTTTAGTAAATAAAATGTTCTATATAGAGCCTTGATTAAATGGTTCATTGCATCATGAAAGGGTTCTTCAGATTGGTAGAGAATGTGCTGTAAATGGTTCTATATAGAACCTTTTTTGAAAATGGTTCTATTTCAAAAATACCACCTTCTATAGCACATTCATGTACATTTCCCATCAATCTAAAGAACCCTTTACATTTAAGACTGCAGCATATTGACTTCCATGGTTATGTTGCATTTAAGACAAAAGCTTTTGCCAGGTTTAATTTGATTACTAGCTACTCACATTGGTTATCACAGTGTACCATTTAAATAATAAATAAGTAAGATTGAAAAGGAAGAAAGTGCACAGGTTTTAGAAAATGTTACTTTGTAGGATGGTAATGGTGTGTATGTGTGAAGCAGGAGAAATACAGTTAGAGTTCGGGGTGGGCCGAGGTGGGTCTGCATCATGCAACTCCCAGTCAGAGAACAAGTCCCACTCTGGCCCTGGCGGCAGGTGTCTGTTTGGAGGGACATTGGTCAGTTTTACAGCCAGTTTTGTGTTCATATACTGAGTTTGTTTGATGTCCAATTTAGCACCTTTCCTCTCATTCAGGCCAGAAGAAAGATATATGCTAAAGTTCTTGATGAAACAACCCTACCCCCACACACTGTTACTCAAAAACGGGTGACTAGACACCCTCACTCCTCCTTTATTGTTTTACACATGCACACATAGTGCAGCTCAAACCAATGCCTTACACAAAACGCTCACACACATTATCTGTCTTTCTCCTACATGCATACACACACACACTCTCTCTCACACACACACACACACACACACACACACACACACACACAGACAAACACAAACAGTCATCTCTCTGCAGTGTTTGTGGAAGAGGTTAGTATCCGGCATATGGCTGAGGCACTAAAACACACAGAGCTGCTGCCACGGTTGCTAAAAAACGCTCTGCGGCTGTCTGAACATGCCATAATAAAATAAACTCAGAGTATTTTGGGTTGCTGAGCCGAGGCTTTAACGACTGAAGGGTTGAAACGGCGGCCATATTCAAACATGGGAGAAAGACAAAATACGAGAAAGCACACATCTCTCAGAACGTGGGATATGCGAGGGCTGTTTGAGTTGGCAGAGTTAGCGGCGGCTTTGCTCTGGATAAGTGTGTCGCACGACATTGTGTTAAGCCATAGGAAACTCCAAAGCATGTGAACTACAGGCGCAGGCTAGCAGTGCAAGCCAAGAGTGCTCTTATCATTATGCCAACAAAGTCATTCAGCAGCACTTTACCCCAAAAACACAAATCCCAGGAGACATTAAGAATGACACTGACAAACACACTGAGTAATATGGGTTGATAAATATTAGTAGTACAACATAATTCGTCGTTACAGTGTTGAATAGCGATGTTAGCATCTAGTAAAGATGAAAAAGAAGAAATGCTGAAGTTGTATGTTACAGGCCAAAAGTTTCAAGAAATAATGGACAGTAAAAGAACATAGAAATAAATGGTTTAACTTAATGTTTGCAGAAATTGTGTACAACAAGGCTGACTGATTCTTCATGTGTTTTGCTCACGCTGATTCTCCAGCCATGATCAGCTCACATTCAGCTGCTTCTAAAGGCTTGATGAACTGGATCAGGTGAGTTAACCCTCTAAACCCCACAGTGGCATCTGCCAGCCTCCCTGCAGTTCAGCATAATGATTGTGGATGACCGAGATTTAATGAGGTGAATTCTGACACCTCTAATTTTTTAAAACGAAATATTTCACTTTCTGATTTGTAACAAATCATTTCACACATTTATACATGGTCCCTTATGATGAATCCAAGAACGATGAGACTTACAGTGTTCAAAAGAGTTCAACAGATACAGAGACAGGACTCTGACAGGATTTCAGCTCAGCTGGACGGCAGTGATGACACGGAAGATGCATCCATCCATCCATCCATCCATCATCTAAACCGCTTATCCTTCTGGGTCACGGTGGGGTGCTGGAGCCTATACCAACTGTCACGGGGCGGAAGGCAGGATACACCCTGGACAGATCGCCAGTCCATCGCAGACGGAAGATGCAAATTTTTTAAAATCTTTGTTTAGCTATTCAAAATCTGTGTTTAAACTGTTTTAGCTGCTTTATTGAATACATAGCCAAGTTCAGGATCTATCGTGAGTTAGACATAATAAATCATTTTCAGTACTGATCACTTGGTGCAGTATTTTCATGTTTGATACCAATTTGTGTCAATGTATAGTGACATTTCATAGCCTTTCCTGCTTTCCTGTTAAACTCAGTCCATTAGCTACACTGACCAAATGAATGAGTGAGAACACGCTTAGCTTCCTCGCACTGATTGTCATTCAGCAGTCACAACTAGAGGCGAATAAATTAACTTATATTTGGTTATTTCTTGTCCCAGACAGCAAGCATATATCGGTCTGCTAGGCCTAATATAAAATGATTTAGTTGAAAATGTTGTTGCTGACACTGTGATAGATTGGTTACAGCTATAAAACCTGTTGTGTTCATGATATTGCTGTTAAAATTATTTATTAAACTAATTTAAAAAGGATAATGAATAAATAAATGAAGGAAAAATAAGTAAATTGGACAGTGAGTGGAAATTGAGCCATGAAAAGTGGTACTTTGTCTAATACTCTGCTTAACTACCTGTGGGCCGCCCAGAAAGCGCTTAGCAAAAAAGCCAGTGGTCTGCCAACCTCTTGCTATCTTGGGTATAAATGTAGGTTATTTCTTACTACTTTTATATACCTTACTTCGGTCTTCCGTTTAGTTCAGTTAAAAGAAACAAGGAGGCTTGGTGAAATTGTATTGTACTGTATTCAGTCCAAGTTACATTTACAATGTTTAGGAGAATACTCTTAGAATATTTACCCCCTAAAAAAAAACATCAAATTTTGTAAAGAAACCTGGTATAGCATGCTCGTTAGACAAATTCAAAAGAAGGATACTTTATACTGAAGTTCCTGCTAAAGCCTGAGTAGACTGATAGACCAATGTGAAGATCAGTTATTAATCTCAGTGTTACAGAGCTCTGCTAAAGCCTGAGTAGACTGATAGACCAATTTGAAGATCAGTTATTAATCTCAGTGTTACAGAGCTCTGCTAAAGCCTGAGTAGACTGATAGACCAATGTGAAGATCAGTTATTAATCTCAGTGTTACAGAGCTCTGCTAAAGCCTGAGTAGACTGATAGACCAATTTGAAGATCAGTTATTAATCTCAGTGTTACAGAGCTCTGCTAAAGCCTGAGTAGACTGATAAATCAATGTGATGAGTCAGTTATTAATCTCAGTGTTACTGAGCTCTGTTAAAGCCTGAGTAGACTGACAAACCAATGTGATCAGTTATTAATCTCTGTGTTACTGAGCTCTGCTAAGGTATGAATAGACATTTTTAATTCTAACGCCATCCAAATATATGAAAAATATACAAATATTTTCATATTTAATTCCGTAACATCTCATTTGCATATCTTATTGGAATATCAGTAATAATTTGTTATATCTATTTTAAAAATTACTGTATTCACTTGCGGTATCTCACCTTAAGGGGTTAAGCAAACAGTCTTGCAGTTATGTCAGAGTATTCTTTTGAAAAATGGTACTGTCCCTGATAAATAGATGGATATTTGCCTCCATTATAAACTTGAGGCTTAAGCAAATTGTGCTAAGAGAAAACCTATCAAATTGACGGATGTGCAGCGAGAGGAAATATTGGGTGGTATTTAAAGCGAGTGACACTTGTGATGGCAGTATGTACAAACAACATTTATTTCTTCTAGTTGTTTCACCCAAAGGGATTCTGGGGTGCTGAATCGCCCTTCAGTCTTCTGTCAGCCAACAAAGAGTCGTTGTCTCCTAGCCTTTTCCATTCCTAGGTCATGGAGGAGGCAGAGGGGGGTGGAGGGGGGGGGTGAAGGATCTGGGTTTTGTACTATAACACACATAATGAGAAAACATGTGGCGTGTCACTTTTGGAAGACTTCGACACCAAACAAAAATTACAGCAACCAGAGAAAATGGAGAGAGAGAAAGAAAGAGAGAGAGAGAGAGAGAGAGAGAGAGAGAAAGAAAGAAAGAGAGAGAGAGAGCAAGAAAGAAAGAGAGAGAGAGAGAGAGAGAGAAGAAAAGAGAGACACTGAAAGAGAGAGAGCCTGATAAAGATGGAGAGAGAGACAGAGAGAGAGACACAGGGAGAGGCAGAGAGAGAGAGAGAGAGTGAGAGAGCAATGTAGTGTGTAAAATGTTGCTAACTGGTGGCTGGGAGACCACTGTGTTCGTTTAGAGGAATCGGGGGGCCGCTGCAGCAGGAGCGAGGCGCCGGCTCTAGCCTGTGGTTTTAGGGACATGAAAGTGTTTTGGGCCGGAGCAGTGGGGCTGGCTCTGAGCCCCCGGAGCGCTGCTCTCAGCCACAGGAGCACAGCCAGCACCCTCCCAGCGCGGGACACTGCAGGAATGCACTCGCATCATCCAGCAGAACCACAACTCCAAACAACAGCCTGAGAACAGCGCTGCTGACAAAACTACTCCACACTCACATGGGGCCTCTTACGCCCATGCACTACACACAAAACACACATACAGACATTAAATGTCACACCTCACATACACACACCCACACACACAAAGACAAGTATGACTGAACAGAAATGTGTGTACAAACTGAAAGTCTAAGATAAATACATTTTTACATTGTCTTTTATATATAAGAATGAAAGCAAATTACACAGAAGCACAAACTATCAGCTGAATTATACTTCTGTGTCTGCGTATCCACAAACACTGTAGGAAAAAACACCACTGCGTATCTCACATTTAACTGGATAACATCAGATTCGTACCCTTTACAACAGATTCCTACCCTTTACAGCAATAGGAGCAGATATTTAGTGTGAATGGCTAAAGTTAGTGATGTTCTCATGTTTTTTCACAGTACCAAACTTTGTTTTCTTTATCATGGCCAACTACTACTACTTGCTAGTTAGGTAAGAAGCCTAACTAGCCAACCTATACCTGCACATATAGATTGACCTCTTGTACATCTTCTATCCATATCTTGTAATCTGCAATATCTATATATTAATATTCTATCCCCTGTATACCTTGCATCTCATTTATTTATCTACCTCAGACTCACATATTGCATATATGGAAAAGTGTACAACTGTACATATCATAACTTTTATTTTATAACTTCATCACTTATATTCTGTGCAAAAACTGTACATTGGAATGGTGCAACACTGGTGTACATTAATGTGTATATTGTGTACATGTGTATATATTTAGAGCCAAATGTGTGTATATATTTTTTTGTTTCTTATATATTTTTTGTATATTTAAGTACTACAAGGGGGCTACGCATCTAAGCTTTTCACTCACCTTCGCACCTGTGTAAATGTGATGTGACAATAAACATGATTTGATTTGATATATGCTCACTTTAATCGACTCCCATCTTGAATTGTAAAGCGAGGCTAAGGTGATAAAATTCAAGAAGTAGCTACAAAATATGACTTGGATTTCTTTTACAATAAATGATAAATAAAAATGGGCCGAAGAGGAATTTAAAATACCAAGATCAGTGTTGCTGAAAGGCTAAGGCAGCTGGATCAAGGGCTACATAATTCAGTGCAGGCAGATTTTAGATTCATTGATAAGAGTAGACAAGCTAGCAATTTGAAATAATAGTTACTTTAAAAATAAAAAAAAAACTTATTAGGAATATGCATTCTGATTACTTTTCATATTCAAACATCCATGAGAGTTCATTTAACCAAACAAAGATAAAAAAGACTTTTGCCTAAATTAAAGCAGGGCCATATGCTGTTGGCTTACCTTTTAGCTGACATCACTGCTGTTGCTAAAAAATTTTTTTTTTTCTTTTTTATTGTTTCTGGAAGGAGCTAACATCAGCTAGAGGAACTTATTTAGTCATGTTTAGCTAGAAAGCTGTGCTTCTTCTGCTGTCTTAGTCACATCCTTCACAAGGTGTGCTTAACACTCATGTTTCAGACTAGCAAAGTGTAATACATATACATGCTTGTTCATGAAAATAAAAAAAAAAAAGTCACAGCTGCATCCATGTTAAAAAAAACAGCATAGTATGGCATTTTACTGAATTGCTGGTCTATATATATTGTGTCTTCTGTGACGAAGAATAGTGATTTCAGTATTAAAATACTGGCACAGCTCAGCTAAGTTCTCACCATCAGGAGAATCAGTGGAGCAGAGTAATGATGTCTTAACATGTTGATTTTGACAAAAAGGGCTAAGCTTTGTCAGTCTCTTTTATTTTTTTTTTATTTATTTTTTTTTTTAATGCGGAACGTGAAACTCAGCTTCTTTGCCCATTCTGACTTTACATTTTTAACAGTCTGAAATCTGCAGGGTCTTGCTTCCAAGTAGGAGAGCCTAGGCCCCTTCACATCCTCCTGTAGCTATACTTCTGTAGCATGTAACATGAACTTGTGGGCTACAGGGCAGTGTCCCAGAAACAAGGAGGAAAGTCTTTTTTCCTGTAACCTCCAAGAATTTATACTTACTTTATTGTTTATGTAATATTTTCAAAATGGTCATATAAATGTTTATAACATTGCCCCTTTTCTGCAAGCTTATCCTTGAATTACTTAATTTTGGGTAAATTTTGGGTTCTGGGTTGAGTGTACACGTCCAAAGTTGTGTTCTCATCCTGTAGCCGGCATCATGCCCATGTTAGGAACTTAAGGTCCAAGCAGTTTATACAGGAAAAATGAATGCTGCAATTATCATGCCTATTGTTTCAAACCCTATGTGTTTTGATGTATATTTATTCTTCCTCTGAATGCCACTAGATCCTTTGGTCAGTATAGAGTTGAAAGGTAAATAATGGTACTTGTATGCTAAAACTGCCGCACATGAAATTGCCATCTTAAGACTGGCAACTCCAACACAATACCCCACACAAATAAGCAAGCTTTGTCAAATGTGCTAGTTACACTTACTATGATGCTGAGTACATAATCATTAGGATTTCAGGGAAGTCTTCATGTTTGTTGTTTTTAAAATCTGTACTGCTAGTACTACTTCTATTACACTGTTAAGTTTTGCATGGAAACCAAAGGGGAAAACTCTTAGGGTTAAAAGGGTTATAGTCAAGCATGGTTAGGCCTTCAAGACTTGGACTCAAGACCTAATGTCAGATTATCCACTAACACATTTAAAAAGTGATAGCGCAACCAATTATGTTTTGTTTTACAATGAGTGGGACTAATTTTGATTTTGTAAAGTAACTCCAAGCCTCCTGGAGGAGAAAATAAATGTTCTAAATGAGATCTCTTCTTAATCACTTGTACTTCTCCTAGACACAGTTTAAAATCAAAATAAGCCATTTTCTCCTCTTTCTAAAATTTGGCTCCTGAGAAATAACCTTCAGACTTTCTCACTTTAAACAAAATACTATCACACATATGGATTAGCTCTTTTGTGTCTCACTCACTCCAGCCTTAGCCGAATCACCTGATCATTTTCTTATACAGCTTTATTCTATGTCACAAAACTCTTTCAGCAGTCTGTAAGTGTAGAAGGAGAACTCACGCTTTTCTCATTCATCACCAGAACTTCTTACAGTGAAGTGTTGATGTTAACCTCCTCTGTTCTCCTAAGGGGAGGTTTAGGAGAAAGAATTCAGAAACCAATGATCCTTCATTAATACAATATTGAGATCTGCTTTATTTTCTTGAGACAGTCTTAATGAACACATTTTTTCCCAAGGAGTCCTAGACTGTGAATGCGAGCCATCATCTAACCAGGTTTTGGTCAGTTGTTTGAAATGGAAAACAGTGATGGCAGCTCTTTGTATACCACAAGGGTCACTGTAAACATGCTACATACAAACATAGAAAAACATATCACTGCTGTCAGAAAACCGTTTTTCAATTTTTGACTCTTACTCTTTGTTACTCTTTACATTGTTTGTAAATTTCATTAAGTATGCACCGAAAGAAACAGCCCAAAATGACTTGGAAAAATGTCTGGTTCCATTGACTTACATTAAAAGTATAGTAGGTTTTTTCCTTCTCCTGTAAAGTTACCGTTTTGGAGACATGAAGTTTTCTTCCGACAACAGCGATATGTTAATATGTCTGTTACAAGCTTTAAATACAACATGGAAGGTCATGGAAGGTCTTTTATGAGCCTCAAATGCCTGTGTTTAATCTAGAATGGACAAAAAATGTTTATGTGAATTGCCGCTAGCTTAGCACTAACGTACTACTAGAATCCCATAGGAGCACCAGTAGAAATTATCGCCATAAATTTTCCCCTCCTTTTTTCTTTTTTGACATTAATGACCCAAGCTGGAGGCCTAACTCTAACAGTCACAGGTCCCCACTTTACACACACACAAATACAAAGCAACAGAAAATCACACATGAACAACTAATACCATAAATACATACACACACTCTCGGGTTTAGAAGTCACACATGAATGCAAACTAACACATTTTTACACTCTTTAACACACATCAATGCACATAACACAATGAATCAAACAGAAACAAATATGGTCAGATATCCGTTTCACACACACCCCTGAAGAGACAGAGACACCATGACCGAGCATGTGGCTCACTTTTAGAAAAAAAAAACACCCTTCCCAGTCCAAACCAATTCTGGCATGCTCCTTCACTTTATTTAGCCTTGCTGTTCCCCAAACAAAGTCGCCTTTGTTTTCGGTTTTATTGCAGCCAATTAAGCAGTTAAACTTGATATCTGTCATCGAGATGCTACAGCGAGGTCAGCCTTCAGAGCGCTGGGAAGAAAAGGAAAAGGAGTGAGCGGCGATTAAGCAGGTCAGAAGAATCCCTGTGTGAGCGCCCTTCTTATGGAAACTCCAGCAGCACCCACAGCTCCCCTGCTAATTGAGCCAATTTTTATGGACGCATGGACAGAAGGAGCATTTTCCAAAGCCGCTGTCCAGCTTTTTGATGTGTCGTTTTCTGGCGCATTTCGGTGCTTTCATTTCGCTCTCGTTTTAGAATGCAGGCTAATAAACTGGGTGTCCTTGTTTGCAGCCACAGCCTACACGCTAAATTGAAACAATCTGAACTAATGTTACTGCAGTTAGAGGTGATGGAGAGGTTAGAGGCTTTACATAGAGTGCTGACTGTACATTAAATGTCTGTTTCTTTAGCTTTTCACTGGAGGCTAAATGAGCTAATAAGTAAAGGAAGCTTAACACATATTTGTTAGCTAAAACGACATGCCTAAATCAAAATTCACTTGTTTTGGACTGCATTGGACTAAAAAAAAGGCTGCAAGATGGCTGCTACTGTTTTTAGATATGCGATGTGGAATACGGTGTCAGAATCTACATAAGCAAGTCTGTGTGAAACTGAAGGGAACCCTCAGTGCCTTTCTAGGCCTTCAGAAAAGACCTAATGATTTCTGGGAACTAACAAAATGTCTACAATTTAAAATATATTCAAAATTATTTTCTTTGATGCAGGAGTGGCTGAACATTGATGTCGCCTACATCCAGAAACTTGTCCAGTCCATGCCAAATTGAATGACAGCTGTTATTCATGCTCGTGGAGGCGTTACACGCTATTAGATACGTTTCAGTCACAGATGACTAATTTTTTGTCCAGTGAGCTTATATGTTTATCATGTTAGTTCATTTTTATTAAATATAATCATGCTTGAATTTAAATGTATTTACAGTATTGCTCTTGTTAAATTTTCAAGTTTTTGTATGGAAACCAAAGGGTTAAACTGTTGAGACGCCCACCAGAAAATTGGCCAATCAGGAGTTGTTTTCTCTGTGGTATCTAGGTAGATATAACTAGGTGAGCTTTCCTGTTGGTTGGGACTTTAAGAGCTTTTAAAGTTAAACCATTAACATAATAATAAATTGCCAGAGGAATAAGCCAAACGTGTTTTTGTTTTCACTAGGTGGGACCTTTTTCATGAGAAAAGCCTCACAGAAGTCCTAGATACAGCAGCAGGTGTATCAATAAGTTGTTAGAAATGGAAAACAACAGTGGTAGCTCTATACCAGGCCTCTCTACTAAAAGAGATACTGCGCAGCTGCTATAATATAGGGTTATGCTAATATGTCTGTCACAAGCTTCAAGCAAAACTGTCTCAGAAGCTTCAAATGTCTGTGTTTAATCTAGAACTGCCAAAAAATGTTTATGCCAATTGCTGTTAGCTTAGCACTATCTACTAATACTGGCATGCTAGCAAGTTAGCATCATCATTGAGGTGTTTCTTTCCTCATGTTTTGCCCTTTTTTGTTTGACATTTATGAATTGAAGGCTTAGCCTAACAGTTACAGGTCGCCACTGATCTGAGATGACAGCTCTATGAATTTTGAGGCAAGTGCTCGATACTAATTGGTAAGTACTAGCTTCCATTACTTGTTAGCCACATTAGCCAAGTAGCTCCACACTGTCAAAAGTACTGAACAGGTACATTTTTATTGATCAAGGTACAAACAATGGTCTTAAGGTCCTATTGTGTACTTAAATGTCTTTTAATGGTTCACTACATTAACTTTCCAAGGGGAAAATTCCATATTTGTACTTTTTCACGCACTATTTTTTTAAAGCAATATTGAATGAAAACGCTGTAGTCAAGACAAGGTGTATGGAGTCAATGCAAATTAAAAAAAAATGGTGCAATTACATTCCCTAACTAAATGTACTGAAGACGTACCCATAAGAGTACCACCCCAGTGACTTGAGGGGTGACACCGCAGTCACAATTTAGCAACTGATTGACTGCATTTGGGGTAAGAGAGAAAATTGTGAAAGTTTTTGGCAGAAAATGTGCAAGATGTTTTGGCTGAACCATTGCTTTAACTCAAGATAAAGTGTTTGAATAGCCTGAGATATGAATTCCTTCATTTTTATGCCACACATATTACACATACCACAAACACAGAAGGTACCAAACATGTGTCTGTTAGAATAAATACCTTTAAATTACAACTTTTACTTGTTTTAGGCCAGAAGATTATGTAAATGTGATCTCCTTGTCAGTAGGAGGCAGCATAGACTGACAGATCTTGGGTTGTGGGTTCACACTTGCACGCACACACATAGAATGTAATACACACATACTCATAACCACACACAAATAAAGTGAGTGGTTTCAGAAGAGTAGCAAACTGTCCTTGCCTCAGGCCTTGTGTTAGTTCTGCCGAGAAGTTTTCCCAAACTCATACGCACACATCTGTGGAGCAGATCGCATGGCCGCGGGCAGGGGAGGACGGCAGGGCAGGGTGACAGGCCAAGAGACCTAGAGAGAGACAGAAAGAGAGAGAGAGTCATAGAGAGAGAAAAGAATATGATTGGGCCTTCACTGAACTTTCTTTGTGTGGACTGCAACTGCCATTCTTTTTCTCTTCCTTTTCTTTCCCTGTTTTCTGTCTCTCTCTCTCTTGTGTCACACATCTCTCTCTCTAATCACTACTGGGCCGGCCCGGGTTTAGCTGCTCATGTTGTTGTTTGTTGCCATTACATCGCCCTGGCCCGCAACAGCGGTCGTTACACACAAACACACACATGCTCACACACCCAGGGATGCGCGCATACACACATCTGTCTCACTAAATCATCAACAAACGTTCCACAAAGCCCAGCCAAAACCCGCAGTCAGCAGGGAGAAGAGTGTTTTGGGTGAGGCTCCGTTCATTTACCCCACCACAAGCACGCTGTTAGGCCTGGAAATGATTTTTGAGAAGTGTTCTGCAATACAAATCGTGATAAACAATCACTTTTCATCTTTTCCTCAGGTATAATTTTTTTGTCCCCACCCCCACAAAAAAATCATAACATTTCTCATGTAAGGCCTAAAGGAATTAAATTGGTTTGAAGACCGAGGTTTGAGCAGGGTAAAAAAAAGTTAACACGGCCTTGTCTGAAAGGAGCCACACGCACACCTCTTCACCTGTGTAATTGGGAAATTTGTCAGCCCTTCAAGGCCTAATCAGGCCACAATGATGTCGAAAAAGTGTACGAGTCTAAAAGAAAGATTGTGCGGCTGCTCATGCAGCAAATTGGCTATTAGATATAAAGAGATGAGCCAGAGTAAGAGCTGCAAAGAGAGAGAGAGAGAGAGAGAGGGATAGAAAGAGGTGACGGATGAGCACATCAAACCCAAAAATACACTTGAGCGTCTGTCTCTATTTAAACACATATGCACAGCCATTTTTTGCTCTGTAATTTTACGTTAGCAATTAAAACCTCCTGGTCTGTCCCCGGGGCGTCGGGTAATTTACCGAAATAACGCCTTAAATCAAGCACTTCCCTCCTTGACAGCCTCCTGTCTCTCTCTCTCTCTTTCTCATGGGAGGAATCTGTGATTCAGAAAGAAGAAAAAAAATAAATAAAACCACAGTCCGCCATCTTCTTGTTGTCTCTCGCAATCACACGTTCTCTCCCACCATGGCTGACTAATGGCTGGCTGACTAGTGCCTGATGTCTCTGGCTCCATGATGGCTGTCTTCTGCTCCTGCGGCTCCATGTTTAGACAAAGCGCCTCACCCTTTGCGTTTTTAATTACGGCTAATTTATGAGGCCGTGAGCTGGGGACGTAGGCGGGCGGGGCCGAGGCAGCGCCAGGTTCGCCTTCCCAGCGCACCGCAAGGGTGTCACGGCCAAAAAGAGTCAACAGTTTTCTCGTTGAGGTCAGGGAGGAGATGAGAGAGGCCTATTGTTTCCTCCTAACGCCAGGCCAAACGCCTTTTTACTGTTTACACACATGATTATGCGCAGTGCCTACCCAGTTATTACAGTTTCACAACCGAGTTTCAAACTACGCTCTAATTGCCATCCAGAGAATGACTAACCTCTTATACTTGAGGCTTATAATTCACTAAATCGCTTATTATTTAGCAACTGCTCTGGATTATTCAGCCACTGTTATGAAACTAATATGAACGTAGGCCTATGAGAGTGAGAATTGGGAGTCTGGGCTTTAATTCTTATTTAGTAAAAAAATCTAATTTACAGTTTTCCCCTTACATCAAATGTAGTTGATCAACTAACACGTTTGGTTGCTTCTATGTATTGCCCTGGAGCTACAAGGCTAATGTAGGTAATGCTCCATTATTCAGCATTCTGCAAACTGCATGCATAGATCATCACACACTTGCCTCAAACCAAGAGGAGTTGGTAAGTAATCTCAAATAGACTCACTTATGTGGTGTCTGGCACAGTATGACATACTATTGTCCATAAAAATGGACGAAAGTATGTTACATAGCTCAAAACAGTAACAATAGTCATGTTGTAGCCTAGATTTTGTGCATACTTTTTCTTTAAAGAGGAGTGCTAAAATGAGGCCTAAAACAAGTTGAATGTGTTATTTTCCATGTTACAGTACTCTATTGCACATTAAATCCTTCAACCTCATAGACAGCATTTGCAACTTTAAATTGTTTTCATGTTTTCATTCATCTATATTCTCTCACTACAATATCCAGCATGCATTACGCAAATATATTGTACAACCTGTGGGAATCTCTGTGGTGTCAACCAATCCTGACTATGAGCCTAGCCACTGACTTATAGGCTAATAAATACATCCAGGCTTGCATTAGCTAGCATTAACTTTTACCTCAGTCATTGAATAAAATCATCAACAAACTGTGATTTGTGAACACAAAATGGACACCAGAGACAACTTTTTTACCAAGAGAAGAGAAAGAGCCAGAGAAAAGGAGCCAAAAGTGAGGTAGATAACCAGCTACCTTGCTAATTTTAGATTTATTCTTGTTGTGTCCTCATCTGATGAGTAATTTCAGTAATTACAGTTACAGGTTGCAAGAAGTTATTCGGCTTCACAACCCATGATTAGTTATCTGGCTTCCTTCTGAATTCCCAAGCTAACAAATAAAAAATAAATAAAAAAATAAAAATAAACAGCTCACCTACAAAAATCCATCCCAAAGCAGTTATAGATTTTCAAAAGTTCCTCCCACTTTGAAGATACATCTTCATACAAGTGGTGTCCTAGTCTTTAAACCTACTAAATCTCACTGGACAGGCTACTACAGCACTGCTGTAGGATGTAAGTTATCATGTTGCCAATAAATGTAGTCAAAGTTCTCCTTTAAGTCTTGGGGTTTCATTGTTCAATGTATATTGTGAAGTATGCAACTAATGCTTCTCAATAGATGAGTATCAACCATGTTCTATTAGGTTAATGTTTAAAATGTTGATTAAACTGAATCACACACAACAATAGGTAAAGCAAAGTTTGATGCAGCTTTTTATTCTGAAAAAAATAGCTCTTCTCTCTGGTCTTAGTCAGAGGTTAACAGTCACAACTTTATTGGTCCAACTGCCTGACCTGTTAAACACTAATGTCTGACCTGGACAGGGCAGGTTATTCTGGCAGGCAGAAATAAAAAGAAAAAAAAGAAAAGAGCTGAACAACAACAAGGCATGTCCAATGGCATCAAATGAACTCCAACAACCACCACTTCTTCTTTCTTGGCATTTCTTTGCAGTTTTTTTAGTTAGTAAATAAGGGCCTTGCAGTTCAGTTGCCACCACTTTCTCAACTGAAACAATAGGAAAATATTATAAAATTGCCCTATTTCAGAGGGGGGGAATAGAACACCCCCTGATACACACGCACAAAATTAAACCCATGGCCACCCATAAAAGTTAAAAGTAATGTTAAGACTTTTTTTTTCCTTTAATGATAAGAGGAATGTTATATGCGGTCACCGCTATGGTCACGCATTCAAATGCCACCTGCGAATTATTGGCCTGTGTGGCAAGTTTTTTCTTCCCTGTTAACACACACTTGTGTATTGTGCATTCTGGATTGGGCCAAAAAGAGAAAAGAAAAAAAAAAAGCATTCACTAATCTGAGCCCAGTTCAAGCAGAGTTCGCCCACCGCCAGCACATCTGTGAAGCAGCTGAGTGAAGAGTGAGCCGCTGCCCAAACCGACACTCTCCCGCCTCAGCAAATCACACAGCCTAAGGGTGCCTTGGCACCGCTACGCTAGTTGTCCTTTTTATAAAAGACAAATAAGCACAAACTCCGGGCCTCCGGCCAAAGCGGCTGTCTCTGACACCGATGTTGAAACGAAGATTTCGGCTGCCTGCCTGACGTGTGATCTTGGCGTGTTTTAAAAAAAAAAAAGAAATAGGCTGCAGTGGTTGTCGGCTGTCGGAACGCTTTTTCGGCCTTCTGGTGGGGTCACACGTTCCTTAATTAATCCACCCGCCCCCCTCAGGCGCAGTGCCATTTCACAACATAATTTGCAAAACCACTTGATGGCTTCAAAAGGTTTAACCAGACAACTTTTGTCTTTGATGGAAAAAAAGACAGTATGGAAAGTGTTAGCGTTAGCGCTAGGTGTGTGGTAGGCCTCTCAAATTCTCTTTCCCCCCCTTTTCACTTTTTAAATCATGTACGCACACGTCCACTGGGGTCAAACAGCTTGTTTGATGTGGTGATATCATAGGGAGTATCACAAATTACAGCCTTCTATCAAACAAACTGTCACCGCAGTGCTTGTTTTCTTTCTCCTTTGTCTTGAGGTGACATTGGGGTTGGAAATAAAATGACGAATGGAGACAGAATGGAGGGAGAAGCTTTGAGGAGACCACAGTAAAGTAAGCAGTCAAATCAGAAAGACAATTACAGACATGTAAGTGATTAAAAGAGGAGAAATGGAGATGGTTTTCACAATGAAGCTAATGAAGATGGCAGTTATGATGATAAGGATGGGCCTCCTGATGGCTACAATAGCTACAATGATCCAAATGACTGAAAAGATGCCAGCATTGTTGATGATCCACACGCATATTCGTCTCTCTCGCCCTCTCTCTCTCTGTCTCTCTCTCCCTCACTCTCTCTCTCTCACTCGTATACACACAAAAGTTCCGCTAAATAAGCTCATCATTGCTCGCTAATAAAAGGCATCATGTTGAACACATGCAGACAACACAACGCTTCCACTGAGTCAGCCCTTGCACAACAACAGCCTTTAAATGGAAACAAGCAGCTTTTGGGTTTTAGCATCAAAGCCATTAATAAGCGATGGATAACCAGAAGCCACTCTCTAGCCCAGGCCAAACCAAACACACAATTAAACACATGCCGAGTGGTGCCGGAAAACTGCTTTCAATACCGCTCAAATTCAGCACAAGTGGTTGCTGAAAACCTCAAACCCGAGCTAATGGAAGACAACATCGCTCCATCCCCATATGAGGAAATGTGAGGCCGCAATTCAAGCGAAAAAAAAAAAGATCCATAGACAGAGATTTTCAGTATGCTGACATTTAGTTTTATGTTCTTCATTTCTAATGATAGAAAAGGGGGGTAGGGGGTTACATTCACTTCAGACTAAGGGACATGTGGCCCAGAAAGCATATATAGTCCAACCCACAGTGTTAAAAGTTGATAATAATGATTGGTTAGTAGCTAGAGTTGCAAGTTGGTGGGACGTTATGAACTGCCTATTGCTTTAAACAGTGGATTTAAAGTATTTGAAATTGCTCATATCCATTCAAAAAAAATTCTCCTCACTTATTTTGAAATAAGAGTTTAATGTAGTATGTAAACATTGTAAAACATGTTTCCGTGTCATATGTAAAGTAAGCTGCAGTAAAACAGCCTCACTTTGACATTGTTTTTGTGATGTCACACATATTAAACATATTTAAATATATCCATCTATTAGACCTCCTGCAGTTTAGCTCCACCCATTCACCTTGAAGTTATAAAGAGTGTTTCAACCCAGACTTTCTGACTGAGGAACGATGCAAGGTAGCCTTTCAGAGAAGACACTATTTGCCTATGTCATGGTAACTAAAATAGTACAACAGACTTCATTTACTCAGGTATGCATCTCATGATGCCAGGCAGAAATTGCATGAGACTTGGAAAAACACAATGCATTCTTTTTTATCTGACTGAGCTTTGATTGAGCTAGTCTTTCAAAGCTAATACTTTAAGTACCTTTGAAAAATGAGTCAATTCAATTAATATCAACTTGATTTGTTTTCACGTACAGCAAATGTAGTCATCAGTCAAGACATGTTTGGTGTCTGAAGTTCTTTGTTTAGTTTTGCACTGAAGCTGAAAGCCTAATGTAGCTAATGGAACCACACCAATTAGCATTGTACCTGCATGCCTAAATCATCACAAACTAGCCTCAAAGTCTGTATGATGTGCTGTTATCTGTACAAATTCAGACAAAATTTGGGTTCCAAGATGTCAGTTGCTGCTGTTTTTAGCAACACTATGTACTGTTGTCTATTTTAATAGATAAAACATATTCAACTGTATCATAAAACACAAAAGTTAACATGTATGCACTTTGTAGCTCTACAATTATAGACTTTAGTTCATCTGTCTCTCTGCAAACCTTCTTAATCCCTTTTTTACCTTGTTCTTCAATGGTCAGGACCCCCACAGGACCACCACAGAGCAGATATCATTTGGGTAGTGGATCATTCTCAGCACTGCAGTGACAATGACGTGGTGGTGGTGTGTTAGTGTGTGTTGTGCTGGTATGAGCAGATCAGACACAGCAGTGCTGCTGGAGTTTTTAAACACTGTGTCCACTCAGTGTCCACTCTATTAGACACACCAACCTTGCTGGTCCACATTGTAGATGTAAAGTCAAGAGACAGTAGCTCATCTGTTGCTGCACAGTTTGTGTTGGTCATCCTCTAGTCCTTCATCAGTGGTCACAGGATGGTGTTGGCTGGATATATCTGCGCTATGCTGGTCCTGTGGGGGTCCTGAACATTGGAGAACAAGTAAAAGGGAGGCTAACCAAGTATGGTATTGATATTGTAGAAATACAAAGGCCACCTATATGGTAAGAGCAAATAAAATGGGTGTAGTAACAAGGAGCTGGTTTTAATGTTATGGCTGACCAGTGTACAATGTAATTTATACTTTATCATTCAGCAGAAAACACATTAACCACTCCTTTAGAGCTTTACAAACTCAAAACAAAATTTCAGTTACAGTTGACTGTTAGGATTAGTAGGTTAACCCCTTGCATAGTAAGGGCCCAAAGTTTTGTAACCTAAGATCTTCTATAACCTAAGAACAGCTCAACCAGTTTGCATAGAAGTCCCTGTGGTTACTGAATAATAAGCCTTAGTATGCAATAAACCTGGGAATTTAAGGGGTTAAGGTTGTTGCTGGTGAACATTTCATGTCAAGTGTTTGTGTTGTATAAGCAGTACGACTCTGAGTTTCATTATGAGTTGATGAGAGGTCGGCATGTACTGTACCGTGGCTGAACGTAATGCAAAATGACTACAAGGGCATCAGATACCTTGGGAAACATCTCCACTCAAAGCCCAGTGTCAGTGTTTATTAGTGTTACTGATTGGGAATCATAACACTGTTATCTTCCTCACTGGTAGTGCTGCAAAACCCTTTTGCGTTTATACAAGAATAAGTGTGAGCTCACGAGTTTAACACACGAACGTTCAGTGAGTGAAGTATCTGTCAAACCTGAAGAGAGGAGGCATTCAGTCTATTTATTTCCAATGTCAATTTCTCAATAAGCCTCTTTGACAACAGACTAATTTATGTTTATTATTGTGGCATGAAAAGATGTGAGCTGATGAATAATCTGAATTAGATATGTTTGAACTCAAGTTTGAATGATCGTTTCTGGACAACAGTCGGATTGTATTAATGCTGTAGTATGTTAAAAATGTTTCAAAAACTTTTGTGGCATATTCGAGAAACGACTTGGACGCAAACATAATAGTATCATAACCATAATAATAAAAAAAGCATAAAAATATTTAAAAAATAATAAATATACATTGATGCTGTAAGCTCAAAATTAAATTTTTGTTGTTTACTTATTTATTTATTTTTTATATCATCTGACAATGCCACCTCCCCCTTACACTGTGTGAAAATTCTAGATTAGTAGACCAATACAAGTGGTTCAGAATTGCTGGAATAAAATACTGCTGCATCAACGTAGATCAATCATCATGTTATCATAATTATCACAATATATTTATATCCAGCACTCTGCAAAAGTCACAGAGCACTCATCCTTTATTTTGTCTCCAGTCAAAGTGGCCATTAAGTACAAGTCATTCATTTTTTAGTGTCAGGAAAAACACAGAAAACATTTATTTAACAGAAAATTACACAGAGGCCTCAAGAAATTAATATTATATCTCCTTTTTAGAGTATTTAGTATTTATGTTTCAAAGTTTTGCCTTTATTACAGCCTCTGTTCTTTTCAGGAAGACTTGCTCTAGTTTTCAAGGAAATCTGCAGGGATGCTTTTCCACACCTCCAAAGTTCAGTCTTAGAAGTTGGTTGCATTTTCTGCTTCTCACAATCCAAGTATTCCCAAACACATTCAGTGATGTTAAAATCTGGACTCTGGGGTGGTCAGTCCATTGTCCTGAGAACGCCAGCAGCTTCTTTACTTGATTTGCAATTGTTCTTTTTTGTCTATTTTCTTTTCTCAGTAAGAGCTTCTTGACAGCTACATATCCTTTCAGACTCAAAGTGTTGAGTTGTCTTCTCACAGTGGAAGGATGGACAGAAACACCTGTGCATTATTTCAGATCTAAAGCAAAAGTGGAGCTTGATTTTCTCCTCTCTCTAAAAGATGGAAGCTTTATGTTCTGTTTATCTGATGGTGACAGTTTTGGTGGTTTACCAGCTCTTGTATGGTTGTTAAGAGTCTAATTGTCTAATTGTCTCTTTTTATTATTTATGGAAATGCAGTTGTGATTATCTCCACAGAAATATCTCTTGAAAGAACTTGTACTTTATGACCATTTTTGAGTGGAAACTAAACAGACCAAGGGTGGTCTCTGACTTTTGCACAGTACAATGTGTATATATTCATATACACACACATACACACACACACACACACACACACACACACACACACACACACACACACACAGATACTCCTACCACCTATTGTCATTATGGTTTTGGCGTTGCTTACAGTGCATTACATCTAATGCACATTGGATAGCAGGGAAGGCCTAATAAAAAATAATGCAAAACATTTGCCTTCAAAGAGTTGCTTTTAATATCCATTTAACTCTGAAGGATCACATTATGGCACTTAAAGCTTTTGTGTACCGTGTCCCTTTGATCTGAGTGGCTCGATTTAGCTGCAGTTCAGCTAGATGACAATGAAAATAGTTGGCACTCTGTACAGCTTGCCAAGTAGAAGCATACTGGCTGAGGGTCTGCTGGGGTCTTGGACTGTTTTCTTTCAGATGGGGATGTCCAACTTCAGGGTGTGGGTTAAATTTAATTAAGGAGCATTTCATACCCAAATGCTTTTTAGCAGTGATGATTGGAACAGTATAAAAAAAGACTTAAAAGGAAAAGAAAACAAAAGAAAAACACCTAAAACATGTGAAAACTCATAAAAAGTGACAGCGCAAGGGGCTGGAGACAACAGATGGATAATTCGCTATGGCTTGAGCTTTCAAGTCATGGAGACGGACAACAAAAGCAGACAACTTTAAATCAAGCAACTTCAATGCTTGTCGTAAAATGTTGTAATTCTAGGAGAGACAATTATGGTCACCTAACCTTTTCTTTCCTGAAGCACAAGAGGATGTGTGTTCCTCTATATAGAGAGCTCTTATAATGTCTTTCAGGCTGCTGTTTTTGCAACGAAGATGAAAACAGGGGCTCTTTTGTATGTCAGACCTCTCGTTTTAATGGAGCTCCAATAAAACTGCACCCTGATCATGGTATTGAAATCACAGGGCCGGCGGAACGCTTCCCTCTCATGCCGTCTGGAAGCCATCCTAGCCGAGGAGGTACACCACATCTTACAGCAGGCTGCATGCGTTCTGCTGCGGTGGTGTGTATGTGTGTGTGCGATGGTTTACAGGGGCTTAATCCACATGCATTAAGTGGTGAATGTATTTTGTGAATCTGTTTTATAGTCTCTGGTCAGCGCTTTGAGCTGTGGCCAAACAGGTCGTGTCAGAGTTTGGAGGCCAAACCAACCAAAGGGCCACCATGACATTCAAAGCCAAAGTTGTTAACCTTTACAACCTCAAATTTGGGTTCATTTGTCAGATGCTATTGTGTGATACAGTAAATCCAGAAAATGATGTTATGTGTAGAGGGGGAAAAAAGGTCACTCCATACATATTCCATACTTGACCAAACCGAACACACCATAAAATTCAATAACGTTCAGTTAAATAAATAGGACTGACCAGGTGAAGAAGTTTTAACTGTGTGACTGCTTGTATTATATCATTTAAAATCATCATTCAAATAATTTCTGTTCTATTAAAACCTTATAACTCCAAAAGAAAGTCCATTAACAGTAACATGGTTTGAAGAAATAGGATCCATTTCATGGACAATCCAATTTTCCTTGCTTTTTTTTAAATAAAAGAGTTTGATGTAGTATGTAAACAATGGCAAAGTTTCAAAATGTACCTTTGACTCCCCAGTTTATACAGATCATGTATGGAAACTAAGCAGCAAAAGCAGCAATGTAAATTCTTGAAGTTGTTGTTTTCGTGTTTTAAAAAAAGACATTTTGTATATGCAGTTATATGCAAAAGTTTGAACACCACTGATAAAATTGCATGGTGTGTTGATTTTCTAAGTGATAATGAGTTAACATTATCTATAAGCAACAGACTTAAATATAACAGCCTTAAATATATCAGACTTGTTGTATTATCAAATACAACAGACTTAAATTCAGCAAATAAACAGTAACTATGCACTAAAATGTGCACAGGTTTGTTCTCTGTAGAGGATGTGTTGTGCATCTCTGCCCATTCATCCTATAGTGGTTGATGGTATATTCACATCTAATGACTGCTTTTTGTATAAGGCAAAATACAGGACAGCCAATCAGGATAGAGGTCATTTACATGTATCAGTTTTAAAGGCACAGTAACAAGAACTGCCTGTTTAATACTAAAGGATACAGAGAGGTTGGAGAATAGTCATGTGAAAATAATTATGATGTTTGTTCATGTAAAAGTATCATAAGTAGAACTCCATGAAAAGGGAGATATACGTTGTGACTTTTTCACATCATACAGTTCTTGGAATAATCATGTCTCCATTAACTTGATATGGGCCATTTAAGAACTTTTTTTTTCTATAAAGCTATTTTTGCTATTTTTTACTCACTATTTTGTAAACACCTATTTAGCTTTTTAGATATAATGGAATATAATTCATGTTTGCATTGAAAAACAACGCTTTGCGCCTCATGACAGTACATGACCAATGGCAGCATGAAGCTATGCAAACATTGGCATGGTGACCGTGTCATGGATGATTTTTAGAGGAGAGCTTTAGCAGTGTAGAAGGTTTATTGAAGGTGGAAAAAGGCAGGAGGATGCTCTGTACTCTTTTGTTGTTAATTGTTTGTTGTTAATAACAATAGAATTGGAATTCAACAATGTGGTAGCATCCATGGCTCCCAAAAAACCAACACCCAGTTTATTTCACGGCTGCGGTTGATGGCAAAATTTGGGAATACTGAACTCTTGATGGAACGACCTGTGGAAATTTTCATCATGGCTCCATTGTAAACAATGGAACATCCGGTTTGCTGTCTGTCTACCGCTAACATGTGAACACAGCATAAGTTTACGCTAACACTAGACACTAGCTGTAAGATGCGCGTGTACACTTTTCAAAATTACCATGATTGTTATAAAAGGCTCTTTTTTCTGCATATAAGCTAGATTTGGAGAGCATTGTACATTTACATTGATTTAATGCTTTAGGATTTCACCTGTCTTACTCCTCAGAACAACATGATTATGAGCAATAAGTTCTAATAATCTTAAATAGTACACCAGTATTAATTATTAGTTTTAGATAAACCAGGTGTTAGTTATAATTTATGATGTCACACACACAAAACAAACAAACAAAAAAAATCAAAAGGCAGACACATACAGACACACATATATGTATCCTTTTATCCATATATCTGAATCCTTACTTTGGTTGTCTCCTGTATTCGAACTTCCTGAGATCCAAAAGGCCACACACCGTGTTCAGCTTTTATATGGCATACATGAATCACAAAAACAAAACTGGCATGAAGTACAAAAGAGAATTAAAGAAAGAAAAAACACGTCAACTTAGAGGCAAGAATACATCGAGTCAGCAAGAAAAGAAAACCTCTTTTGAAATGGGTGCATAATCAGTTCGAAGACTCCAGCATGGAAGACCTAAATAATGGAGTTCAGGTTTTGATATAACTATTAGTGCCAGTGAAAGATGCTTTGATGTTAATTGAAACCACTGGGCAGCAATCTGCTTTACAGCACTGACAAATAACAGCTTCCTATGGCTTATCATAGAACGTTAGGGGAGGCCACATTCACGCCACATGCTCATTCCATACACATAAAGTCTTCTTCACTGTCTGGAAATGCATTGTGGGTAGAATTAGGGGTATTCCTAACAATGCCAACGGTTTCACTAATGCTACTGGACAATGTTCTGTTTTTTTCAAACCAGACTTTCCACTTCTTTTGAAGAAACCACATCACAATTGAGCAGCGCATTCATAAAGCATAGGTGGCCCGATGTAAAAGCCCACATGGGAAGTCTATCATTATTTGTAACAGAGGTTCTCCTGAAATGTAGGCTATTTTTCAAGTCATGCATTAGGCAGGCAATGCAAGGTTCTGGTTCTAATATGGACCTCCACAATGGCCTCCTTTTTTTCTCCTTCTCTCTCTCCAGTGTTCCCTATTGCATTTCTTTGTGTCGAGCACGTTTCACCTTTGATTTCTGCCTGCCGTTTGCTTTCGTTCTTGCCTTCTCTTTCTAACCTTTTTTTATACGCTCATTATATCATCTATGGGTAAAAGACAACCTTGCGCGAGGGTCATCCGGCGCTGATGCAATGCACAATAACACAAAACATCCCCCATGGCGCAAAGTGGGAACAGAAAATTGGCCAGACAAAAGACGTGGAGGATTTGATGGGCCACAGAAGGTCTTTCCCTTTTTTTCCTCTTTGCTTTTTTTCCCTACTTTTTTTTCCACGCCGTGCTAGTGCCACATTTGAGCAGAGTTGAGGTTAGCGAACATGCAAAAGGCGTCCTGGAGAGAAGCGCTGTGAACAGGTATCACTCTGTAAGATGAGACCAATCAAGGGCTGACCGCTGACATGTTCATCAAGTGCTGGTCACTGTTTGGGACTTGTAGGCCCCAAGTGATTGACAGTTGTAATGCACACATAATGATTTAGAACATAAACCATACATGATCACTGATTGAGATGACGTGTAAGAGACAAGAAGCATTAGCAGACGTGAACTTCACCAAAAAAAAAAAGAAAACTTCCTTTGTGTTAGTTTGAAAAAAAGACTTAAGTTTATTTCCCCTCAACACACATACATGAACCATATACCCATATGTTTATGTTCTTTTATGCATATGGATCCACTTTGGCCTAGGTATATCTCAAACAGATCCTTTCTTCTCAAGCTAAAGGGAAAGGAGGAAATGTAGGTTATAAATAGGAATCAAAAGAGCCCTCCCGTTTATTGCAACAGGATGCCAGAGACACCGACATCTTTGAAAGTATGAGAGCTTTGAGCTTTTTACAAGACAGGTGAAGGGAACACATGTGTTAAATCACTGTACCCGCCTGGCCTTGGTCAGCCCTACCATAAAAGAAAAGAGATTACAAAGAGGTCTAATGAAGACACTGATCAAAGCCTGTAATGGTAATATGTAGCAGGTGTTTTCAAACCTTCGGCACCGAAGCAGGGGGGCCTCAGCTTATGTCTTTCGCAGACCGTGTTCTTTTGTCCTGATGAAACGGATAACCAGCAGAGCGCTTTTCAACACTTTTCCAGGAGAGATTATGAGGTATCTGCTGACCTCAGGAGAGCAACGGGAGTTTCAATGTGCGTTTGATATAGAAATGTTCCTACATATTCTTTCGCAGCTCCGTGGAAAAATGAACACAGCACTGGTTTGGGGCCCTTTTTACCTTTGGCTGTGAAGCACCTGGGCGTAGGCTGTGATCGACAGAGGGTTGAAAGAGACTTGGCAAGATTCAGCTTTGGAATATGTTCAAAGAGTGATTGTGTGTGTGTTTTTTTTATGCCAGTTGCAAAGTGTTGCTTCTGTTTTTCATCTATTGAAGCAGAAGTGAAGTGAAACTAAGTGTGTGCGTAACTTAAGGCAGCTTTCCTAGATGACATTTTCAGTGATTATTAATTAATTTTCAGCTGATGATTAATAGTCTAGAAATAATTGTGATTAACAATTTAATTGTCTTTTCTTGTTCAATATATGCATCTACTGACATACAAGCCAAAAATGTCCAAATTGGCTTATCAGCCATCTTGTTTACTAGCTGTGTTTGGTGGCTAACACTGTTAGCACTGTTGAGTTGGTACACTACACTCTTGGATGCGTGCATACACCCTCGCACACCCCCTCACACACACATTTTAATTATACAGAATCATGTGTAGTCAAGCAAAGCTAAACTCTTATTCTGGTAGCATGCATGCTAAAAACATTAGAATTAGCTAAACAGCTAACAAATAAACAAACCCTTTTCTAACTTATTGCTCTAATATGCTGCCCTCACATGTTAGAGAATCATATTAGAAGTTTTTTTGTTTTCATAAATCCCATGGCAAACGCACCCTGCTGAAAAAAGAACATTAGAGCCATTAGAAAACATGATGGTTTTGCTTTCTAAGTGGAATTGGCTTAGTTACCAACAGAGACTACTGTAGGACACCTTTAGATTCCATTAGGAAGCCATCAAATGCCTCTTTAATCAGTCCCAGAACACCTGTTAAACCATTAGAATCCTTTAAATGATAGCAATCCATCAGGAAAACACAAAATATCATTAGTGGCTATTGGACACTATCAGAAACCAACAGAAAGGTGTAATGGTTTCTATGATTTTTTTTTTTCAGCAGGGCACACAGCAAGCATATACTGGTCCGCTGGCTTGATGAGGTCGGCACCGCATTGACTATAGGCCCCTGCTGGTCCGCCCTCAGACCACCCACATTATTGTCCTGCATACAAGGTCTAACTATCTTTTAATCCCCTCAAGTAGAGTTTGAAAACCAAGATGAATATTACAAACAAATGAGATAAAAAGAATTGATGGCCTAATGTAAAATGATGATGAAAATATAAAATTAGCTGAAAATGTTGTAGCTGAAAACCTGCTGTATTTATAAACCTTGCTGTTAAAAAGATTTACTAATTAAAAAAGGATAACGCAAAAAAAAGTAAATTGGACAGTGAGTGGAAAACGGGCACTTAAAAAGGTGGTATTTTGTCTAATACTGTGCTTAATCCACTGGTGATTAAGCACAGTATTAGACAAAATACCACCTTTTAGGCTGTCTGGAAAATGTGGAGCAAAAAGCCAGTGGACCCCCAGCTTTGCAGTCAGCACGCCAACAGTGGCACACTATCCTCTTGCTATCTGGGAATATACAGCACATAAACAACTCAAAAGCTAGTAATTACAATGAAAACAAACAAAAATACAGCCCAAAAACGAATCAAAAGCTACTTGTATTCATGGAAAACAAATGTACAACACATAACTCGAGAGCTAGTTTTATTTATAGAACACACACAGCAGGTAAATGAATCAAAAGCTTGTTTCATTCATAGAAAACAAATACACAGCCCAAAAACGAATGAAAAGCTAGTTTTATTATATAAAACAAACACACAGCCCATAAACGAAGCAAGAGTTAGTTTTCTCTTAGAAAACAGTGTCCATAAACACTTAAAGAGCCAGTTCTGTTTAGATGTGAATGTCAGCATTACTTCCTTTTCCTTTGCACATTAAAGCACCATGAACTAAAAAGGTACTTTGCTCAGGTATTCTAGCAGCTTCGTTCGATATAATTTTCTTAATCTGTATCTTTTTTTTTACAAGTTTAGCGCAGGCTCTGTAGCCGAATGTAAAACATTCGCGCATTGCGATTTCCGGCTTGAGTCAAATTACAAGCGTGGCTTTTCCTGGCGCAAGGCTTCTGGGAAATGTAGTACATTGAACAGTAAAATGGGCGAATATTTTAAACTGAATGGCACTTACATGAAAAACTAACCAGCGTATCGACACGAATTTGATCTATGTCACGACTTCGTGTGTAACAGCTGTTTTTAACCCCCCAGCAGATGTTAAAGAAGCTTAAGGAAGCGAATGTAAACTACATCTCCCACGACGGCGCTTAATGAAATCGAGGCAGTGTAAACAGTACTTCAGGAACATGAAAAGATCGGATGACAGTGAGAGGGAAAAGAGGAGAAAGGTATCGCTTGCAGTTTTCTCTGAGTTCGCCAAGCACCACATGCCGTTGCACAGTTTCTAAGGAATGTTTCTGTGTGTCCGGGCCGGTGTTGCATGCGCTGTGTCGTTGTGTGGAGAGCTTTGCAAGCCTACGCATCTTCCCATGCTGGCGTTTTCTATAGGTTTTCCTTTCTTTTATACGACATTTCTTTCTTCATACACAAACGGCAGCGTGCAGAAACGATAGCCTGCGATAAACTGCGACGTGTGATTGTTTTCTAGCAGCTGTCATGAACTACTTCTGTGGATGAATTCTGTTCGGCCACGTAAAAGTCCAGGCTACCCTTCACAATGTTGCTTTAGCCGAAATCGTGACAATGAATGAAATCATCAGATAAAACGGTAAACCCCACATAGCTGACTGAAAGACAAACTGACAGAATGCGTTCAGGAGGCGATAAAAGTCCAGCCTCACTCTCGGGCGAATTTTGGTGTTAGATTTTGGAACAAGAGTCATTCTCTGTTTCAGTGCCTTAACGTCATCTATCGAGTGTATATTTGGTTTTTTCGCAAAACTGGCAGCTTTAAAGCATCATGAAGTGAAGGTCTAGACTACAGATTCTGTCAATAGCCTGCTCTTTTCTAGAGTTCCATCATCTTACATTCTTCATCACTACATTTTCTCCCACCATCCCTTTATGTCTTAGAACAAGTCAGGCTATCAGACATGCTGAGCATATTTCACAGTTGAAATCAGGTGTGAACAACCTTTTTGTTCTTTGGGATGTTTCTTTTCTTTTCTGGAAGGGCCTTTTAAAGGGAAATTCCACCAGTTTCTCATTTTTTTTTTCTGAATAATTCAGTCCTTGCGCTGTAAACAGATTCATTCAGAGTTGTTTGATGTGAAGTGGTTCGTTGTAGAAAAAAACTTACAGACTCTGACTTCTTTACAGTGGTGGTGATGGGAACCAGGGCTCACAATGTCTACAACATAATATAGCCATTTCATTTCCTATCCAAAACTACCAGTGAACCTACATGTGCGTTCTGATATGTAATGTTGGTGATTGCAAAATAGTCATAAATCTGAAAAACTACATTTTTATTAGGCACTATTTGCCTCACAATGCCTTGCATGTACCCCTCCACCATGAATAGATTAAAATAAATGTATTAAAATACATTTTAAGCCAAAACTTTACAACAGAATTATCATAAGTGTGTAAGCCATGAGGCAGCCTATATCTAAATATTTCATGTAATAACTTTCTGTGAGGGGGCTTTCAGAGGCAGTAAACTCTTCAGATGTCTGGTTCCTGTCACCACCACTGTGAACACTTCTGACTTGACAGGTTTTTCTAGATGATAGGGATCTAGGTGATTGGCTTTCTAAAGTACATTCCCCAAGTATGCAGGTATGTTATTAACCTCAGAACTTCTTAACATCATTGATTCTGGATTACATTGCAGCCAAGATTTCCACCTCCAGCACTTCATGCCCCCTTTCAGTATGTAATTTAAAAGATGGTGTTGAAAAAAGTCTTGTTCAGTTACTAGTATTACAGTCAAGGCATTGGTACCAAAATATTGAATATGGGCCTACTTGAGATCTCAATTGTCAAACCACTTAAAAGAGAGTTCCACTGATTTTTCAAAATTTCTACATAAAGCAATCATTGAGATGTAAACAAAGTCATTCAGAGAGGAGATAGATTACTGACTGGATAGATTACAGGCCTCTGACTAGTAGGGGCCTCAGGGGGCCTCAGATACCTGGGACAATCTACTGCAAATTGTCCCAACTTTAGATTGTAAACATTAGATGAATGTGGAGATCTTGTATGTTCAAGTCATTGAAATAAATGAAAAAAAAAAAATCTTATGTGTGATTTAGGCCAGGTTTTTGGTGTTGCTTTTCAAATGGGATGTTAGTGTTTCCCTTTCTGTTTGTGTAGGACTAGTTCTATTTTGGCATAATGGCTCAGTTTGGCTTGCAAGAAAAAACAAGTTTCAAAATTTCAGAGAAGATTAAATTCTTACACAAGATTCTTCAAATCTTGCAATAACTGATGAAGACATATAAACACACAAGCTCATAATAGTTTTTAAACTCACTTTTTTGGCATTATTGTTGAAGTTCAGTGGCCTTCAAAGACCCTTGTGCCCAGGGGCCTCCCAAGAGCATGATCCATCCCTGACTCAGAGGGGTCTAATGCGAAATGGTGCATTGTAGAGAAACTTGCTGAATCTTTCTGTACAGTGGTGGTTTCAGGAACCAATTGGTCGTGATGTCTACCACACAAATATAGTCATTTTATTTAGTATCAAAAAATAATAAACTTAAACGCGTCATCTTAGTTTTTATTTGTTATGTTGATAATGGTAAAATAGAGGTAAAACTGTAAATAAAATATATATTTTACCTTACAACACCCTGCATGTACCTCTCTGCCATTTAAAACGTGTTTTAGGCCAAAAGCTTATCTCAAAACAGTCGTAGAACTATGTCGGAGACATCAAGCAACATATTTGTAACCATGTCATGTAAGAGCTTTCTGTAAGGGGGCTTTTAGAGGCATTAAACACTTCAGACATCTGGTTCCTATCACCACTGTGAACTAGTTCTAGTTTCTCTAGAATGAAGCATTTCACATCAGACCACACTGAATGACTTTGACTTCAACAGTTTGATTACGGAGAAAAAAAACAGTGGAAGTTACCTTTATTTCCATTCTTTTCACTGATTGCAAGTTATATGTAGGTAACAAATTAGCATGTACAAATTCATGAGTCAGGCTTCAGTCATTGTGGTTTTGTTAGTGTTTAAACAAACTATTTGAGATCTGTAATAGTTGTATTGTATCTTGTTCAGTAAAGACTTTCATTTTGGAAAAGCATTCTTTTTCTTCTTTTGGTGCTTTTAGTTTCCTTTGAAATTGGATTGGCCACAGATTCATTTCAGTACACTACATAAATATGCAGCATAAGCAGAAATAAGCTTTGGCATAAGTTGAGACATTTTTGATAGCAAGAACTGTATCACTCAGAATTCATCCATTATTCATCCAGTGTTCACCATAATCTATTTCATTTCTCCAAATTAGGATAAATGAAATGTATGTTATTAGGTGCTTATTTACGTTTATTTAGCTTTATTTACTGGTTTATTTTATTTATTTACTTTTTGGTTTAGTTATTTCAAGTCAGTGTGGTAGGCCCTGCCTTACAACATAAAGCGTTAACTCTACACACTTTAAAAAGATGGTTCTTCAGGGGTTCTTTAGTAAAGGCAATTGTTCTATTTAGAGCCATGTGTTCTATATAGAACCATTTGATGCTGTGCTGGTACATTTTTTCTTCATTAAGGTACATTGTTGTACCCTCAAAGTGGTTTTAAGGTCCAATTATGTACCTTAGATAAGTTTTTCCCAGGTGAAAAGTACGTATTAGTACCTTTTCATAAACTAATGTTTTAAAACAGAACAATAAAATAAAAAGCCTGGAGATGAGACAGGGTGTGTGGAGTCAATACAACTTAGAAAATTTAATTTCAGTGGATTATGGTACAGTTATGTTCCATGACTAAAGGTACTGAGATGTACCCTTGAGGGTCTAACCCTAGTGACAGTTTCATATCTTTTTTCTGAGAGTGTGCATTGTGAAATGGTTCTCTGGATTGATGGAGATTGTGTTATATATGGTTCTGTATAAAACCTCTTGAAAATGGCACCAAAAAGGGTTCCGCTATTATTATGATATCAAGCTTGTGACAATAGAAGAACCCTTATTGGTGCTATATACAACCACATACAACACATTCAATCAATCTGAATAACCTTTTCACCATGCAAAGAACCATTTAAGCATGAAATGGTCCCATATAGAATCCATGGTTCTAAACAGAACCATTGCCTTGAAGAACCATCTTTTTAACGTTCTGTTGGTGATGATGCCAGAATAGACATTCTCAGTCTTTAATCGTAATTGTGGAGGACCATGGAGTTCTGCTGTAATTTATCTGCCACACTCTTTCTAATATTGGTGTTAGTTTGTTATCAGCAGAGAACATGATTGAATGATAACATTGCTAACAAATGCAAGGCCCCAGAGCAGATAATCCTCTCTGAATGTTATTGTCAGGTTTGATAGATACAGTTTAACATGATTTGAAGCAATGCAAATAACATTTCCACTGTTATGGGCAGATAAGGTAGCAAATCACATCACTTAGCTAATCTGTGGAAAGGCCACATTTACTGCCTGGGCAAAAGCCATAGTAGGCATTAGAATTAGATAACTTCTGTTTCATTATTTGGATGATATTATGGGTAGTTATGGGCCGTTTAGGATTCTTATGACAAATGTACACTTATATTGTAGGCTGTTGGAGATCTGGATCACATTTGTGAAATTATTGGTAGTTACAGGTAGTTTGCTGTTTATTACTGTTGGCAGGCAGATGTGTTGGTTTTAGCAATGAACAGATCACTTGACCCTAAAAGACCACACCTAATATTTTAATGTGTGTTTACTATGTTCATTATTAGTGATGCACCAAATGACAACTCCTAGCCAAAACAGAAATTCAGGACACAGTCAGCTGAAAACTGAAAAAAGTTATTCATTTATTATTCTATTTTGCCTTTATTTATGCTTTTGAATGAGTGCAATAAACATAAATAACTACACAGTAATGAAGAAAAACACTTTTATTATTAATAGGCACTATTTAAAATAGAATAAAACTGAGCTAACAATATATGAAAACAGTTAGCTAGAAAAGAGTTTACAAAATTATTACAGTATGTACAGCATGTGCCTATAAAATCCACGGTTGGTCATCCAAGGCAATGAATTCCATTATTTTTAATCGTTTGCGATTTATTTCACCATTTCAGAAACTACCTACAGATAATGTATGAGTGCTAGCTGGGACCTTTTCTTCTATTGTTTTGCTGTATACATTTCATATGGTATAGCAAATCCGTGTTGGAGACATTCTTGGGTATCAACTCTTGATATTTGACATGAACAGTCAATACAAATTACTCGTCTAATGTTAAATGTAGGAACCGTGAAATAGTTTAATTTTAGTTTCAAATTTTGGATGGATGACATTTTCACTGTTGATTTGCTGCCACTCAAACTATTTGAACATGTCTACACTCACCATACAGTAAAGAAAAGAAAAGTTGATTACACTGTAAAAATTTCATTACCATCAAAATTATTTGTTAGGTGTTAGATTTTGACACTTCCTAATAGGCCTATTTCATTTTTAGTTTATTTTTTCCAGCAAAATTTCCAGTCTTTTCTTTGGGATAAAAACAGCCACATTTGACCAGTTTATGCTGAAGATTTTCAGTGGTAGAAATTTCGGTGCATTCTCATTCATTATTAATAGAACCAGAGCTCATAACAGAGCAGCTATGGTTTGGAATTCTATGCTTGAACTATTAAGTTGTTAATCTTGAGACTTTGTCTTTCATTCCATAACTACTTTATTATGTAACTACTGTAAGCTAGCATGTAAGTTAAAGTGTGGGGGTGTAGAATTTAAAATAAAAGAGTTTAATAGTAAACTGTCATAATTTCCTATCTTGTGTAATCTGTGGGAATCGTACCAATGGCATTACTGGCAGTCGCATAGGGCATTTTCATTGTATTTCATGTACAGTGCTTTTCTCAGTAATCACTTCTTAACAGGTACACATCCTTTCAGACTCATAGTGTTGAGTTGTCTTCTCACAGTGCAGAAACACCTGTGGATTTTTTTTTTTGATTTGAAGCAAAAGTGGAGCTTGATTTTCTCCTCTATCTCAAAAAGTGCTGTTAATCTGATGTGGACAGGTTTGGTGGTCTACCGGGTCTTGCATGGTTGTTAGGAGTCCCAGTTTTAAACTTTGGCTTTGGAAACAGTTTTTCCACTTATGTTCATTTGACTTTCCTTTATTTTTCTTGTATCTAATCTCCTCAGAAATATCCCTGAAGTATGAGTAACTTGTACTTAATGGCTATTTGGCTATTGTCTAGAAATCAAATAAAAGAATGATGGCCTCTGACTTTTGTACACAACTGCAGATAAAGTCCTAAAAAAAAAGGCAATTTGAGAGAAATCAGAAGGACACCAGCGATAACTAAACCTCCTTGTTGGGGTAAGTTTTTCTAATTGAAACTTGAAGCTCAGTGAGTTAACTAAATCAAATATCATTTTGCTCAAACCGGCATATAATGAGAGTGTTGAATCTTTGAATTTTTGAAAAATCTTTGAAGATCTGATCAAGTGATCTGACATGGACAGATGTAGGCCTAAATGCTTAGTTCATAATATAAAGTCAACAGTAGCTGAATTCTCTCTTTTTCATCTCTCGTTTTGTTCTTTTTTGTCTGCCTCTTTGTCTGTCTCTCTGCCCTGTTCCCTAATGGCTCATATGTTTGGATGATGTCTGACAGCAGTGAAACTATGTAGGACGTGGTTCCTCCTGTTTATTAAAAAGAGCCATGGAGACCAGATGAGCCACTGGCTCAGAGTTCTCACTGCAGCTGGTGTTCAGACAGACAGATGAACAGACAGACAGACAGACAGACAGACAAAGTGGCTTTGAATTCCACCAGTTTTTCTTTCTGCATAATTCAGTCATTGGATAGTCGTTCAGAGTGGTTTGATATGGGATGGTGCATTGTGGATAAATTTGCATAACTGGATTTCTTTACAGTGGCAATGATAGGAACCAGAGGTCATGATTTCTACAGTGCAAATACAGCCATTTGATTTACTGTCCTGAATGACCATTGAACGTACATGTGTCTTCTGAGTTTTATGTGTAATGTTGCTGGTAAAGTAGTGTAAAATCTGAAAAGTAAGTTGTCTTTAGGAACAGTTTGACGTTATAGCACCCTGCATGTACGCCTCCGTCATGAGTGGATTTTAAAAATATGTTTTAGGAAAAATCTTTATATGAAGGATAAGAATTGGATGATTGTCTTACGATTCAGGCAACATATTTGTAACAATGTCTTGTCAATAACTTTCTGTAAGGTAGCTGTCAGAGGCATTAAGTGCTTTGGACACTTCCTTTTACCACCACTGTAAACTATTCTGACTTGGTAAACTTCATAGAATGGCATGTTTTAATCAAACCACACTGAATGACTGTGTATCTCTCTCTCTCATTCTTTGCAGCAGTGTGCAAAACTCTGCCTCAGATATGAGTTTATCTTAACCTTTATATCAGTATGCCGCAAATAAGTACAGATAACGCAATATACAAAAAACAAACAAGTGCAAACTATGTTAGTCCATTTAGCCATGTGGCTAAGCCAGGGATGTTTCAGTTACATTTCAAATAAAAATGAAAACACAGCAGACCCTCCCGCTGTCTAGTCCGTTGCATGTGAAGCAGTCAGCTTTGTTTTTGAGGCAGTCTTTTGAGGTTAGTCTTAGCCTAACTTGGACACCAGACTGATGAGGAGCCGCCAGACTTGGTCAGCTGCATCAGATGGCATTGTGATCTCTGGGCCTTGTCTGCACAACAAGCTGTAGGCCAGTTGGTAGTGATAGTGTGAATGACTAATATTTTCCAAATTCCACAGTGTATGGGATGCATGTGTGAGACAAATGAATTTGACAAAGCTGACGTTGGCTTCTTGTTCCTGTTCCACCTTAAGTGGTGCAGCAGCTATATTGATGTGTCTGTACAGATGCCAGAATGTAACTGCTGCATTTAAGGTGGAGTAAAAAAATTATGGAAAAAAAATCTGCAAAGCTTCAGCTGTGTAGAAATGAAGACATTTAGCACTGCTTTTGCCAGAAACCAATATTGATATAGGTTTATCTATATATTGTTCAGTTTTGCTCAATAAAACTTTGGTTTTAGAAAGAAGTATTCTTACTTTGGTTGTAAAAAAGTATTCTAGCCGCTGTTAATCTGCAAAATAGTTTTCCCTAAGCATCTAAAATGGTTTTATTTCAAAATATGTACATACTGAGATATATACCAAAGCCATCTGAAATCTTAATTATACCGCTATATAAATTTTTGGCCATAGTGCCCATTATTACCTTGAATTATATTTAAAACACTTTGGTGAATGCTTGATGCAGTTAAAGATCAGCCTGCATTATTTTGATCTTGTTTATTGGATCACACTGATGGCTTCACTTGTCAAAATGCTTGCAGAAGCACTCATGAGGAATGTCTATGATTGGTCAGAATGCTCAGAGTAAATAATGTAGTGATTTTGTGATGCCGTATTTGCACCCCTCTGCATTAGTAGTATTACAAAGGCTAATATTGCAATAATGACTAACAAACGATATACTGTGCAGCCCTAATTCCCTGGTGAGCATAAGGATTATGCAGAGGCAACCATGGCAAAATGACTGGAAAACCACAGATTAGTGAAATTGTTTATGCCTGTGGCTCGTTATAGTGAAAAACTGGTCTACTTTATCATATTCAGTAATAAGCGGGGACATAAGCTGTAGTCTTGAATACAGGACATGTTTGCAGTTATGCTCAGTCATTGGATGTAGACTGATATGTCCTTTCTCATGTCACAAAAGAGGCTGCGAGTGATTTGTCTTTTTTTCCCTTAAAAAATGCCTTGTCCTCTCTTCAGCCCTGCTAGGGGTTTCCTAACCATATGTGGTGCATATGCATGATGAAAAAGCTCTTTCTGATTATCATCCTGTACCATAAAAAAGGCATGTTGTTGGCTAATAGACTGTTAAAGAGTGACTTCATCCCTTAAGAAATGCCCTTACACGGCCTTCTCTACCCATAGAAATACTGTCAGCATTATTTTTTGATCTAAGGACACTAAAGGAAAAGTCGCTAGTTTTAACTTGTTCACTAAATGAAACCAACTGTGAGGGCGCAATTAGAGTATTTTACCATAAATACTGTGTGGTTTATCTGACATGCTGTTGTATGTACGGATTTGATCAAGTAGACCTGTGTTTTTCAATGAAAACTGAGGCCTGCTCTGCTTTTCTCCTCCATCTGTTAAACGTGCTTTATAACTTCACACTTGTAACCCCGTCGAAGGATCCTGTGTTTCTTTTGACACTTTGTCTGATGTCTGCCTGATATGTTGTTGACAGGATAACCCTCGTCCAGTGATGAAATACGCTTTTGACACACTAAAAAGAGCATTAATGGGAAAAAAAAGGAATCAGGAAAGAGATAAAGGAATTTTTCCCCCCGAATGGACTGTAAGTAATGACAGCAGAGGGTTGCCAGATGTTCCAGAGCCTTTTTCCTCCTCCTTGCCTATCATTCGAAGTGGTTTTGGCTCATTGGCTTTCTGTGCTCGTGTGTTTGCCGGAGCAAGCTGTTTAGGCTATTTAATTCCTAAACACTCATTAAAATGGTTTGTGTTCCCCTTGGCAATTCTGTTAAATTAACAGCTAGCTACGGCTACAGGCTGATTATGTGACCACACAGCCCGTCTTGGTTAATCGATCCCCCCTCCCTACCTTCGCAAAATGGTTCCCTGTAAATAAGTGTAAAGCTAACGATTTATGGGCCCTAACGTCCAGGCGCTGTCATGTCGGAGCCGATGTTTTAGCGGGAGGTGGTGTCACTTTCGGCCTAATCAGCAGCTTTCTTCCCTGTTTCGCTTCGTTCTCTCTCTCCGATACCCGACACGTGGCCAGCCTCTGTTAATGACTCCATAATGGAGAAATAGTGTGGGGTGTTGACATAAAGTGCACTCAGGAATACATAAGACCGACTACACGCAGACCGCGGCGGGACTGGATTTACATTCGAGGGATGAAAATGAAGGAATGAAAAAAAGAGAGAGGGGAAGGAGGAAAGAGCGAGGGGGCAAGCCCCTGACTTCATCAGGCTGGTGTCCATAAAAAGAGAGAGAGAGAGAGGAAACAAGGTGGTGGGGGGAGTTAGAAAAATACTGCCCCAGCTGATAATGATACCATTACACTAATGGAGGCAGCAAATGAAGTAGCAGGCTGACACCCTGCTTTATTACCGCGGGGGGCCACTTCCTGCTGCATTCCTAATAGCTGGAGCAGCAAGTATTGATCAGGCCATCATACCGCTAATCCACGCGGACATTACTTGCCACAACGACATGTCAGTCCTGCCACTGGTTGCCACTAGCCGCTAGCTACAGCTCACCGTGTCCCTCAGTTCCCCCTGTTAGCCCACCCCACCCACGTTCCTGATTTAGTGCCGGAGAGGGAGCGTGATGGGGAGGTTCTCAGCAGGGTAGGTCTCATAATGGTCCTCAGTTGGCATGGTGTGATTTTGAGAGGGAAAACAGGGGGTGGGGAAGGGTAATAGGGCTCAGTGATTAAGTAAAAGCAATAGAATTCGTTTAATTAAGAAGTTAAGCATTATCTGGTCTCCTGCCTCTTTATGGCTGTGTTGGACAGTGTTTGAGCTTAAGTAATGAGTGAGCCGCTGTCTTCACTAATGACCTTTTGCTGTAAATAAGGACAAACTGAGAGGAACTAAGGGTTGCCAGGTGCCACATGTCATTAGATCATGCTGATTTCAAATGATGTAGATGTTGTGCCGGAGAACACTGGACGTAACACTTCCTTTACATGTAGCAACTTTAGGATAGCTATTAGCGTGGATAGTTACAGAATGTAATAGCTTTCTTATTAGATCTGCATGATATGAACAGAATTACGTATTGAACTGAGTGAATTTATACAGTAGTTTAGGTACGACAGCACAATTGCAGTGTGTTCAGTATCATATGTTAAGCTTTACACTGCAGCTAACGTTACTGTTTTTATTTTAGCACATACAAAAACAGTAAATGAATACATCAGATAACTTGTATAAGATAATATTTGATCTGCAGCATGTTTGGTCTGATTCTGGAAAAGAGTTTGACCGCAGGCCTACATCAATTTTCATACCTGCCATTGGCCCAAGGAAGCTTTTCAGTTGGCAGTTGGGAAAGTGGAACAATTAAACAAATTGAAATTCAGAACTAAGAGAATCCTATTTAGCAAATGGGATGGGCTTTGAAATGCTTTACAGACTAGCTGGAACAAAATCACATTTAGGTTATTGAAAAAGCTGTGCTGAACCTGATATCGTGACAGTTTTGTGGCTGTGTCTGTTTAGCAAATGTCTTATAATTTTGGCAGAAAGGACAGGCAAGATTATAGCATGTTTGATGCAATATTTGGGGCTTCATTGTGTTATTTTGTAGAACTGCTTTATGAAAGCACACTGTTGTAAAACAATTATTGCTAAAAACACTCTCCTTCTATTGTTCAGTTTCTGTAATATTGATAGATGCAGTTTATGCCCAAAAGTATGTGAACCCCTCCCCCCATTTATTGGGTTCAGGTGTTTGCTAACAGGTGTATAAAATCCAGCACATAGCCACGCAGTGTCCATAGATGAACATTAGCAGTAGGGCTGTGTTGAAGAGCTCATTGACATTAAACGTCTTTCACAAGATACCAGCTTTGCCAAGTACAGTTTGTGAAATTTCTGCCCTGATAGATCTGCCTCAGTCAACTGTAAGTGCTGTAATTGTGAAATGGAAGCCTCTTGGAGCTACAACTGCTCAGCAACAAAGTGGTAGAACATGCAAACTCTGTTGGGAGCTTCATGAAATGGGTTTCCAAGGCTGAGCAGCCACACACAATCTTAAGATCATAATGCGTAATGCCATGTGTCGGCAGGAATGGTGTAAAATATTCCGCCGCGGGACTCTGGAGCAGTGGAAAAAGCGTTTTTCAGAGTGGTGAATCACGCTTCACTATCTTCCAAACAAATCTGCGTTTGGCAGATGTCAGCAGAGTGCTACTATAAGGCAATTATATATGCCTCCAATTTTGTGGTAGCAGTCTGGGGACGGCCCTTTCCTCTTCCAGCATCACTGTGCCCTTGTGCACAAAGTGAGCTGCAAAACACATGATTTGATGAGTTTGGTGCGGAGGAACTCCAGTGGCCTACACAGAGCCCTGACCTCAACCCCACTGACCACCTTTGGGATGAATTGGAATGGCAATTGTGAGCTAAGCGTTTTTGTCCAGCATTGGTGTCTGACGTCACAAATGCTCTTTCAACCCAGTGGGCACAAATTCCCACCAACACACTCTAAAATGTTGTGGAAAGCCTTACTAGAAGAGTGGAGGCTGTTATAGCTGCAAAATTTGGGCCAACTAGATGTTAATGTCCCTGATTTTGTTATGGGATGTTCAACAAGCTCATATTGTTGTGATTGTCAAGTGTCCACAAACCTTTTTGGTATAAATAGTACAACATCAGTGAACCCGTAGCGATTTTGGAGCATGTGACTGTCTTGATTCTTCAGAGTGCCAGCAAAATCACTGAGATGGATCATTTGATGTTTGGTCAAGATGCTCACAGCAAGCAATAACACATTCATGATTTGTTAGAGCCTAAATTGCATAGTATTGCCTCCTGCAGAATTGATATTGCAAAGACCAGTGTCACAATGCAGACCAATGCAGGTTAACCAACAATATATGGTGTATTTATAATTTGTAGGTCTATATAGCAGGTTTTTTGCAATTCTGAAGTAGTGTGAGAAAGCAACTCTAGTTCCGCTGTGGCTACACCTACTCTATTTAGTTAGAAATTTGTGCAACCTCTTAACTACTGATGATGGAAAGCTTTGGGCTTCATCACAAATGGCTTAAAGCACGATTAACAACTGTGCAGCAGGCCTTTGGTACAGGGCTGCTCTCCTGTCACACAGATGGCCTCTGCCCGGCCGAGGTGATCACTCTCTGCGAGCGTTAGTGCTAGCCTCTTTCCCCTGTATCAGCACATCTAGCGCTAACCTTTGCTCTGCTGCTAATCAAACGGTTTAGCTTAAGGGGAGCACTCATTCAGGCCTCTCATTATGAATGCTCCTGTAGCCATAAAGATGTATATTTATATTTCTCCATCTCGGGTGGCTGTCGCGGGGTAACTAGTTATTGATCTGGATATTTAGTCATTTCTTTCTGCTTGGCCATCAATATTCGGCTAACACGGCATGTGTGCTATGCTTGACCCCGGCCCCTGCCTCTGTCTCAGATCCCATTGGAGTTTAGTGATATACTATTCTGAAAAGCAAATCAATGAGTGAATATGAAGTTTGCAGTGTAATATAGGGCGACCCTGGGGCCTGTGGCGCTTGCATTGATCCGATATGTGGACTTAGGTTGATTTGTCTGTTTGGCTTTGCTTTCTATATCATCTATAGGCTGTGGGGGATCACATATCCTTATACCTTATGGACATGTTTTATATCTTTATCAGCCTCTCTGAATATTTTTGAAGAAGATAGCGACAATGTCTTTTGTTCTCTTAGCTAAATGCTACATTATGTATACTGAAGTTGTGTTGAAAGTGTGCAGTTCTAACTTTCAGTCTTTACCATATTGTGTTTGTAGGTAGAAAATGAGATATTTCATTATGATTGCAATTTAATGGCAAGTTGTTTATGAAATTGTACATACAGTCTAATTTTGTGGAAAGAAAAAACATCCTTTACAGTTTTTAAAGTTTTTTGTCATTGTTTGACATAAAAACAAATGGAAAAAGGGTCTGCTTATACTGAACCTGAACTGAGCTTGACACTAAGTTTGCTAACACAAAGTGTTCCAAAGGTATTATTTATTGAGTCCACTGTATTATTTGATCGTTTTTGTTGTTGCAGAATAAAAAATAGTCTGAGTGGACTTGTGAGGCAAAAAAGTTCAAATAGCAGTACAAAGTTACATTTAGATCTCTATAAACTTTTGAGTTTTTGACCATCCAAGAGCAATAAGAGCCGTAGGCCATATTTTAGCTGTATTTGTCTGGAGTCTCATATTGTGACTTTTTAAAATACAGCATTTTTAAAGAATGGCTTTTCACAAAGAACAATTTTGGTTAGCATTTGTAGAGATATTAGGTTTTAGGCTAGAAATGGTTCTAGCACAGGTTAGCTCTCTACTGTTAAACCACCAAGGCTGTCATGTGTGAAGACACTTCAGTGAATGCGAGCTGGGCACGACCCAATTATAGTGAAACTAAATGAAAATCACTTTGCAGATTGTAACTGACCATTTGCAAAATAGCCATTGATGTAACATTCAATCAGTCACTGCTTAGCAACCGTCTCTAAGCACTACTTCTTCACAATGGTAAATAAAAACTCTGGCAAAACTCCACAGAACAAACCTGCAGTGAGAACAGCGATTGAGTTATTAGGCTAAAATATTGGAGAAATGTGTTACTGAGTAACATGCATTTCAGATACAAGCTATCCTGATCATCTGGAGGGCACGTGTTGTTTTTTATTTCCTTCAAGAAGCTAAAGACAGTGTGAAGGACCACACTCACAGCTCAGTGTTTAATATTAATGGCTTTTAAGGCTGGCTGTACACAATTAAACTTTGAAGCAACTAGTTGCATGTTGTGAATTGCCTGCAACATCATTTCCGCCTTGCTATCAAGCAATCCAGAAACAAACATTTGATTACTCCACCAGTTCACCAAATTAGAAGTTTGTTTTTTAACACATTCTCACTAGAAAGTCATTTGCGAAGTGTAATTTATGTTTGCCGGCTTTTTTTTGATCATCTTCAGTATCTGTCATAGATCTATCTTTGTAGGATTCTTTATTGTATATTTGAGTTTTGTATATGTTGTGTGTTGGTTAAATGATTATTTAAGTAGCTGTTACAATTACAGCCTACATGATGCTTCAATCATCCTGTCCTAGAAGCTCAAGAACATTCTGAACCGTTTCTCTGTCTCGTCTTCTGTAATATTTTCATTCTTTGGATAACAAATGAATCTAAGCTCAGTGTAGCGTTAGCCATCCAGAGAGGAGAACATGAATCTAGCTACATAGATCACAGTAACAGCTGGCTTAAAAGAATAAACTGTGGCACAAGCAGCCATGTAAACAGATGCTAGTGTTAATGTAGCTGGCTAGGTAACAGCTGTTTAAAGAAATGTTAGCTTCAGGAAATTCATGTTTGTTGTCATGGCTCAGAGGACTGACAGAATGGAAAAACTACCAACCTAGAGTCAGTTGGGGGAAGGGTCTCGCCCAATAAACCCACTTTTGTTTCATTTTCCTGTCCACTGATCTGCTGAAATGGTTCATTTCAATGGTTTGAAAGTATGTCGTTTGGGATGGTCACATGGTGCGTTTATCAGCGTTTTGATTGGCTGTTTCATGAAACTGTTGCAACTGAGTTTCAAATGAGTTGCAGAACTCTCTACATTGTGCAACTGAAGTGCAGTTTAGTTTCATGTAAGCTTTAAGCAACTAAAACTGCATCAAACCGTTTCAGCTAAACTTAGTGTAGCTTACTGCACTTGCTAACATTAAATAATGTTAAATGATAAATAACTTTTTGGAACAATGTTAAGATCAGTAAGCTTTTCTTAGCTCAGCTGCTGACATTGCTGGCAGTTTAATAAAGTTGTCAGATGTAAGTACTAAAGCACTTGTAGGTGTGCATTTTTTTACTCTTTGATGTCTGCTAAAAGACCTCGAGTACAAGATGACATATCCTCAACATTTAACGTTTCTCCCATTAGTCTGACCATCTGATCGTTTTTTAGGTGAAATGTGTTCATTGAGTTTGTTTATTCAAATTTCAGATAAATGGTGGTAAAATAAACACATTTCTGAGGAGTTGTTAATGTGTTATCTGCTTACTAGACTGAATATTTTTTGGTTCGTCCCACTTTACGTTGGACAGTATAGTGTGGTTTGTTATCCAAAGTTAGTTTGACACCCTTGTGTTAGCTAGTTTTTTTGTAGAGTGTTTAGTGTATGATTTTAAGATTACATTGGCACCATATATTAGTTAATGGGTAACATATTAGAATTTTGTCTCGATCAAATTGCTGCACTGCTGTGGAAGGCGTATATGCAGTAATGCTGTGTTATGGGGCTGACCACTGTATGTCATAGTGAAGTCTACACATTGTGTGCTAATGAAACATGTCAACTGCAGTGAGTTACCAGTCTCACTGACCCGTCCATTTAGAGTTCATCTGTCAGCATTGGTGTGATCGGCACTAATATATAGTCAATAATCAATATGCTCAGTAACCATGGTGGTATCCCAGGGGACCATTGAATAAACATAGCATTGATCTAGTAAACTAGACGTGGACATTTTATGCTTGGATAGGTTGCGCACACACACATGCATGCACACATGCGTATGTATGTATATATAAGGTCAAAAATGCGCATGTGAGAAATGAATTAGGACTGTTTTTGGTTCGTAAAAAAATTAAATATTGAAAAATATGTTGAGTACAAAATCCACACTGCCTCTGTCACTTTGCTTCAGATGGGAATATCAGCTCTTTTTTCTCCCTTTTTCTAATTAAACTGTTTTACAGCAGGTTTAAAGCTTGACAGCACAAACAGCAGCTCTGTTTATTTCAGTGAAATCTCAATCACAGGTTTTTACTGCTGTATCAGAGAAGAATAGCCTCCACACAGTGTTTGTACAGTGCAAGAGCTGTTCTGCAACTACATCAAGATCATCACATTTTAGTTAATTATTATTTTAAATATAATTTAAAACACTGTAGTATGTGGAAGTGTGTGATGTAACTGGATTTCTAATTAATATTTTAGTTTATTATTTTAAATATAGTTTAAAACACTACAGAATGTGGAAGTGTGTATTTTAACTAGGTCTCTGTAGAGTTTAGCAGCTGGTGTGGACTGAAACACTGAAGGAATCGTATCCGTTCCATCAAATGGATGATTTAAAATGCTTTTATTATTGTTTTGAAGGCTGATTTTGAGGATGAGTATTTGGAAATACCAACAAGTTTTCAAAGCCTATGAAATGCTATTTGGGCCAGCTCTACATTTTTGCCATATTTTTGTCATCATGAGGTCGAAAAATTGTATGTACCGATAGAGGTGGGAAATATGACAATATTTTGTCATTATCTTGATAAATTTTGGTGTTGTGATCGACAGTACGCTTTTCTGAGCATATTGTAGGTATCGTCCATACTAAAAACACTGAAAAACTACAAGTTTCATTACAGAGAGAGCATAATTAGGATTGTTCAACTGGATTCAGTGCAGTCTGTGAATAAAAATCATTGTATTCATAGTTTAGGACGGTAGTTATTCAAGTCAGCACTATTGGTGCATTTTGTCTGTGTGTCAAAATATCATCATATGTATCGTGCGTATTGAAAATGTCTTTATGTGCTGTGATATGATATTTTTGCCAGATCACCCACCCCTATGTACAGACACAAACCTTTATATGAAATGTACATCAAATAACTTACTATATTTCAATGTAATGATGTAAATGCATTTGAATATTATAGCAAAACAAAAGTAATATCTCTTGGCAGTCAGTTTCACAAAGGCAGTAGAGAACTGAAGCATTATGTAATACCAATACTTTGTTCAGTGTATTTTCTTCCCCCTCTTTTCTTCCTTTCACCTGCTCTGGCAGCACAGCGGGGCCCATCTCTGCTGTTTATTTGTGAATTTATTTTCCTCCGTTACGGCTCACCTTTTCTTGTAAAGGGAAACTGCCTAACGACGGGCCTTTGCCCGACATCTGCTTCCCATCGCTGGGCCAAAGGCCCTCATTCACTCCAGCTACAGGAGGCCTCTTTCACAAGGCCCTGTAAATGCTCACCGTTAATTTGTACATCATAAGTTCTTTTCCATAAATAGGGGTAATGAAAGTGGGTGTAAGCACCTGGCAAACTGTGTGTGTGCATGTACGTCTTGGTGCCTGGAGCGAGAGACAGGCAGTACCCCGTTGCTGGACGGAGAGAGAGAACACAAGTCAATGCCAGCTTGAGAGGTGTGTAGACTAGAGCTTGTGCCAGTTAGGAAAACCCAAGCATGTCATGATCCACCTGCATTCGGTGCCCAGAAATGTAGGCCAAGCCTGCTTTATAGACTTGTTTTATGGCAACTAATGGAGTAAATAGCTTCCTGTTGTTTATGAAGGAAGTGGCTTTTATTGTGATGGATGATGATCATGGTCCTGACCTGTAAGCCTTTCGTTATCGCTAAAATACTGCACAGGCATCAGATCAGATATACTACATAAATAATCAAGTTTTTGTTGCTTCCAAAATCCAGTCCAAGCCGTTTAATAGCTACCAATATTGAGTATAACTAATAATAATAATAACTTTATTTATAGAGCATTTTACATACAGGTTGCAGCTGAAAGTGCTTAACCGACAGGTGATAAAGTTCAGTAACAGCAATAAAAGAAAATAAAATTAAGAGCCTTAACTAACATAAACTAAGGCAAAAACACAGATGACATTAAAAAGAGAAATACAAAAAGAAAAGTAGAGCTTTAATTACAAGCTAAATTAAAGAGATATGTTTTCAGATGTTTCTTAAAAGTGTGTACTGAGCTTGAATGACTTTAAAACCACTCTGAATTACTTAGTTTACATTTTAAATTCACCTTTAAAATATCCTAAAATATGCTTTTGATTGGGTCTGATTACATTATTTCAGATCAGTTTGTGATAAATGTTAGGCTACATTTCCCAGTCTTGGGCAAGCCCTTCAGAACTGAATCAGGTCTTTGAACTACACCAATTTGGGCCTCTCTCTCTTTGGCAGGCCCTCATTCTCTTCTTCTTCTTTTCTCACCTTTTTCCACTTTGTCTCTTAGCATAACTTTGACTCTTGTATTTCAAGGTTGGTATCACCATGCCGACAGTTTGACGGGCAGTCTGTCAGGGGCACGGTTTGCATAGTGGTGCGATTTTATTTGGATAGAAGAGAGAGAAAAGGTGCACTTGAGTGGTCAGTGGTGCATAACACTTGCCTCTCAACACTGTCTCCTCTTCACTTAACCTTTGACCGATAAAATACACACACTCACACTCATACACACACATACACAACGCTTGGTTTTGAATGACGTCCCACTGGTTGTTGTTGGGGTGCTTGTCATGATTTCTCAGGCTGCTTTAAGTGTTCTCTCAGACAGTCTCTCTCTCTCTCTCTCTCTCTCTCTCTCTCTCTCTCTCTCTCTCTCTCTCTGTTCAACCGGCCATAAGTTTATCCAAAGCAAGTGTCAACCACATGATCAAGCTTGCATAAAAAATGCTGCCTTTCTGTCTGTCTGTTTGTCTTTGTCTATGTCTGTCTGTCTCTGTCTGGTCAGATTTTTTTTTTCTTTGTTGATTTGAAGGAGATCAGCAGGGGTCGGTGGGTCAGGTGCTGTTGCTAAGGTGATGAGCACTGGTGTGTGTGTGTGTACTAGGCTCTTGGTGAGATGGGTGTAAAGGGAGCAGTCCCAGCATGCTTAGCTGTGGAATGTCTGTGCTGTTTTGAGGCTGTGTAAGTTTTGAATATTTGGTATCTCTGCTATCTATTTGTGTACCACAGGTTTATGTGGTAGAGTAGTATATTGTCAAAACAACAAAATAACTTTACAGGCGAAAGGAAAAAAAGACATTCTTAACTTTGTTCTAAGCATTCAGGACCATTTCTGTTTATTTGTTCTTCATGAAATGTTGACTCAATGAAATACAACATGAAGCACAAATACGAACTCCACCCTAAAACAAGCGGGATCATACCAATAATCAGTAATATCAGTCTTTGCTACGCTAAAATTACTTTAAAGTTCTGTTTCTTTCTTTTATTTTTATCAGTTGCAGTTAAACAATCCTGTTTAAATGAATTGGCCTGTGGAAAAGCAGTTAAATGACAAGATGAACCTTTAGAACAGGGACAAATTCCAGTCCCAGAGGAGTGGAGTGTAATGTTGACTGCTGGGATGTGTAACAATAAGCTTTAGTCAAGATTTGATTCTCTTTTCAATATTTTACATGTTAAAAATGTCTTCATTGTACAGAATTCTAATTATGTACTACACAGATAAGTTGGCTAAGTTTAAAAAAACTCAGAGATCACAAACTTTATTATACGCTTTATAAAGAGCTTCAGGGAAAAAATTGCCCATTAATTTGGGTATATAAAGAGTATAAGCCCCTCTGTCTTCCCTGCCTACTTTACTCTGATAGGATCGCTAAATCCAGTGGCCTTGTTTGATCATTAGCAGTGGTGTCCATGAAAGATGATAATAGATAGACCTGTGTTGACGAAACAGTTTTTAATTTCAATACACTCACTCAAACGATCATTTTTTTCCTATTCAGTATTGAAATCATTGATCTTCCTTGCTCTAATACACCTACTGAGATCGCTAAATTACTGATTGGTTGCATCAGTTGTGTTGGAGTTGGGATAATCACTATATTTTGCTGAACACTGACTCTTCAGGACCAGAACTGATGATCACCACCAACTCCTGCTCCTGGAAAACTGCAAAATGTGAGACACCTGATCCAGAGTGTCTTCAGAAAGCCTTGATAAGCTAGACTAGGTAGGATATTTGGTTTGGAGGTGCAGAAAAGTACATCTCCAGGATGACGGATGGTGACCATGACTTAGACTGGAGCTTAGTGTGCTCTTTGGTCTATGTCAGTGGTCACCAACCCTGGTCCTGGAGATCTTCCTTCCTGCAGACTCTAGCTCCAAACCACAATCTGCTATAACTGCTACAGCTAATGGACTTCTTCAGAAGCCCTTGATTGGATGGATCAGATGCTTTAGCGTTAGGTAAGGAAAGTTGATCGCCAGGACAAGGGTTAGTGACCACTGGTCTATATGGAACCAAATGATTTTGATATTTTACTCAATATCTATAGTGAAAAACAAATCTAACAAACCAAGTGGATGCAACACCATGAGGCTCCACTAGTACCTACATTTTCTGCCTGAAGAATGTAATGTCAGGCGATTACTGAAGCCAACTTCATAGCATACGGCCACAAAACTTTGTAATTTGAATACTATTAAGTGTCACCTTAATCAGCTCAATCAATTTCATCATCACAGCAGAGATGAAAGGAGCTTTGTAGTGTCTTTCTTCATTTCCTCTCCTATTGTTTATAAGTTGTGTTAGCAATCCATGCAATCTGAATGTTTGTAACAGCTCATACATCTACTCAAGGACTCATAGAACATTTTATCTGACAGCAAATGCAGCAAGAAACCAATGGGTGTGGTGCTCTTCCATTAGTTAGGAAAATCAGCTCACAATTGATCACTGGAAATGCCAGCTGTAAATGGCTGCACATCTTGTGATCGTTATTTGAGACAGATTTTGATACTAGGTTTGAACAAGATCTAAGGTTGGCCTCCTAATATTTACCATGTCTTTTGCCATACTGGTTTGACCGAACTCAGAATTTGAAATCTTGATGGTTTTGAAACATTTCAGAAAAAATTGACTGAACTGTTGATCTTAATGTGAGTTTTCCAGTTACTGGGGTCTGTCTCATGAAGCAAGATTTCTTGCTTAGCCTGCTAAATTTAAGCTTAGTTCAATCTTATCAATCTTCAATCTTCTGTCTCACAACAGTGGATCACTTTTTATGGGGTGCATCACCATAGCAACTTGCTGGATGACTAACCTGCTCAAGGGTAGAAGATAAGTTCAGGATTTCAAATCATAAACAGCACTTGGACCAGGGCAAGCTTCTGGCCAATCAGGGACTGACGGAGGTGGACCCTTCCTGTCACTTTTTCCTTCAGGACATTTGTGTTGTCAGTTGCGTGAAGAATATCTTTATATTTTTAACAGAGCACTAAATGAGCACTGAATTAAGTATTGATTGTAAAGTATTGTACTGCACTTATGTATTGTATTGCACTGCTCTATGTTTAACTCCTTTTTCTCTAGGTGACTTTCTGATTCTAGCAGTATCTGAGCTCAGGACTGACTTTCTCTCTAACCTATTGGTAACTAGCAAAGATACTTTCTCTGGATAGACAAAGCACTTTTTGTAAGTCGCTCTGGAAAAGAGCATCTGCTAAATGCTGTAAATGTAAATGGATGCTGTACCACATATTTAATCATGTAAAGCAGTCATTATTCCACGGATGACTAATAAGGTAGCAGCGGCAACAGCGTTCCTGTTAGACAGGCTTCACTCTCTACATACTTTTATGCACATTTTTTCCCTTCTTTGAAAAAAGCCACTTAACTTCTCTTGATGTTTCACGCGATCGACAGCCTGACTATCTAAACCTGGGTTGACAGAGAAAGTTATTAACCGCTTATATAAAACTAGTTAACTGTGTTCCATTTGTTTGGTTTTCTGAAGCTGAAGCGTAGACAGGAACTCAGTCTAAGGGCGCTTTCACACTGATCTTGTTTGGAGTGAACCAGTCCAAGTTTTCCTTTAGTTCCATTCGTTTTGACATGTGTGAACACCCATGCTCTGGCCCGCACCAAGCAACAGATCTATGATCTGCCAAAAATTGTGAGTATTGGTCTGCTTTCACTTAGCTTTTGTTGGGAATGCATTTTATGATGGTCAACACCAAACAAGAGAATTCAACACTAGAACATACCTTTCTTAATGCACATCAGTGCTGTACTTCTGCATAATCTGCCAGTTTTAACATTTGACTCATGACAGATGCTTGAACTGTTGTTGAAGCACAAGCTGCTGTTAATAACAACAGACAAGCAATAGCAAAGCATTGGATTTTGTCTAATAGATTGCGGAAAGTATTTTTGATAGGTTTGTCCAGACATGGCGACCTGATTGGTGGAATTCAAACTGATGCGTAATTCAACGAGTTGATTTTAAATAAATAGAGATTAGGCTTGTGCCAATTAATGAGTTTCCATCTATGCCAATTGTCAGTCAAATTGGATGATTTAAATGTCCAAAAACACACCATCTGTGGTTTTAAGGTGCTCTAAAGTAATTATATTTGTCTTGCAATCTGTTGTCCTTTAATAAGCTTTCTTTTAATGTGAGTCCTGAATCAGCCCTGATATGTTGTCTGATAAAAGCCTTGCAGCAGCAGCTTTCCGTGCAGCAGCTTTTCCTTTGGAATCGCTTTCCTCGTAAAACATGATCAGGGGCTTTTTTATATTTTGATTACATCAAGTATTAAAAACAAAAAGACAGTGCTTAGCTACAACAGTAACAGTAGCCTTTGGCTAATTCACGTGGTTGCCCTACCACTTGGCCCTCTGTTTTGGGGTAGGGTGTCCCGATTTTTGTTGAGATAGAGGGGTAGGGGGAAGTGTAGCTACATGGCCCTCCAAATGGAGGTTTTTCGGAAGCACACTCCAAATGAAGTGTTATGTAGAAAAAAAGAAAGATGGCAAGATGGCAAAAAAAAAAAAACCGCACAAATGTGAGTATTTTCACAGTTAAAAGATTATGATAACAATTGTATTGTCTTAGTTTAATGTTGTTTCAATGTATTATGGTCCTTTTCTTCATAACAAGCATAAAAAATCGCTAGTAGTATGGTAATGTCTCCGTAGCTGGCTTGCTAAATTTCCTGTTCCACCTTAAATGGTTCAGTAGTACTGATGCCTCAAGTGCCAGAATGTAACCGCTGCTCCATTTAAGGTGGAACAGGAAAATTAGAAGCAGAATCTGGTGAATAGCTGACTTCAGCTTCATATCACCAAAGAATTACGGGTGGGCAACGAGGTTGCTGAACTTTACCCTTCTCTGCTGTCACTGCAGACTGGCAGTGTTGCCTACAGAGCACCGCTAGTATCCTGTTATTGAAGTAATGTTCTTTTTTATTTGAGCGTAGTCCCATTTTGTAGGGAAGGTTTTCAACCAAGGAAGGTGTAGGGCTAAGAATAAGAAATGAAATTGGGCCTAAGTTAAACTTGCTTTATGAGAAAGGCCTTCACAATATTGCTGTGCTATGATAGTTTGGCCAAACAAGGCTGCAAAAATGCTCACACACATGAGACCTTCTATTCTAGGCCTTCCTTAAAGCTGCAGTGGCGACTGTGGGGATGCACAGCAGTGATGTGCTGCATAGTGATATAAGCATTTTCTTATTTTAATCCTACTGTGTTGCCATTCTATTGTGTGTGCAAATGTCTGTGTGTGTTACGCATGTACACACTCCTCCCAGATGTGCGTTCATACTCTGACAGTGCTGTGACTGCACCCTGACTGACAGCACGTATGGCTTCCGTTAATCTAACCCGCCGATTTGGCGTTGCACCCTCGTAGCACTGCTGTCTCCGGCGTTTCACTCTTTCGACAGCCTGTGTTGAGCCTATCACTGTTTGGAAGTGTCGGAAGTGCTTCCGCCGCTTTGCCACAACAATAGGGATTAATACAGAGGCTCTTTAAACTGTGCTTGGTGTGGTGTGTGTGCACGCATGTGTGTGTGTGCGCTGCCTTATCAGCTCAAACCGGATCCAGCGTCATCCTCCTTCTCCTCCACTGCCAATTACACAGCGGATCATTAACTTCAAGGGTTTAAATGTTCCAACACTGGTATTACCACATCGAGCTTAGTGCCTGACAGATGTACCCACTTTAATTCGCTACTTTTTTTTTCCTTTCGTCCTTTAATTAATTTATGTATCATCCCCCCACCCACCCCCCCTTGTGTCATTCGTGGTAATCAGGGTTGCCATGGCAGTAGCAAAGGAGCTTCTCTGTTGTCATGATGGTGATTTATTCCGAGGTTCAATCGGCTAATGTATTCAGTGAATGAAAGGTAAACAGGAGATAATTGAGTGTGTGTGTGCAAGCGACTGTTCGTGCATCGCTCTCTGACGCTTTCGCCTGAAGGCTTTTGACAGTAGAGAGGGAGACTGTTGTAAATGTCTGTGGGTTTTGTGCTTCATAAAGAGGAACCTGGTGTTGATGCGGAGAAACATTTTTAAAACTTGGAATTCAACAAGACTTGTTAGGTGTTTCTGTACATTGTTGTTTGTTTGTTTGAGCTCGTTTGATGCTGTATCTGAAAGCAGCTGAGCAGATGATTCATCTCGCTGTGTGATATGTCTTATATGCCATGTTGCCTTTGTTATCTGTGGAGAGACATAGGGGACAGCAAAGAGAAAGTTACATGCAAGCTCTAGCTGTTTATAGTGAATTCTTCACTTTGCGTTTTCCAGGTCTCTCTGCTTTCTTTCTTCTCTTTGCTCTGTGTTGGGGTTTAATGAACTTTCAGATCGCCTGGCTGTGACCGATTGGCGTTGCACACATGCATTTAAAGGTTCTTTAGATAACAAATGAAGCCCATTTTTACCATGCTGTTCACCATGCTGATGAAACTAGTACCTGCCAGCTCAGAGATGGACCATATAAAGAAAATACTGGTACAAATTGATGAATATAGGAATCATTCTACAGAACTGGTTTAAAGAGTTTACAACACATTTCGGACTTTTAACTGACTTAGACCAAAATCATTTTGCTTTGAGTGACCCTATTCTTTAATTATGTTTATTTTATTAAAACATTATTTAACATTCCATTTCATCACTACCAAAACAATTATAGCACTACCAAAAGAACTCAAATAGAATAGAACTCAAAAATGTAAGCCATAACGTGACTAGCAAATACAGGTTTTGCCCTATCAAAAGATCCTCAGTTAAAATCGTGACAGTGCCGTGACTAAAAAGGCTTATTATCTGTCTTAATGGCTGATACTGATAATACCATGGCTTGCTAATATTGGCTGATATTATTGGCAAACCTATATTTTAGTCAGGCCGTAACATATGCTAGACTATATCTTTACCTCAGTGGAATATTCATTTTCATATTTGGATTTACCTACAAACCAGAGGGGTCCTATAGAAGTCATATAACCCATTTACGCCTGGTAATTTTGTACGATTTGTATCTGAAATGTAGCTTGATAAGATTTTAACAACATGCATCATTACACTTGGTAGTCAAATATCTGGTTAGTCAGATTGAAATCTGATTTTTCCCTGTCACTTAATATGCAAATTAACTTATTTACAATAACCAGCCACATTTGTTGTTTGCAAGATTGTTGATGCCTCGAAAATTAAAATTTTGAACCAACAGCAGCAGTTCTATGCCAGCTCTTTATTTTACCACAGTAAAACTGCCACAAGGTAACAT